>NC_138301.1:123020512-123095512 GCF_965601325.2 Salmo salar | reverse complement strand
TAATGTAAAACGAACTCTACCTGAAGTCTGTTATTACTGTAAAACTAACTCTACCTGAAGTCTGTTATTACTGTAAAACTAACTCTACCTGAAGTCTGTTATTACTGTAAAACTAACTCTACCTGAAGTCTGTTATTACTGTAAAACTAACTCTACCTGAAGTCTGTTATTACTGTAAAACTAACTCTACCTGAAGTCTGTTATTACTGTAAAACTAACTCTACCTGAAGTCTGTTATTACTGTAAAACTAACTCTACCTGAAGTCTGTTATTACTGTAAAACTAACTCTACCTGAAGTCTGTTATTACTGTAAAACTAACTCTACCTGAAGTCTGTTATTACTGTAAAACTAACTCTACCTGAAGTCTGTTATTACTGTAAAACTAACTCTACCTGAAGTCTGTTATTACTGTAAAACTAACTCTACCTGAAGTCTGTTATTACTGTAAAACTAACTCTACCTGAAGTCTGTTATTAATGTAACACGAACTCTACCTGAAGTCTGTTATTACTGTAAAACGAACTCTGCCTGAAGTCTGTTATTACTGTACAACTAACTCTACCTGAAGTCTGTTATTAATGTAACACGAACTCTACCTGAAGTCTGTTATTACTGTAAAACTAACTCTACCTGAAGTCTGTTATTACTGTAAAACTAACTCTACCTGAAGTCTGTTATTACTGTAAAACTAACTCTACCTGAAGTCTGTTATTACTGTAAAACTAACTCTACCTGAAGTCTGTTATTACTGTAAAACGAACTCTACCTGAAGTCTGTTATTACTGTAAAACGAACTCTACCTGAAGTCTGTTATTACTGTAAAACGAACTCTTCCTGAAGTCTGTTATTACTGTAAAACTAACTCTAACACAATAGCGTTACTCTATCAGAATAAGAATCACTTTTATTCACCAAATACATTTACACACATGTAGCTGCTGCCTGCCTTACCCTGTCCAGGTACATGAAAGAGAGTGGAAAAGACCAGAAGAGAGAGAGAGAGAGAGAGAGAGGAGACATGTCCTTAGATGAAAAGCCTTTATAGACTGTGATAATAGTCTACATTCACCCCGAAGACACAACTAAAGAGTCATATTAGCAGTTTGGTACAGCATTTGCTCCCATGAAGTTGAACACATTAATAGTTTTACAACGAGGTGACAGCCTGAACACTTTTACACGTCAAAGTGACTTTGTGAAAATCCCATTACGGGGGAAACCATTTAATAGAGAGAGAGACAGAGGTGTGTGTATGATACTTCTGTCTCAGTGGGAGGCCTTGTTTGAACTGCAAGCTGTGTGTCATTAAACAGACAACCAACATGGCTCTCAACGGGATTATTTTTTGCTTTAGACTTAAAGGAAACTGAGTTTAAAAGTTCTCTCTCTTCTCTCTCTTCACTCCTCCCCTCTTCCTCCTGCTCCCCTCCTCTACCTCTCTATCTCTCTCCCTATCTACATATCTCTCCTCCTCTTCCTCCTCCCCCTCTCCTCCTTTTCCTCCTCCTCCTCTTCCTCCTGTTCCTCTCCTCCCTCCTCCTCTTCCTCCTTTTCCTCCTCCTCTTCCGCCTCCTCTTCCTCCTCCTCCTCTCCTTCTTTTCCTCCTCCTCTTCCTCCTCCTCTTCCCTCTTCCTCCTCCTCCTCTCCTCCTTTTCCTCCTCCTCTTCCTCCTCCTTTTCCTCCTTCTCCTCCTCTTCCCTCTTCCTCCCCGTCCTCTTCCTCCTCTTCCTTTTCCTCCTCCTTTTCCTCCTCCTCTTCCTCTCCTCCTCTTCCTCCTCCTCCTCCTCTTCCTCTCCTCCACCTCCCCCTCCTCCCCTCCTCTACCTCTCTACCTCTCTCTCCCTATCTACCTATCTCTCCTCCTCTTCCTTCTCCTCCTCTCCAGATGTGATGAGGATGTGAACGAGTGTGAGCGTGAGGAGTGTGAGAACGGAGGAGTGTGTATGAACACCTTTGGGGCGTACTATTGTAACTGTTCCTATGGTTACGAGGGCCAGTTCTGTGGAGAGAGAAGCCTACTGGACCCAGACCCTGACCTACAGGTACCATACACACACACACACACACACACACACAATCTAGTTTCCCATAGAAATCTAATAGAAAACACAGTGAACTCAATTTTTTTTTCCTGGATGGTTTGTCCTCGGGGTTTTGCCTGCCAAATAAGTTCTGTTATACTCACAGACATTATGTTAACAGTTTTAAAAACTGTAGAGTGTTTTCTATCCACATCTACCAATTATATGTATATCCTAGCTTCTGGGCCTGAGTAGCAGGCAGTTTACTTTGGGCACGCTTTTCATCCGGACGTCAAAATACCGCCCCCTAGCCCAAAGAGGTTTTTAAGGACAACCAAGTCAAGGTATTGGAGTGGCCATCACAAAGCCCTGACCTCAATCCTATAGAAAATTTGTGGGCAGAACTGAAAAAGCGTGTGCAAGCAAGGAGGTCTACAAACCTGACTCAGTTACACCAGCTCTGTCAGGAGGATTGGGACAAAATTCACCCAACTTATTTTGAGAAGCTTGTGGAAGGCTCCCCAAAACGTTTGACCCAAGTTAAACAATTTAAAGGCAATGCTACCAAATACTAATTTAGTGTATGTAAACTTCTGACCCACTGGGAATGTGATGAAAGAAATAAAAGCTGAAATAAATCATTCTCTCTACAGTTATTCTGACATTTTTTCATTCTTAAAATAAAGTGGTGATTAATGGTGATTAATTATTGGGATATCTTGTTGCTCTTTTACATCTTGTCAAAGTGAGAAAGCTACTTGTTGTTGAATTAGTACGGATTTATTTGGCGTAGGCTACTACTGTACGTGAGTTTTGAGAATAAACCGTTTAGAAAACTTGATCATCTGTTCATTTAAGACTTACTGAGGTCATGACATCACCATCAACTGTTCTCATCTCTTGATTCTGATTGTGAACCTTTGTATTATCCTTGTATTCAGTGATTTGTTCCTCCTCCTAGGAGCCTCTCTCCTACGTGGGTCCAGTAGAGATCATCGGAATCGGAGTCCTGATCTTCGTCATCTCCTTCCTACTCCTCCTCTACATTATCTTCAGGAAGAAGATCAGGTTCCAGAGGAAGGACTCCGGTTTCAGTCAGGATGGAGGAGGGGCAAAGGAGGGTGTGGCGGTGGGTGGGGTCGGGACTGGGGGGGTGGGCATGTCTGCTGTATCCGTGGAGACCAGCTACCTGCTGACAAAGACAGGGATGGGGTCACAAGGCATCGAGTTCAAGGCCGTGCGTGTCGCTGCCGACCCCCGACCGCCCGGCAACACCGAGGTCAGCATCGGTAGTTATGGCGACAGAGATGGAGGTCTAGGTGGAGGTGTGGTGACAGGCGGAAGGGTGGGGTTGGGGCCTCCTCAGGTGATGGTACGGCCAACTACACACCCGACGACGATGCTACCTGGTTGGCCTGGCAACAACAACAACCTAGCAATGAGAGGTGTCGATGGAGATAACATGGCTACCAGCGAGAGCTCTCTCTCTACCAGTCAGGTAGGGTATAAACAAGTGTGTGTGTGTGTGTGTGTGTGTGTGTGTGTGTGTGTGTGTGTGTGTGTGTGTGTGTGTGTGTGTGTGTGTGTGTGTGTGTGTGTGTGTGCAGGGCCTTCATAAAGTATTCAGACCCCTTTACTTTTTCCACATTTTGTTACATTACAGCCTTATTCTAAAATTAATTAAAACGTTTTTTACGCATTAATCTCCACACAATACCCCATAATGACGAAGCAAAAACAGGTTTTTATAAATTTTTGCAAATTTCTTACAAATAAACTCCGGAAAAATCACATTTACATAAATATTCAGACCCTTTACTCAGTACTTTGTTGAAGCACCTTCGGCAGCGATTAGAGCATTAAGTCTTCTTGGGTATGACGCTACAAGCTTGGCACACCTGTATTTGGGGAGTTTCTCACATTATTTTCTGCAGATCCTCTCAAGCTCTGTCAGGTTGGATGAGGAGCGTCGCTGCACAGCAATTTTCAGGTCTCTCCAGAGCTGTTAGATTGGGTTCAAGTCCGGGCTCTGGCTGGGGCACTCAAGGACATTCAGAGACTTGTCCTGAAGCCACTCCTGCATTGTCTTGGCTGTGTGATTAAGGTCGTTGTCCTGTTGGAAGGTGAACCTTCGCCCCAGTCTAAGGTCCTGAGCACTCTAGAGCAAGTTTTCCATCAAGGATCTCTCTGTACTTTTCTCCGTTCAACTTTTTCTCAATCCTGACTAGTCTCCCAGTCCCTGCTGCTGAAAAACAACCCCCCAGCATGATGCTGCCACCAATATGCTTCACCCTTGGGATGGTGCCAGGTTTCCTCCAGACGTGACGCTTGGCATTCAGGCCAAAGAGTTCAATCTTGGTTTCATCAGACCAGAGAATCTTGTTTCTCATGGTCTGAGAGTCTTTAGGTGCCTTTTGGCAAACTGCAAGCGGGCTGTCATGTGCCTTTTACTGAGGAGTGGCTTCCGTCTGGCCACTCTACCATAAAGGCCTGATTGGTGGAGTGCTGCAGAGATGGTTGTCCTTCTGGATGTTTCTCCCATCTCCACAGAGGAACTCTGGAGTTCTGTCAGAGTGACCATCGGATTTTTGGTCACCTCCCTGTCCAAGGCCCTTCTCCCCCAATTGCTCAGTTTGGCCGGGCGGCCAGCTCTAGGAAGAGTCTTGTTGGTTCCAAATTTCTTCCATGTAAGAATGATGGAGGCCACTGTGTTCTTGGGGACCTTCAATGCTGCAGAAATGTTTTCGTACCCTTCCCCAGATCTGTGCCTCGACACAATCCTGTCTCGGATTGGTTTTTGCTCTGACATGCACTGTCAACTGTGGGACCTTATATAGACAGGTGTGTGCCTTTCCAAATCATGTCCAATCAATTGAATTTACCACAGGTGGACTCCAATCAAGTTGTAGAAACATCTCAAGGATGATCAATGGAAACAGGATGCACCTGAGCTCAATTTAAAGTCTCATAGCAAAGGGTCTGAATACTTATGTATTTCAGTTTTTTGTATATATACATTTGCAAACATTTCTAAAAACCGTGTTTTGTTATTATGGGGTAGTGTGTGTAGATTGCTGAGGATTTTTATTTATTTTATCCATTTTAGGCTGTAATGTAACAATGTGTAAAAAGTCAAGGTTTTCTGAATACTTTCCCACTGTATGTATGTTAACCCTCTCTCTCCTGTCTCCACCAGATGAGCAGCTTCTTGTCATCTGATTCCTCGCATCACATCCTGGGCGGGGCTAGTAGAAGGGGCGTGGCCGTGTGTAGCGTGGTGCCCAATCTCCAGCCCCCATCGCCCTGTCACTCAGAACGAATCCCTGCCCATAAAGCTCCCTGGGAGAGGCAGGGAGAGAGGGATGAAGAGCGAGAGAGAGAGAGATATGGAAGAGAGGAGGAGTGGGAGCAGAGAGCATATGAACTGGAGAGAACTCAGAGAGCCAGCTCTCCTCTTGGTAAGAACACACACACACACACACCTACACACACACCTACACACACACCTACACCTACACACACACACAAACACACACCTACACACACACACACACCTACACACACACCTACACACACCTACACACACACACACACACCTACACACACACACACACACACCTACACACACACCTACACACACACCTACACACACACACACACACACCTACACACACACACACCTACACACACACCTACACACACACACCTACACACACACACACACCTACACACACACCTACACACACCTACACACACACCTACACACACACCTACACACACACACACACACCTACACACACACCTACACACACACCTACACACACACACACACACACACACACACCTACACACACACCTACACACACACACACCTACACACACACACACCTACACACACACACACCTACACACACACCTACACACACACACACCTACACACACACCTACACACACACCTACACACACACACACCTACACACACACCTACACACACACACACCTACACACACACCTACACACACACACACCTACACACACACCTACACACACACACACCTACACACACACACACCTACACACACACCTACACACACACACACACCTACACACACACACACCTACACACACACACACCTACACACACACCTACACACACACACACCTACACACACACACACCTACACACACACCTACTAAAACACACACACACCTACACACACACCTACACACACACCTACACACACACACACCTACACACACACACACACCTACACACACACCTACACACACACACCTACACACACACACACCTACACACACACACACACCTACACACACACCGACACACACACCTACACACACACCTACACACACACACACCTACACACACACCTACACACACACACACCTACACACACACACACCTACACACACACACACCTACACACACACCTACACACACCTACACACACACCTACACACACACACACACACAAACACCTACACACACACACACACCTACACACACACCTACACACACACACACACCTACACACACACCTACACACACCTACACACACACCTACACACACACCTACACACACACACACCTACACACAAACACACACACACCTACACACACACCTACACCTACACACACACACACACCTACACACACACCTACACACACACCTACACACACACACCTACACACACACCTACACACACACCTACACACACACACACCTACACACACACCTACACACACACCTACACACACACACCTACACACGCACCAACACATACTCCTACACACACACCTACACACACACACACCTACACACACACCTACACCTACACACACACCTACACACACACACACACCTAAACACACACCTACACACACACCTACACACACACACACACCTACACACACACCTACACACACACACACCTACACACACACCTACACACCTACACACACACACACCTACACACACACACACACACCTACACACACACCTACACCTACACACACACACCCTACACACACACCTACACACACACACACACCTACACACACACCTACACACACACCTACACACACACACACCTACACACACACCTACACCTACACACACACCTACACACACACACACACCTACACACACACCTACACCTACACACACACCTACACACACACCTACACACACACACACCTACACACACACCTACACCTACACACACCCTCTACACACACACCTACACACACACACACACCTACACACACACCTACACACCTACACACCTACACACCTACACACACACACACACACCTACACACACACCTACACCTACACACACACCTACACACACACCTACACACACACACACACCTACACACACACCTACACACACACCTACACACACACACACCTACACACACACCTACACACACACACACCTACACCTACACACACACCTACACACACACACACACCTACACACACACCTACACCTACACACACACCTACACACACACCTACACACACACACCTACACACACACCTACACACACACCTACACACACACACACACACACCTACACACACACCTACACACACACACACACCTACACACACACCTACACACACACCTACACACACACCTACACACACACACACCTACACACACACCTACACACACACCTACACACACACCTACACACACACACACCTACACACACACCTACACACACACACCTACACACACACCTACACACACACCTACACACACACACACACCTACACACACACCTACACACACACCTACACACACACACACACCTACACACACACACACCTACACACACACCTGGCGCCGAAGAGGAAGGCTGACGTTTTGCCCGTAATCAATTGTGTTCATTTGTTGTTGTTTTTTTGCGTCGTTTGTAACTTATTTTGTACATAATGTTTCTGCTACTGTCTCTTATGACCGAAAATATTTGGTGGGTCAGCCCACCTCATCAGGATCTGGTTTTGGTGGGTCAGCCCACCTCATCAGGATCTGGTTTTGATGGGTCAGCCCACCTCATCAGGATCTGGTTTTGATGGTCAGCCCACCTCATCAGGATCTGGTTTTGATGGTCAGCCCACCTCATCAGGATCTGGTTTTGATGGTCAGCCCACCTCATCAGGATCTGGTTTTGATGGGTCAGCCCACCTCATCAGGATCTGGTTTTGGTGGGTCAGCCCACCTCATCAGGATCTGGTTTTGATGGGTCAGCCCCCCTCATCAGAATCTGGTTTTGATGGTCAGCCCACCTCATCAGGATCTGGTTTTGGTGGTTCAGCCCACCTCATCAGGATCTGGTTTTGGTGGGTCAGCCGACCTCATCAGGATCTGGTTTTGGTGGTTCAGCCCACCTCATCAGGATCTGGTTTTGGTGGGTCAGCCCCCTCATCAGGATCTGGTTTTGGTGGGTCAGCCCCCCTCATCAGGATCTGGTTTTGGTGGGTCAGCCCACCTCATCAGGATCTGGTTTTGGTGGTTCAGCCCCCCTCATCAGGATCTGGTTTTGGTGGGTCAGCCCACCTCATCAGGATCTGGTTTTGGTGGGTCAGCCGACCTCATCAGGATCTGGTTTTGGTGGGTCAGCCCACCTCATCAGGATCTGGTTTTGGTCCATCAAGAGAGTCAGACCATCAGCTGTGTTTTGGGGTTGATGGAGCGACTTCTAGGGCCATAGATAGCTTTAGTTGAGTTGTAGAAATTGCATACGGGGTTGATGGAGCGACGAAACTCGTCCCTTACCACAGCTTTCTCAAGCCGGATACAGTGCAGACGCCTCTTACTGGACTTCTGCAGGCGTTGTGGGGTCGTATTCTCACCTGGAGTTCAGCCAGTATCATACAGTGATCTGTCCAGCATTCTGCACCTCTCATGTCACATGTCAGCAGGACGTGTCGTGGAAAATCGTCTTAAGAATATAACACTCTTACAAGAACTTGTAAATTCAATATAGACTTTAATACAGAGTAGCAACGCCGAGCTGGTCCGCGGAACAACTCCCTTCCCCAAGCCCCGGCTCTGCCTTTATATCCATACATTGCATAGGTACAGCCCTTATGTAAATGAAGTCATTTGTCTTAGGTCTTCTGCCACCATTATCTTTTCAACCCGATGTATAACGCCCATATTTGATGATAACGCCTATATCTGCTTCTGACTATATCATAATGGTGGCTGAAACCTCCTCATGCTGTACATAAATAATGCATGCACTTCATGCTCATGTTTGGTCATTTTGCTGCCATCCTTTCCTCTGTGCCCTTCTGTTTGACCATCCTAAATGTATTTATGGCCTTTTCCACAGAACTCAAGTCCAGTTGTCAGGCCACTATTCAACCCGACAGTGGCTTGTTGCCTTATTTGGAACCAAGTGACATCTTCTCTTTCTATAGCCAATGTATTTATGTTTTTTTCTACTTCAGCACAGCTGCTTATCTCCCACAGACGTCATTAGTGTCAGAACGTCTCACTGTGACGTAGTCGACCAGGTGCCAGTGTTTGGAGCGTAGGGCCATCCATGCTGTTTTATATTTGTTCTTCTGCTGGAACAAGGCGTTAGTGACAATGAGATCATGCTCAGCACATAGAGTTAAGTAGTGTCATGCCGTTCTCATTGACCTGGCCAACACCATGCCTACCCAGCACTTCACTCCATATCCTATTGTTCTGTTCCACCCTAGCGTTGAAGTCACCCAGCAGAAAGATGTTGTCATTCCTGGGGATGCGGTGAAGGGCCTCATCTAGTGACTGGTGGAAGCAGCCCTTTGCCTCATTTTCAGATGGTAACGTTGGTGTGTATGCACTGAGAAGAGTAGCATCATTTTTTGTAATCTTATTTTATTTAACCTTTATTTAACTAGGCAAGTCAGTTAAGAACAAATTCTTATTTACAATGACGGCCTGGCAAAAGGCCTCCTGCGGAGATGGGGGCTGGGATTAAAAATAAATAAATAAAATGTAAATATAGGACAAAACACACATCACAACAAGAGAGACAACACACCACTACATAAAGAGAGACCTAAGACAACAACACAGCATGGGCAGCAACACATGACAACACAGCATGGTAGCAACACAACATGACAACAACATGGTAACAACACAACATGGTAGCAGCACAACATGGTAGCAGCACAAAAACATGGTTCAAACATTATTGGTCACAGACAACAGCACAAAAGGCCAGACATCTTGGCTAGGGGGATATGGAGAGACATGAGCCTTTGAACTTACATTTACATTTTAGTCATTTAGCAGACGCTCTTATCCAGAGCGACTTACAGTAGTGAATGCATACATTTCATACATTTTTTTTTTCTTCGTACTGGCCCCCCGTGGGAATCGAACCCACTTACGCCGACAGGTGTTTCGGTGAGGCTGGGCTGTTCTTAATTACCAGTCCCACACCGTGCTGATGTTGTCCACCCGGAGGGTAACCTTTCCCCAGAAGAAGGTGTAGCATTTTACATTTTAGTAATTTAGCAGACACTCTTATCCAGAGCGACTTAGAGTAGTGAACACATTTCATACATTTTTTTCTCATTTTTTCTCCGTACTGGTCCCCGGTGGGAATCGAACCCACAACCCTGGTGTTGCAAACACCAAGCTCTACCAACTGAGCCACTAGTAGCCTTCTCACTCCTCGTTCAGGGAACCTTCATCCAGAAACCTGGTCTCACTCAGGGCAGAAATGTCAATGTTGAAGAGCCTTAGTTCTGCAGTAATCGAAGCTGTTCTCCGTTGGGGTCTATCACTATTATCGTCAGTGTCCAAAATAGTCCTGATGTTCCATGTCGCCAGTTTAAGGGGAATTATTTTCTTGAGCGTTTTTCGACCGCCGAGTGGAACTCCCGATAGGTGCAGTAGCCTATCCAGGAAGGTGTGAGTGGGCAATTTTTAGGCCACCTTTTCTAGGCCTCTCCCCAGCTGAGGTTAGTAGTGTGGATCCTAAATAGGGCTGCTCAGTCACACAGGGGTCTGCCGAATGCAGCTGCCACTCAAGTCAAATTAGGTGTACATTTTGCCAAAGCGTACTTTGGAGATTAAGTGATACATTTAAAAATATGAACATAATTAAAATAATAATAATACATTTTGTTAACGGAACAACAGTAACAACAATAACCAAGAGTCAAAATAACCATACTGTCACGTCCTGACCAGTATAAGGGTTATTTGTTATTGTAGTTTGGTCAGGACGTGGCAGAGGGTATTTTGTTTATGTGGTTCGGGGTGGTGATTTATGTAGTAGGGTGTTTGATTTATTATTTCCGGGTTTTGGTCTATGTTCTATGTTTTGTATTTCTATGTTCTTTCTGGTTTGTTGTATTTCTATGTGTAGGTTTATGGGGGGTTGGACTCTCAATTGGAGGCAGGTGCTTTCTCATTGCCTCTGATTGAGAGTCCTTTATATGGGTAATTGTTTGGTGTAGTGTTGTGGGAGATTGTTTCTTGTTTTGCCTGTGTGAGCCTGACAAGACTGTTTTGTTGTTCGTGTGTTTTTCGGTTTGTTATTTTGGTGTTCTCTTTATTTAAAAATAAATAACAAGATGAGCATCCACATTCCTGCTGCGTTTTGGTCCTCTATTCCCGACGACAGTCGTTACACATACAATAACAATAAGCATACAGTAGAGTACATGTGCAGGTTGATTGGTCTGTCAGACACTGTCCCTCATCTTATGGCAGGCAGCAATGTAGAGCGCTGCCAACCCACAGCTCTCTGCGTCCTCCCCCAACAGGACGGGTAGCCTATCCTCCTCAGAGAGGTCTTTGAAACCTTGAATAAGGGTTTCAAATTTGGTGAAATTACACTCTTTAATTGTTTTATATTTTTTTGACAAATTTTCTAATTTGGTTCAATGGCACATTAAATTAGTTTTAGCTAAATTATAACATGTATTTCAATTGGAATTTGTTTTTTAACGGCGTAGAATGCCCTGCGTGCTTTCTCTCTCAGTTCATTCACTATGTCACAGGCGTCATATTGAAGAGACCAAGGTGCAGCGTGTTGAGTGCTCATCTTTTACTTTTAATGAAAACACTTCACAAAGAAAAAAACTACCGACAGCCAAACAGTTCTGTCAGGTCCACTAACAAACTAAACAGAAAACAACCAACCCACAAAACCCAAAGGAAAAACAGACTGCCTAAGTATGGTTCCTAATCAGAGACAACGAAAGACACCTGCCTCTGATTGGAAACCATACTCGGCCAAACATGCAAAACGAAACATAGAAATAGAAAACTAGAACCAAATCCCCCTAGAAACAAACAAACCCCAAAACACACAAAACAACCCCCCCCTGCCACGCCCTGACCATTCTACTATGGCAAAATGACCCCTTTTCACTGGTCAGGACGTGACAGGACTAATGCCCTTCATGTTTCTCTCTCAGTTCATTCACTGCCTCATTAAGGTGTCCAGTTGAGCTTATTTTTTAAACCTCAGTAATTGTAGTGTGTACAGTACTCTATATATTTAAACCTCAGTAATTGTAGTGTGTACAGTACTATATATATTTTAACCTCAGTAATTGTAGTGTGTGCAGTACTCAATATATTTTCTACCAATTAAGAACTCTGATGTAATTCCCTGAGATCTGGATCTTCTCTGGAAAATTATTATTTTTGTGTTTTTGGGGTTTACTGCCAGGGCGTGCGCTCTCTCTCGCTCTCTCTCTCTCTCCTTCTCTCTCTTCTTCTTCCCTCTCTCTCTCTCTCTCTCTTCTTCTCTCCTTCTTCTCTCTCTCTCTCTCTCTCTCTCTCTCTCTCTCTCTCTCTCTCTCTCTCTCTCTCTCTCTCTCTCTATCAATCAATTCAATCAATTCTTCAATTCAATTTAAAGGGCTTTATTGGCTTGGGGAACATATATTTACATTGCCAAAGCAAGTGAAATAGATAATAAACAAAAGTGAAATAAACAATAAAACATTAACAGTAAACATTACACTCAACATTTCAAATGTCATATTTTGTCTATATATTTTTTTAAATAATTTACATCACTAGGTAAGTCAGTTAAGAACAAATTCTTATTTACAATGACGGCCTACCGGGGAACAGTGGGTTAACTGCCTTGTTCAGGGGCAGAACTACAGATTTTTACCTTGTCAGCTCGGGGATTCGAGCTTGCAACCTTTCAGTTACTAGTCTAGGGAGTTTTTCCTAGCCACCGTGCTTCTACACCTGCATTGTTTGCTGTTTGGGGTTTTAGGCTGGGTTTCTGTACAGCACTTTGACATATCAGCTGATGTAAGAAGGGCTATATAAATAAATTTGATTTGACTAGTCCAACACTCTAACCGCCCTTGCCGTTTGATATACGGTGTTGTAATGATGTGTTGTGGAAAATGGAACAGGGTTATAGGGGATTAGGTTCAGTCAATCAGACACTAGAATATGGAACTATTGTGCGTCCCAAATGGCACCCTATTTCCTATTTAGTGCACTACTTTTGATGAGAGCCCTGGTCAACAGATGCACTGTGTCGGGAATAGGGTGCCATTTTACATTCAAAGTTCTATGTTCATTCGTCTCTGTAACTCCATGTGTCTTTCAGTCTTTTAACTGCCACTGTTCAGTTGTGTGTTTGTTGTAGTATTTAGAATCACATACACACACACACACACACACTCTCTCTCTCTGACCCTCTCTCTCCTGTCTGTCTACAGTGGAGGATCTGGTAGAAGAGGTGGCGTGTTTCTCAGACAGTACATCTGAAGCTCTCTCTCTCAGCTCCTACACCTCAGACTCCTTCGATGACAACGGTAAGACAAGTCTGACGCATACGCGAGCAAGACCATATACTCGCTAACACTAGCTAGTTAATACTCGCTAACACTAGCTAGTTAATACTCGCTAACACTAGCTAATTAATACTCGCTAACACTAGCTAGTTCATACTCGCTAACACTAGCTAGACCATATACTCACTAACACTAGCTAGTTAATACTCGCTAACACTAGCTAGTTAATACTCGCTAACACTAGCTAGTTAATACTGACTAACACTAGCTAGTTAATACTCGCTAACACTAGCTAGTTCATACTGACTAACACTAGCTAGTTAATACTGACTAACACTAGCTAGTTAATACTCGCTAACACTAGCTAGTTAATACTGACTAACACTAGCTAGTTAATACTCGCTAACACTAGCTAGTTCATACTGACTAACACTAGCTAGTTAATAGTCGCTAACACTAGCTAGTTAATACTCGCTAACACTAGCTAGTTCATATTCACTAACACTAGCTAGTTCATACTGACTAACACTAGCTAGTTCATACTGACTAACACTAGCTAGTTCATACTGACTAACACTAGCTAGTTCATACTGACTACCACTAGCTAGTTCATACTGACTACCACTAGCTAGTTCATACTGACTACCACTAGCTAGTTCATATTCACTACCACTAGCTGGTTCATACTGACTACAACTAGCTAGTTCATACTGACTAACACTAGCTAGTTAATACTGACTACCACTAGCTAGTTCATACTGACTAACACTAGCTAGTTAATACTGACTAACACTAGCTAGTTCATACTGACTACCACTAGCTAGTTCATACTGACTAACACTAGCTAGTTCATACTGACTACCACTAGCTAGTTCATACTGACTACCACTAGCTAGTTAATACTGACTACCACTAGCTAGTTCATACTGACTACCACTAGCTAGTTCATACTGACTACCACTAGCTAGTTCATACTGACTACCACTAGCTACTTGATACTTGTTATTGCTAGCTAGTTCATACTCACTGAAATATACCTGCTGGAGCGCGTGCTACTGGTGGGTGTTGCTATGGTGACCAGTGAGCTGAGATAAGGTGGAGCTTTACCTAGCAAAGACTTATAGATGACCTGGAGTCAGTGGGTTTGGCGACGAATATGTAGCGAGGACCAGCCAACGAGATCATACAGGTCGCAGTGGTGGGTAGTATATGGGGCTTTGGTGACAAAACAGATGGCACTGTGATAGACTGCATCCAATTTGCTGAGTAGGGTATTGGAGGCAATTTTGTAAATGACATCGCCGAAGTCGAGGATCGGTAGGGTAGTCAGTTTTACGAGGGTATATTTGGCAGCATGAGTGAAGGATGCTTTGTTGCGAAATAGGAAGCCGATTCTAGATTTAATTTTTGGATTGGAGATGCTTAATGTGAGTCTGGAAGGAGAGTTTACAGTCTAGCCAGACACCCAGGTATTTATACTTGTCCACATATTCGAAGTCAGAACCGTCCAGAGTAGTGATGCTGGTGAATCCTCTGGTAGGATTCCCGAAAGAACACAGCTATGTTGTTAATGAGAGAAAAAAAGTGACCCACTTGCCAAAACACTCCCTGTTGTGTTTGCCAAAACAAGGTTCAAAATGTGTGCATAGCATCACACATGCAATTGATTGGTGGACTTTGCAGAGAGCATGGCAGAGAAGCATTTTATACTGGCTTTGCATATTGGAGGCGCCATCAGTGGAATTGCCAATGCACTTGCTGATGTCAAGCTTCATGTTTTCCAGTACTTCAGTCAGTACCCGGACAAAGTATTGTCCAGTGGACGTTTGTCACTTATCTGACTATGACAGAGCATTGATCTTGTGTTGTATTGTCTTGCGTAGTGTCATCAATCTGGACTGAATACATACCAGCTTCCTGGATTTCACTTGCTATGGTGGCCTGCATTGTGTGTTGGATGGTGGTGATGACGTTATCGATGGTAGTCCTCTGCCCCCTTCTCGACCCAGACACCAGATGCAGGTTTTTTTTGTTGCTTTTCTCTATACAGGCAGTGAGATGCTCTTTCATACACAGGTCGTACTTTCCCAGCAGAATGATCATCTCTAAAAAGTTGCCATGGTCAATGCTGCTGTCGTCGAGCGTATAAACTGCTTTCAGAGTGCATGCCTCTGTAGCTCAGACCCCTCTGGCCTATGACTTTAACAACATCTATAACGCGCTCTAGCACTTGCCTTCTTCTGCGCACTTGTTGTCTATGAGCAGACATGCTGACTGCCGAGGAACATGCTCTCAATGTTACCTTAGGAGGACCTTAGAAAGTAGGCCTCAGCATAACCTCTATGGATAATGCTCTTCACATGCTCTTCACATGCTCTTCCACTCTCTGATGGATATGCTTCCAGTCTGCCGTTGCATTCATGAAAGGCCTGTTCTCTGTGGGCTTTTGCAAAATGCAGAATAAAGCATGGTTCTCTTCACTGTATAACAGCCACTTCCTGTCAGACACTTCCTGTCGGATCCATCTTTACAAAAGAGAAACCTTTTGCACCACACACTTTTGTTGGGGCTGGAAACTAAAAAAAAACATATTGAGGTCCCCTGTCTTCGGTCTCTTAAAATAATACACAAATTGGGGCATCCTGTCTCTGACTCAATCTATATCTATCCACTGCAGATACACTGTCCTCAACCTGGATATCTATCCACTGCAGATACACTGTCCTCAACCTGGATATCTATCCACTGCAGATACACTGTCCTCAACCTGGATATCTATCCACTGCAGATACACTGTCCTCAACCTGGATATCTATCCACTGCAGATACACTGTCCTCAACCTGGATATCTATCCACTGCAGATACACTGTCCTCAACCTGGATATCTATCCACTGCAGATACACTATCCTCAACCTGGATATCTATCCACTGCAGATACACTGTCCTCAACCTGGATATCTATCCACTGCAGATACACTGTCCTCAACCTGGATATCTATCCACTGCAGATACACTATCCTCAACCTGGATATCTGTCCACTGCAGATACACTATCCTCAACCTGGATATCTGTCCACTGCAGATACACTATCCTCAACCTGGATATCTATCCACTGCAGATACACTATCCTCATCCTGGATGAGTAATTAGTATAAATTAGTATATTAGTATAATATTATAAATAAAAAGTATAATGTTAATGGTATAATGTTTGTATAATATGAATATATAAATTATATAATGTTAGTATTTTCATATAATGTCATATAATAGTATACTATATACCACTAGTATGGTATTAATTCCAATTGGACAATACAGCAGTTTAGGAAATACACAACCAACATTTATATTGTTTGTAGGTTTTGTTCCGTTGTTGTGCACGAAAAATGGTCTCCATTTGGTGGTTAGTCTCCAGTGTGTCAATGCTAAGTACCAACTTGTCAGTAATCGGAACCATTCATGCAGAACAATGAGTTCACTGCTTCTAAAGTTGCTGAAGCACGTCAAACCTTTGTTTTAATGTCCCGCATCATCCAAGGCTGTGATTGGTCGGTTTGAGTGCTTGTTTCAACAAAAGGCACCCGGTATAGCTAAATCGCCAGCTAGCCAAACCCAAACGTTGCTTCTCTTATCCCTATTGTCTTCTGTCTTATCGCTTCAGCTGCAAAACCTTGAACTAACAGTTGAACTGGTATCGCTGGGCTCAATGGGCTGCTCTCTCTGCTCTCTCTGCTCTCTCTCCTCTCTCTGCTCTCTCTGCTCTCTCTCCTCTCTCTGCTCTCTCTGCTCTCTCTCCTCTCTCTGCTCTCTCTGCTCTCTCTCCTCTCTCTGCTCTCTCTGCACTCTCTCCTCTCTCTGCTCTCTCTGCTCTCTCTCCTCTCTCTGCTCTCTCTGCTCTCTCTCCTCTCTCTGCTCTCTCTGCTCTCTCTCCTCTCTCTGCTCTCTCTGCACTCTGCTCTCTCTGCTCTCTCTCTGCTCTCTCTCCTCTCTCTGCTCTCCTCTCTCTCCTCTCTCTGCTCTCTCTGCTCTCTCTGCACTCTCTCCTCTCTCTGCTCTCTCTGCTCTCTCTGCTCTCTCTCCTCTCTCTGCTCTCTCTCCTCTCTCTGCTCTCTCTGCTCTCTCTCCTCTCTCTGCTCTCTCTGCACTCTGCTCTCTCTGCTCTCTCTCTGCTCTCTCTCTGCTCTCTCTCCTCTCTCTGCTCTCCTCTCTCTGCTCTCTCTCCTCTCTCTGTTCTCTCTCCTCTCTCTCCTCTCTCTGCTCTCTCTGCTCTCTCTCCTCTCTGTTCTCTCTCCTCTCTCTGTTCTCTCTCCTCTCTCTCCTCTCTCTCCTCTCTCTGCTCTCTCTGCTCTCTCTGCTCTCTCCTCTCTCTGCTCTCTCTCCTCTCTCTGTTCTCTCTCCTCTCTCTCCTCTCTCTGCTCTCTCTGCTCTCTCTGCTCTCTCTCCTCTCTGTTCTCTCTCCTCTCTCTGTTCTCTCTCCTCTCTCTCCTCTCTCTCCTCTCTCTGCTCTCTCTGCTCTCCTCTCTCTGCTCTCTCTCCTCTCTCTGTTCTCTCTCCTCTCTGTTCTCTCTCCTCTCTCTGCTCTCTCTGTTCTCTCTGCTCTCCTCTCTCTGCTCTCCTCTCTCTGCTCTCTCTCCTCTCTCTGCTCTCTCTCCTCTCTGCTCTCTCTGCTCTCTCCTCTCTCTCCTCTCTCTGCTGCCAGTGTCTTCAGCCTCACTAGGCTCAGATGAATGACTGGTAATGGCACCAAATTAATAATTTGTTATTTTAAAACATTTGGCTGCATCAGCCTCACGGGACTTCAACCTCTTCTCTCTCTTCGCTTTTCATCACCACCTTTATGTGTTTTCTTTTCGTTTATCCATCTGCTCCACTCCACTGTTTATCCATCTGCTCCACTCCACTATTTATCCATCTGCTCCACTCCACTGTTTATCCATCTGCTTCCCCTCCACTGTTTATCCATCTGCTCCACTCCACTGTTTATCCATCTGCTCCACTCCACTATTTATCCATCTGCTCCACTCCACTGTTTATCCATCTGCTTCCCCTCCACTGTTTATCCATCTGCTCCACTCCACTGTTTATCCATCTGCTCCACTCCACTGTTTATCCATCTGCTCCACTCCACTGTTTATCCATCTGCTTCCCCTCCACTGTTTATCCATCTGCTTCCCCTCCACTGTTTATCCATCTGCTCCACTCCACTGTTTATCCATCTGCTCCACTCCACTGTTTATCCATCTGCTCCACTCCACTGTTTATCCATCTGCTTCCCCTCCACTGTTTATCCATCTGCTCCACTCCACTGTTTATCCATCTGCTCCACTCCACTGTTTATCCATCTGCTCCACTCCACTGTTTATCCATCTGCTCCACTCCACTATTTATCCATCTGCTCCACTCCACTGTTTATCCATCTGCTTCCCCTCCACTGTTTATCCATCTGCTCCACTCCACTGTTTATCCATCTGCTCCACTCCACTGTTTATCCATCTGCTCCACTCCACTGTTTATCCATCTGCTCCACTCCACTGTTTATCCAAATGTCACCACTTAAACAGAGATGGGAAAGGGGCGGGGGCCCAGGTAAAGTTAGAATGGACTGGACCAAAAGTAATTGGCTGGGAGAGAGAGACTGACAGATGTAATACCCTACCGCAGTGGCAGTGGGCCGGCAGCCCACTCGCCTGGGCCAGTCACACAGAGCACTTGGGTATTTTTATTTAAGCGGGGGGTGGGGTTATTTATATTTTGCGTTGCATCGGCCCCAATTTTCAAGCGGCCCACTGGGAAAACTCCCGGCGCTCCTAGACCCACTCCAATTTGCTTACCGTCCCAAAATGTCCACAGACGATACAAATCGCCATCACACTGCACACTGCCCTAACCCATCTGGACAAGAGGAATACCTATGTAAGAATGCTGTTCATTGACTACAGCTCAGCATTCAACACCACAGTACCCTCCAAGCTCGTCATTAAGCTGGAGGCACTGGGTCTGGACCCCACCCTGTGCAACTGGGTCCTGGACTTTCTGACGGGCCGCCCCCAGGTGGTGAAGGTAGGAAACAACATCTCCACCCCTCTGATCCTCAACACTAGGGGCCCCACAAGGGTGCGTTCTCAGCCCTTTACTGTACTCCCTGTTCACCCACGACTCAATCATCAAGTTCGCAGACGACACCACAGTAGTGGGCTTGATTACCAACAACGACGAGACAGTCTACAGGGAGGACCGAGGGCCCTCGGAGTGTGGTGTCAGGAAAACAACCTCTCACTCAACGTCAACAAGACAAAGGAGCTGATCGTGGACTTCAGGAAACAGCAGAGGAGCAGCCCCCTATCCACATCGACGGGACAGTAGTGGAGAATGTGGAAAATTTTAAGTTCCTCGGGGGAACACATCACGGACAAAATGAAATGACCCACCCACATAGACAGCGTGGTGAAGAAGGTGAAACAGCACCTCTTCAACCTTAGGAGGCTGAAGAAATGTGGCTTGCCACCTAAAACCCTCACAAATTTTTACTGATGCACAATCGAGATCATCCTGTCGTGTCCCAAATTGCACCCTATTCCCTATATAGTGCACTACTTTAGACCAGAGTCCTATGGCACCCTATTCCCTATATAGTGCACTACTTTATACCAGAGCCCTATGACACCCTATTCCCTATATATAGTGCACTACTTTAGACCAGAGCCCTATGGAACCCTATTCCCTATATAGTGCACTACTTTAGACCAGGGCCCATAGTACTCTGGTCAAAAGTAGTGCACTATGTAGGGAATAGATTGCCATTTGGGACGTAGTCAGGGAGAGATGTGATCGTTTTGCCGGAAAAGAGAAGCTCCATTTTGTCTTCCTTATTTATGGTTGCCACTAGTTACCAAAGACACAAAGTCAAAATGGGCTATCGTACAAATGAATGAACCAAAAAATGATGCGTCTTAATTTAAGGCCGTAAGGTTAGTAGTGTGGTTAAGGGGGGGGGTCCAACCAATTGTCCCCACACACACACACACACACACACACACACACACACACACACGCACGTACAGGCACACACAGGCACACACACACACATACGCACACACACACACACACACACACACACACACACACACACACACACACACACACACACACACACACACACACACACACACGTACAGGCACACACAGGCACACACACGCGCACACACACACACACACACACACAGAGTTTCATGTAGGCTTGTACAGTCGCATTTTTGTGAACAATGTTCATGCAGGTTAATATTAATTAACAGAATATAATAATGAAATGATAACACACACTCTCTCTCTCTCTCTCTCTCTCTCTCTCTCTCTCTCTCTCTCTCTGTCTCTGTCTCTCTCTCTCTCTCTCTCTCTCAGCCTCCATAGTGACTGTAATATGTCTGGTGAATAATACCGTGGACAGTATAGAGAATGAAGGTATTGCTGCACTGTACACTCCAGTAACTGTCCTCTTACACGAGATGTGTCCCATACACTAACTGACACTCCAGTAACTGTCCTCTCACACGGACACACAATGGATGCGTCCCGTGTACTCTGACAAGTAAAGGTGCCTGGAAGAACCTTTTTGAGTTGCCACACTGGCAGAACCTTTCCAGTTCCTCGAGGAACCCCTCTGAAAAAGGATTTCATATGAATAGTTAATGACCGGTAGTTAATGACCGGTAGTTTATGACGGGGAGTTAATGACCGGTAGTTAATGACCGGTAGTTAATGACCGGTAGTTAATGACAGGTAGTTAATGACCGGTAGTTAATGACCGGTAGTTAATGACAGGGTAGTTAATGACCGGTAGTTAATGATGGGTAGTTAATGATGGGTAGTTAATGACCGGTAGTTAATGACCGGTAGTTAATGACCGGTAGTTAATGACCGGAAGTTAATGACCGGTAGTTAATGACCGGTAGTTAATGACCGGTAGTTAATGAATGGTAGTTAATGAATGGTAGTTAATGACCGGTAGTTAATTACAGGTAGTTAATTACAGGTAGTTAATTACAGGTAGTTAATGAATGGTAGTTAATGAATGGTAGTTAATTACAGGTAGTTAATGACCGGTAGTTAATGACCGGTAGTTAATGAGTTGTAGTTAATGAGTTGTAGTTAATGACCGGTAGTTAATGACCGGTAGTTAATGACCGGTAGTTAATGATTGGTAGTTAATGACCAGTAGTTAATGACAGGGTAGTTAATGACTGGTAGTTAATGACTGGTAGTTAATGACCGGTAGTTAATGACCGGTAGTTAATGACAGGTAGTTAATGACAGGTAGTTAATGACCGGTAGTTAATGACAGGTAGTTAATGACCGGTAGTTAATGACAGGGTAGTTAATGACCGGTAGTTAATGATGGGTAGTTAATGATGGGTAGTTAATGACCGGTAGTTAATGACCGGTAGTTAATGACCGGTAGTTAATGACCGGTAGTTAATGACCGGTAGTTAATGACAGGTAGTTAATGACCGGTAGTTAATGACCGGTAGTTAATGACAGGGTAGTTAATGACCGGTAGTTAATGATGGGTAGTTAATGATGGGTAGTTTATGACGGGGAGTTAATGACCGGTAGTTAATGACCGGTAGTTAATGACCGGTAGTTAATGACCGGTAGTTAATGACCGGTAGTTAATGACCGGGTAGTTAATGACAGGGTAGTTAATGACCGGTAGTTAATGATGGGTAGTTAATGATGGGTAGTTTATGACGGGGAGTTAATGACCGGTAGTTAATGACCGGTAGTTAATGACCGGTAGTTAATGACCGGTAGTTAATGACCGCCTTCCCTGTAGCTCAGTTGGTAGAGCATGGTGTTTGCAACACCAGGGTTGTGGGTTCGATTCCCACGGGGGGCCAGCACAAAAAAAATAAACATGTATAAAATGTATGTATTCACTACTGTAAGTCGCTCTGGATAAGAGCGTCTGCTAAATGACTCAAATGCAAATGCAAATGCGGTAGTTAATGACAGGTAGTTAATGACCGGTAGTTAATGACCGGTAGTTAATGACAGGGTAGTTAATGACCGGTAGTTAATGATGGGTAGTTAATGACCGGTAGTTAATGACCGGTAGTTAATGACCGGTAGTTAATGACCGGTAGTTAATGAATGGTAGTTAATGACCGGTAGTTAATTACAGGTAGTTAATTACAGGTAGTTAATGAATGGTAGTTAATGAATGGTAGTTAATTACAGGTAGTTAATGACCGGTAGTTAATGACCGGTAGTTAATGAGTTGTAGTTAATGAGTTGTAGTTAATGAGTTGTAGTTAATGAGTTGTAGTTAATGAGTTGTAGTTAATGACCGGTAGTTAATGACCGGTAGTTAATGACCGGTAGTTAATGACAGGGTAGTTAATGACCGGTAGTTAATGACTGGTAGTTAATGACCGGTAGTTAATGACCGGTAGTTAATGACCGGGTAGTTAATGACCGGTAGTTAATGACCGGGTAGTTAATGACAGGGTAGTTAATGACCGGTAGTTAATGACCGGTAGTTAGTGACCGGTAGTTAGTGACAGGTAGTTCATGACCGGCAGTTAATGACCGGTAGTTAATGACCGGTAGTTAATTACAGGTAGTTAATGACCGGTAGTTAATGAGTTGTAGTTAATGAGTTGTAGTTAATGACAGGTAGTTAATGACAGGTAGTTAATGACAGGTAGTTAATGAGTTGTAGTTAATGAGTTGTAGTTAATGAGTTGTAGTTAATGAGTTGTAGTTAATGACAGGTAGTTAGTGACAGGTAGTTAATGATAGGTAGTTAATGACCGGTACTTAATGACCGGTAGTTAATGACAGGTAGTTAGTGACAGGTAGTTAATGACAGGTAGTTAATGACAGGTAGTTAATGACCGGTAGTTAATGACCGGTAGTTAATGACCGGTAGTTAATGACCGGTAGTTAATGACCCGGAGTTAATGACCCGTAGTTAATGACCCGTAGTTAATGACCTGTAGTTAATGACCGGTAGTTAATGACCGGTAGTTAATGACCGGTAGTTAATTACAGGTAGTTAATTACAGGTAGTTAATGACCCGTAGTTAATGACAGGTAGTTAATGACAGGTAGTTAATGACCGGTAGTTAATGACAGGTAGTTAATGACAGGTAGTTAATGACCGGTAGTTAATGACCGGTAGTTAATAACCGGTAGTTAATGACCGGCAGTTAATGACAGGTAGTTAATGACAGGGTAGTTAATGACCGGTAGTTAATGACAGGGTAGTTAATGACCGGTAGTTAATGACCGGTAGTTAATGACAGGGTGTTCCTTGTTACAATTGTTGTTACCAGCTCCCAGTCTATTTATCAACCCTGGTGTTACATGTGGATTCAATGGTAGTGGGCACCTTGTAGTTACATGTAACAAGCTCAGATTTTGGTTTGAGTTATTAACATGGTAATTGACAGGTGACTTTTCAAACGTGTAATTACAGAACATTAGTTACATAATGGAACAAGAAAATGGGTAATAACATCAGTAATTACACATGTGGAATAACCTTCTGCAAGTGAAAGCAAATTGTGTTGATTCCACAACAAACTTATCACCATGTAATGACATAACACCTACAGTGTGTAACTACTATGTTATTACTACAGTTATTACTGTGTTAGTTACATAGGTAATAAGGGGTAACAATGTAAAGTGTTATCAAGAGGTTTTATTTTGATTTTGAACACCAGGCTTTATCTCAGTATGCTGTGAATGTTGTGTCAATTGAGCTCTCTCTCTCTTTCTTCTCTCTCTCTCTCTGTCTCTCTCTCTGTCTCTCTCTCTGTTTCTCTCACTCTGCCTCTCTCTCTCTCTCTCTCTCTCTCTCTCTCTCTTTCTTTCTCTCTCTCTCTTTGTTTCTCTCTCTCTCTCTCTCTGCCTCTCTCTCTCTCTGTCTCTCTCTCTCTCTCTGCCTCTCTCTCTCTGCCTCTCTCTCTCTGCCTCTCTCTCTCTGCCTCTCTCTCTCTGCCTCTCTCTCTGCCTCTCTCTCTCTCTGCCTCTCTCTGTCTCTCTCTCTCTCTCTGTCTCTCTCTCTCTCTGCCTCTCTCTCTCTGCCTCTCTCTCTCTGCCTCTCTCTCTCTGCCTCTCTCTCTCTGCCTCTCTCTCTGTCTCTCTCTCTCTGCCTCTGCCTCTCTCTCTCTCTCTCTCTCTCTCTCTCTGCCTCTCTCTCACTCTCTCACTCTCTCTCTCTGCCTCTCTCTCGCTCTGTTTCTCTCTCTGTGTCTCTGTGTCTCTCAGTGTCAGGTATGGATGGAGGGCAGACCTACAGCACTCCAGGTGAGTGACTGTTCTAATTTTATGTCCTGATGCCATATGGACTGTGAGTTGAAGCTCATACCTTTCGGTTCGACGAGTGTTCCTCGTGTGTGTGATGTCCTCCAAAGCTTTCTTCCATTTTCTGCTATGTTGACAACTCTGCAAAACGCCAACGGGCATGTGGGGGAGGAGTCTTGAAATGTAACATCCCCCACTCACAATCTTGCTGCCAGCGGTCCATTCAAATCATTTTGGCTAATTTTGGCTAAATTCTCCAGATCTCCAACTGAACAAGGTGATATTGGAAGTATGGCTACGCCGGACTAGTCTCAAGTCCGGTTGCACAGGTCATTGATGTCCGAACGGTCTGACCAGACTCCCAAAGCCTGCAGTAACGCGAGCGTCCAATTTTGCCTTCCTCCTGAGGCCCAGGAAGTTGTCCTCTGTGTCTCTGGCCCCGTGGAACCTTCTGCCTCCGTGTAGCACACTTTCTAGACAGAGGGCAAGAGGGGAGATGTCTCTCCATGTAGATGGATCATTGTATTGTTGGGTGTATTCTGTGTTTTAGAGCACCCTTCCATGAGACCAAAAGGTATCATTCCATGAATCAGATGGGCATTGAAGATGTACATGGGAGGAGCGGGGCCTTGTGGTCTTTATAGTCACGTAGGTGACACCATCTGATGAACACGGGAGGACTGGGGCCTTGTGGTCTTTATAGTCACGTAGGTGACACCATCTGATGAACACGGGAGGAGCTGGGGCCTTGTGGTCTTTATAGTCACGTAGGTGACACCATCTGATGAACACGGGAGGAGCGGGGCCTTGTGGTCTTTATAGTCACGTAGGTGACACCATCTGATGAACACGGGAGGAGCGGGGCCTTGTGGTCTTTATAGTCACGTAGGTGACACCATCTGATGAACACGGGAGGACTGGGGCCTTGTGGTCTTTATAGTCACGTAGGTGACACCATCTGATGAACACGGGAGGAGCGGGGCCTTGTGGTCTTTATAGTCACGTAGGTGACACCATCTGATGAACACGGGAGGACTGGGGCCTTGTGGTCTTTATAGTCACGTAGGTGACACCATCTGATCCACTTGCCTTGTTGTTTGGCAGGGAAGTTAAAACATGATCTACCTCTTCAAGGATATGAAATGTCAGGCTTTTTCTGAAAGGGCTGAGTCTGGAATTATTTCCATTCATGTTGAGACAGTCGATGTTCATACTCAAGAGAAATCCGTCCAGGGATCCTCGCCCACAAGAACATCATCTGACCTTTACTGCACTAACAGCGGCAGTTACAACAGGTGTGCTTAAGTTAGTTAGTAGATAAACATGTTTAGGCACAGAGCTGCAGCACTCACGTCTGGTCCCGGAGAGCATGCGACCAAATAGCATGGGACCAGAGAGCATGAGACCAGAGAACATGGGACCAGAGAACATGGGACCAGAGAACATGGGACCGTAAAACACGGTATCAGAGAACATGGGACCGTAAAACACGGTATCAGAGAGCATGGGACCAGAGAGCATGGGACCGTAAAACACGGTATCAGAGAGCATGGGACCGTAAAACACGGTATCAGAGAGCATGGGACCATGTGAGCATGGGACCAGAGAGCATGGGACAGAGAACATGGGAGCAGAGAGCGTGGGACCAGAGAGCGTGGGACCAGAGAGCGTGGGACCAGAGAACGTGGGACCAGAGAGCGTGGGACCAGAGAACGTGGGACCAGAGAGCGTGGGACCAGAGAGCGTGGGACCAGAGAGCGTGGGACCAGAGAACATGGGACCGTAGAACATGGGACCGTAGAGCATGGGACCAGGGAGCATGGGACCAGGGAGCGTGGGACCGGAGAGCGTGGGACAGGAGAGCGTGGGACCAGGGAGCATGGGACCAGAGAGCATGGGACCAGAGAGCGTGGGACCAGAGAGCGTGGGACCAGAGAACATGGGACCAGAGAGCATGGGACAGAGAACATGGGACCAGAGAGCGTTGGACCAGAAAGCATGGGACCGGAGACCATAGGACAGGAGAGCCGATGACTGTAGAGCATGGGACCAGAGAGCATGGGACAAGAGAACATGGGACCGGAAAGCATGGGACCAGAGAGCATGGGACCGTAGAACATGGGACCAGGGAGCATGGGACCAGGGAGCATGGGGCCAGAGAGCATGGGACCAGGGAGCGTGGGACCAGAGAGCGTGGGACCAGAGAACATGGGGCCAGAGAGCATGGGGCCGGATAGCATGGGACCAGAGAGCATGGGACCAGAGAGCATGGGACCAGAGAGCATGTCACAGCAGAGCATGGGACAGGAGAGCATGAGACCAGAGAGCATGGGACCAGAAAACATGTCACAGGAGAACATGGGACCAGAGAGCGTGGGACCAGAAAGCGTGGGACCAGAGAGCGTGGGACCAGAGAGCGTGGGACCAGAGAACGTGGGACCAGAGAGCATGGGGCCAGAGAGCATGGGACCGTAGAACATGGGACCAGAGAACGTGGAATCAGAGAGCATGGGACCAGAGAACGTGGGACCAGGGAGCATGGGACCAGAGAACATGGGACCAGAGAGCATGGGGCCAGAGAGCATGGGGCCAGAGAGCGTGGGGCCAGAGAGCGTGGGACCAGAGAACATGGGACCGTAGAACATGGGACCAGAGAGCATGGGACCAGAGAGCATGGGACCAGAGAACATGGGACCAGAGAACATGGGACCGGAAAGCATGGGACCGTAGAACATGGGACAGGAGAGCATGGGACCAGAGAACATGGGACCAGGGAGCATGGGACCAGAGAGCATGGGACCGTAGAACATGGGACCAGAGAGCATGGGACCGTAGAACATGGGGCCAGAGAGCATGGGACCAGAGATCATGGGACCAGAGAACATGGGACCAGAGAACATGGGACCAGAGAGCATGGGACCAGAGAACATGGGACCAGAGATCATTGGACTGTAGAACATGGGGCCAGAGATCATGGGACCAGAGATCATTGGACTGTAGAACATGGGACCAGAGAGCATGGGACCAGAGAACATGGGACCAGAGATCATTGGACTGTAGAACATGGGGCCAGAGAGCATGGGACCAGAGAGCATGGGACCAGAGATCATTGGACTGTAGAACATGGGGCCAGAGATCATGGGACCAGAGATCATTGGACTGTAGAACTTGGGCCAGGAGAGCATGGGGCCAGAGAGCATGGGATCAGAGATCATGGGACCAGAGATCATTGGACTGTAGAACTTGGGCCAGGAGAGCATGGGACCAGAGAACATGGGACCAGAGAGCATGGGATCAGAGAGCATGGGACCGTAGAACATGGGGTCAGAGATCATGGGACCAGAGATCATTGGACTGTAGAACTTGGGCCAGGAGATCATGGGATCAGGTCTTTTAGTTCTTATGTCACTATAAACATAAAAACAACAACCAAATACATCAATAGCCACTACAATGTAAACACATGATTTAGTCATTTCAGCACCATTTGCTTGATTTTGCACACCCACAAACTAACGTTATTGTCATTAGCTATCTAGCTAGCATGCTAGCGACGCTATTCAGCATAGGCTGCTGCATGATAATCAGCTAGCGGTTAGCTATCTTGTGAGTATTTTCCAATGGAAACCGAGGAAGTTGCCAGGATGACGTTTGTGTAGAGTTCGTCAGAGTACTAAGTGGATTGTAAGAGCATTTAAAAACATTAATAAAGACAATGTTTTTTGGGGATTTTTCACTTTGATTTGTAGCTGCAATGTTACAGTACCCGCTCTCCACTAACATGTACCCTTGACCCCCAATACAGCAGTGAAGTTCCTCTCCAGCGAAGATGTACAATAACACACAAGATGTTATAATGTACAATAACACACAAGATGTACAATAACACACAAGATGTTATAATGTACAATAACACACAAGATGTACAATAACACACAAGATGTACAATAACACACAAGATGTTATAATGTACAATAACACACAAGATGTTATAATGTACGATAACACACAAGATGTTATAATGTACAATAACACACAAGATGTACAATAACACACAAGATGTTATAATGTACAATAACACACAAGATGTTATAATGTACAATAACACACAAGATGTTATAATGTACAATAACACACAAGATGTTATAATGTACAATAACACACAAGATGTTATAATGTACAATAACACACAAGATGTTATAATGTACAATAACACACAAGATGTTATAATGTACGATAACACACAAGATGTACAATAACACACAAGATGTTATAATGTACGATAACACACAAGATGTACAATAACACACAAGATGTTATAATGTACAATAACACACAAGATGTTATAATGTTCAATAACACACAAGATGTTATAATGTACAATAACACACAAGATGTTATAATGTACAATAACACACAAGATGTACAATAACACACAAGATGTTATAATGTACGATAACACACAAAATGTTATAATGTACGATAACACACAAGATGTTATAATGTACAATAACACACAAGATGTTATAATGTACAATAACACACAAGATGTTATAATGTACAATAACACACAAGATGTTATAATGTACAATAACACACAAGATGTTATAATGTACAATAACACACAAGATGTACAATAACACACAAGATGTTATAATGTACGATAACACACAAGATGTACAATAACACACAAGATGTTATAATGTACAATAACACACAAGATGTTATAATGTACAATAACACACAAGATGTACAATAACACAAGATGTACAATAACTTTCTAACACTCTCCCTCCTCTTCCTCTCCAGCGTACCAGTGGGAGTCGTCAGATTGGCTGTCCCCGTCCCGGCTCCGCCTACCTGGCATCGATGGGGGGTCACACTGTGACATTATAGATGACCTTCCGTCGTTCGGCAGAGCAGGAAGCGTGTACTCACTACAGCTGGACTACGGGCTGGGGGGGTACAGGAGGGAAAGAGGAAACTCAGGGGACAGAAGAAGCCTCAGATCACTCTCAGCTGAGAGGAGGGGGTATGAGAGAGAGAGAGAAAGAGACATGGAGAGAGGGAGAGGGACGGAAAGAGCGAGAGGGAGAGGAATGGAGAGAGGGAGAGGGATGGAAAGAGAGAGAGGGAGAGGGATGGAAAGAGAGAGAGGGAGAGGGATGGAGAGAGCGAGAGGACGAGGGATGGAGGGAGAGAGAGGGAGAGGGATGGAGAGAGTGAGAGGGATTGAGGGAGAGAGAGGGATAGAGGGAGAGAGAGAGAGAAGGATGGGGAGAGGGATGGAGGGAGAAAGAGGGAGAGGGATAGAGGGAGAGAGAGGGATGGAAGGAGAGAGAGAGGGAGAGAGAGAGATAAGGTATGGAGGGAGAGTTCACAGAGACTACGGTTCAGCTGATAGAAGAGGTCAGAGAGAACACTCAGGGGACAGAAGAGGAAACAGGAGGGAAAGGAGTGAGTGTAGAGACGGAGGTGGAACAGGGCTGGACAGACCACACACAGCAGACAGGAGGTACGAGAGGAGGTACGAGAGACATACAGGGACAGGGTACGGGATAGACAGAGTGATCACAGGCGAAAGAAGCACCACGGTCGAAAAAAGAATCCACTCCAGCGAGGGAGAGAAAGAGCACCGACCTATTGATCGAGAGGACACCTCATCACCAGTGTATGAAGAGTACCGTGAACTCAACCCAGACCCAGACACAGTCCCTGACCCAGACCCTGTTCCAGAACCAGACCAGAACCACTATGATACTCTTCCACCAACACGGCCTGCCTACCAGGGTTACCCCTCTCCTCCTCCAGGGCTCAACCTCCACCCAGCCCAGCTGCTGCCCCCGCTCAGGGCCTGGGATGGACAGAACGCCTGGGCGCCCCTGGAGGTGACCCAGGGGTCGGGAGTTGGCGGTCAGGGTTCAAGGCTTGAGAGGTCAGAGTCAGGAGATGAGCTGGAGAGACTGTTGAATCTGGTGTCGCTCAGAGCTCGGAGGGCTACGCGCACACAGAGACCCTCTGAAACACCCCTTCCTCCAGAACCACCCACTGGCTGGGACGGGCTGTACTCATCAGAACCTCCTCCAGAACCATCCACTGGCTGGGACGGGCTGTACTGATCAGAACCTCCTCCAGAACCATCCACTGGCTGGGACGGGCTGTACTGATCAGAACCTCCTCCAGAACCTTCCACTGGCTGGGACGGGCTGTACTCATCAGAACCTCCTCCAGAACCATCCACTGGCTGGCTCTTTTGCGAGGCAGGACCAGCACAAGACAAGCTCCTGCAATAGAGTCTCTAGATTGAACAACTTACATTAATATCAAATCTATTTAAATGCAGTCACTGTAAGTCAATAGAAACGTTCCATACATTACCTCAATAGTGCCACACAACATGTACTTCTGTTTTCACAACACGGAGTTCTGTTGAAATACTGTGACTATAAATAGTATGCTTTGCATCTGTGTAGCGGACCATTTTAACTCATGTACAGTATGATTACATTACATACACAGACACACAGACGGAGAGAGAGAGAGAGAGAGAGAGACAGAGACGGAGAGAGAGACAGACAGACAGACAGACAGACAGACAGACAGACAGACAGACAGACAGACAGACAGACAGACAGACAGACAGACAGACAGACAGACAGACAGACAGACAGACACACAGACACACAGACACACAGACAGACAGACACACAGACACACAGACACACAGACACACAGATGGAGAGAGAGAGAGAGACAGACACACAGAGACAGAGAGCGAGAGAGAGAGACAGACACACAGAGACGCAGAGAGAGACAGACACACAGAGACGGAGAGAGAGAGAGAGAGAGACAGACAGAGACAGACACACAGAGACAGAGAGAGAGAGAGACAGACAGACAGAGACGGAGAGAGAGAAAGACACACAGAGACGGAGAGAGAGTGAGAAAGACAGACAGAGACGGAGAGAGAGAGAGACAGCTACAGGCTATTGAATAGCTGCAGTCACAGCCTGTATCTTCAGAGTCTCAACAATACGAAGAGTTGATTCTCTTTCCTTTGCAGTTGTATGTTATATATTTTACTACAGACCTGCCATTCTACATGTAGGTTTGTCTCCTGTCTGTGAATATGACCTTGATTGTAAATATACAGGACATTCACTACTTTTCTGCAACTGAATAATACTTTGGAATTGTTAGGTAACACTTTACAATAAAGACAGATTCATTAACATGAGGTAATATAGTAGTTGACTTGAAAACATGATTACTCATTGTATTTATGTATAAACATAACTTTGCTAATTAGCTATTGGTTAGCTAATAGTTATCTCTTGCTGTTATTCGTGTTGATTAATGTCTCTTTGTTGTAATGACTATATAATAGTCTGTTAAGTAAGTATCATCGATTAAATAGATGTGACACATACATGTTGTTGTTGGTGGTGATTATGATTATTATGATGATGAAGTCAGGCCTGTGTTGTGTGTTTTAATTGAACAGATAGTTCAGCTGAGGAGAGACAGGAAAGGCAGGGAGTTCGAGTCAAAGACGGGAAAGGCAGGGAGTTCGAGTCAAAGACGGGAAAAGCACGGAGGTCGAGTCAAAGACAGGGAAAGGCAGGGAGGTTGAGTCAAAGACAGGAAAGGCAGGGAGGTCGAGTCAAAGACGGAAAAAGCACGGAGGTCGAGTCAAAGACGGGAAAGGCAGGGAGGTCGAGTCAAAGACGGGAAAGTTAGATTTTTTCGATAAAATAAAGTCTCTCACTTGGTTAGAATTTCCATAACATTTTTGGCGACGAGGATGGGATGATAATCTTCATTTTGCTGATTGGTCCTGATTGTTCCTGATTGTTCCTGATTGGTCCTGATTGTTCCCGGGGATATCCAGGTTAACCGTGCACGGGAGTTGCATTAAATACAGCTGGGGAAGTCATACTCCACTAGACGGAGCAGATCAGATCCCCTCCTGGCTGGGAGGGTCAGCGGAATGGATACGTCATTTAGAACAGATTGAATTAAGGTTGAGACTAATGATCCTTGGAATCAATCGATAAAGAAATCACTGGGTCCCAAGGGGGCTGCTGTGAATCTATGTGGACCTGCGGGGTGCCATCATGACTAGTGAAATGGGTGAGACTAACTGAAAGGAATACCTATGGCTAGTGAAACGGGTGAGACTAACTGAAAGGAATACCTATGGCTAGTGAAACGGGTGAGACTAACTAAAAGGAATACCTATGGCTAGTGAAACGGGTGAGACTAACTAAAAGCCCAGGGTCTGGGTTTGGAGTTAGGACTGATTAAAAGGCTATGGGATTGCTGAGAGATACCCATGACTAATGAAATCAGTGAAAGTATAGAATGGAAATAATGAAATAATGAAATTGTGTTAGTATAGTAAGATGTAACTGTATGAGTTACAGTATCCCAGGAACTAACCCTGAGATAGAAATTAGAAAATATTCCTGCAGGTTATTAAAAAATATTGTACAAAACAACTAATTGATTACTGTCTGAATGTGATATAAGAGTTACTGGAGTTTGGGTAATAAAATATTTAAATTTGGATAATATGTTTCGATTTATTGCGTTATCTTGGGGTTCTGTCCATCACTGGCCTTCACAGTCTGGGACTACAAGTAATATAACGAGATGTTATTTTATGTGTAGAGGAGGTAGCGGCAAGTCTATAGGCATTTCTGGGAGGCTTGATTGTACCGTGGTCACTGGGAAGTTAGATTGTACTGTGGTTTCTGGGAGGTTAGATTGTACCGTGGTTTCTGGGAGGCTTGATTGTACCGGAGTTTCTGGGAAGTTAAACTGTACCGTGGTCACTGGGAAGTTAAACTGTACCGTGGTCTCTGGGAAGTTAAACTGTACCGTGGTTTCTGGGAAGTTAAACTGTACCGTGGTCACTGGGAAGTTAAACTGTACCGTGGTCACTGGGAAGTTAGATTGTACCGTGGTCACTGGGAGGATAGATTGTACCGTGGTCACATGGAGGTTAAACTGTACCGTGGTCACTGGGAGGATAGATTGTACCGTGGTCACTGGGAGGATAGATTGTACCGTGGTCACTGGGAGGATAGACTGTACCGTGGTCACTGGGAAGTTAGACTGTACCGTGATCACTGGGAGGTTAGATTGTATTGTGGTCTCTGGGAGGTTAAACTGTACCGTGGTTTCTGGGAGGTTAAACTGTACTGTGGTTTCTGGGAGGTTAAACTGTACCGTGGTCTCTGGGAGGTTAAACTGTACCGTGGTCACTGGGAAGTTAGATTGTACTGTGGTATCTGGGAGGCTTGATTGTACCGTGGTCACTGGGAGGTTAAACTGTACCGTGGTCACTGGGAAGTTAGATTGTACCGTGGTCACTGGGAAGTTAAACTGTACCGTGGTCACTGGGAAGTTAGACTGTACCGTGGTCACTGGGAGGTTAGATTGTATTGTGTTCTCTGGGAGGTTAAACTGTACCGTGGTCACTGGGAAGTTAAACTGTACCGTGGTCACTGGGAGGTTAGATTGTACCGTGGTCACATGGAGGTTAGACTGTACCGTGGTTTCTGGGAGGTTAGATTGTACCGTGGTCTCTGGCGGTGCGCTGCCTTGCGGGGAAGTACTGGTGGCCCACGTTAGCTAAGGACGTGAGGGTTTATGTCTCCTCCTGTTCGGTATGCGCACAGTGCAAGGCACCTAGACATCTGCCCAGAGGGAAATTACAACCCCTTCCGGAACGACCGTGGTACCGCGGTCCACCTATCGGTGGATTTCGTGACGGATCTTCCCCCGTCGCGGGGTAAGACCACGATCCTGGTTGTTGTGGATCGGTTTTCTAAGTTCTGCCGTCTCCTTCCTTTGCCCGGTCTCCCTACAGCTCTGCAAACTGCGGAGGCCCTGTTCACCCATGTATTCCGGCACTACGGGGTGCCTGAGGACATAGTGTCTGATCGGGGTCCCCAATTTACGTCTAGAGTCTGGAGGGCGTTTATGGAACGCCTGGGGGTCTCGGTCAGCCTTACCTCAGGTTTCCACCCCGAGAGCAACGGGCAGGTGGAGAGAGTCAAGCAAGAGGTGGGTAGGTTTCTGCCGTCCTATTGCCAGGACCTAACCTCCCTCCGCCACTCTTCTACTAATCTAACCCCTTTTCAGTGTGTGCTGGGTTTATAGACTGATCATTTCTTTGTTAGTGGGCAAACGTACAAAATCAGCAGGGGATCAAATACTTTTTTCCCTAACTGTATTTATACCTGCGTTTTTCTGTTTGTCTTTTGCCAGTTCATCTCATCAAGTTGTCCCAGCGTGTTTTCCGTGAGTTACCATCTCTCTAGTTTGGTTTTCTACTTCCCGGTTCCCACCTTTCTGCCTGCCCTGACCCTGCCTGCCGTTCTGTACCTTGTTGACTCTGCCTTGGATTGCCTGCCCTGACCTTGCCTGCTGTTCTGTACCTTGTTGACTCTGCCTTGGATTGCCTGCCCTGACCCTGCCTGCCGTTCTGTACCTTGTTGACTCTGCCTTGGATTGCCTGCCCTGACCCTGCCTGCCGTTCTGTACCTTGTTGACTCTGCCTTGGATTGCCTGCCCTGACCCTGCCTGCCGTTCTGTACCTTGTTGACTCTGCCTTGGATTGCCTGCCCTGACCCTGCCTGCCGTTCTGTACCTTGTTGACTCTGCCTTGGATTGACCTGCCCTTGACCTGCCCTTGTGCCTGCCCTTGACCTGCCCTTGACCTGCCCTTGACCTGCCCTTGACCTGCCCTTGTGCCTGACCCTTTGTGATAATAAATATTGTGAGAACCAAACCATCCACCTCCTGTATCTGTATCATATCCTGAGGTGTGATAATAGGCCTGACATTATCACAAGAACATGTTTCCAATAAAAGACACATCAAACTGGTTATTGAACAATTCGCGTTGAACAGGCCTATAAACAGGTTAACATTCACAAGGCCGCAGGGCCAGACGGATTACCAGGACGTGTACTCCGAGCATGCGCTGACCAACTGGCAGGTGTCTTCACTGACATTTTCAACCTCTCAACCTGGTACTTCCTGTATATAGCCATGTTACTACCTGGTACTTCCTGTATATAACCATGTTATTACCTGGTACTCCCTGTATATAGCCATGTTATTACCTGGTACTCCCTGTTTATAGCCGTGTTATCACCTGGTACTTCCTGTATATAGCCATGTTATTACCTGGTACTTCCTGTATATAGCCATGTTATTACCTGGTACTCCCTGTATATAGCCATGTTATTACCTGGTACTTCCTGTATATAGCCATGTTATTACCTGGTACTCCCTGTATATATATATATAAGTAAAGGAGTTCTCTAGTGATTTAACTTTGTTGTTTATATCGCTTACGAAAGTACACGTGGAATGGAAAGTAGTCAATAGAAGATTCTCGACGTCTAAACAACAAGACACTCAACTTTGACTCAAAATAAGATTGCTTCCTGAAGCCGTTTTCCATTTTCTACCTGAATCTTCAACAGTGAAGTATAGAAGGATTGGACTCGCTAGTTGAGTCTCTTGGTGGACTAGCATCTCTGATTGAAGTTTCTCCAGTGATAAAGTTATACATTTTCCTTGACCGAAATAAATGACAGGATTCCATATTCTACATGTCAAACGCACAGTTGTTTCTCTCTCCCAGCTGATTCCTCTGATCGGCTTCATGTTTGCTCCTACTGTATATTCCTGTCCTTTCTTATATCTCCTGTTTGTTTTGCCATTTCTGGATGTGTTATTCAATGTGTTTCTAAAAAATGTAAAGGCCAAATTCTGTTATCAAATCATTTAAATATATTTTTTTTGGGGGGGGTCCTAAAATTCCAAATCAAATAGCTGAAAGATCCATGGTATGACTATCTTGGACGTTTAGAGGTTAAACAGGTTAACATTCACAAGGCCGTAGAGCCAGAAAGATTACCAGGAATCAGAGTATGCGCGGGCAAGTGTAAGACCTATAAACAGGTTAACATTCACATGGCCGCAGGACCAGACGGATTACCAGGATGTGTACTCCGAGCATGCGCTGACCAACTGGCAGGTTTCTTCACTGACATTTTCAACCTCTCCCTGTCTGAGTCTGTAATACCTACATGTTTCAAGCAGACCACCATAGTCCCTGTGCCCAAGAACATCAAGGAAACCTGCCTAAATGACTACCGACCCGTAGCACTCACGTCTGTAGCCATGAAGAGCTTTGAAAGGCTGGTCATGGCTCACATCAACACCATTATTCCAGAAACCCTAGACCCACTCCAATTCACATACTGCACCAACAGATCCACAGACGATGTAATCTCCATTGCACTCTACACTGCTCTCGCCGACCTGGACAAAAGGAACTTCTAGGTGAGAATTCTGTTCATAGACTACTGCTCAGTGTTAAACACCATAGTGCCCTCCAAGCACATCACTAAGCTAAGGAATCGGGACTGAAACACCTCCCTCTGTAACTGGATCCTGGACATCCTGACGGGCTGCCCCCAAGTGGTAAGGGTAGGCAACCTCAACTACCTAGTACCCCTGGACATTGACTTGGTACAGGTACTTCCTGTATATAGCCATGTTATTACCTGGTACTTCCTGTATATAACCATGTTATTACCTGGTACTTCCTGTATATAGCCATGTTATTACCTGGTACTTCCTGTATATAACCATGTTATTACCTGGTACTTCCTGTATATAGCCATGTTATTACCTGGTACTCCCTGTATATTTTGCCATGTTATTACCTGGTACCCCCTGTACATAGCCATGTTATTACCTGGTACTCCCTGTATATAGCCATGTTATTACCTGGTACTCCCTGTATATAGCCATGTTACTACCTGGTACTTCCTGTATATAGCCATGTTATTACCTTGTACCCCTGGACATTAACTAGGTACTGGTACTCCCTGTATTTAGCCTTGTTACTACCTGGTACTTCCTGTATATAGCCATGTTATTACCTCGTACTTCCTGTATATAGCCATGTTATTACCTGGTACTTCCTGTATATAGCCATGTTATTACCTCATACTCTCTGTATATAGCCATGTTATTACCTGGTACCCCCTGTATATAGCCATGTTATTACCTGGTACTTCCTGTATATAGCCATGTTATTACCTGGTACTTCCTGTATATAGCCATGTTATTACCTGGTACTTCCTGTATATAACCATGTTATTACCTCATACTCCCTGTATATAGCCATTTTATTACCTCATACTCCCTGTATATAGCCATTTTATTACCTGGTACTTCCTGTATATCGCCATGTTATTACCTGGTACTCCCTGTATATAGCCATGTTATTACCTGGTACTTCCTGTATATACCCATGTTATTACCTGATACTTCCTGTATATAGCCGTTATTACCTGGTACTTCCTGTATATAACCATGTTATTACCTCATACTCCCTGTATATAGCCATTTTATTACCCGGTACTTCCTGTATATAGCCATATTATTACCTGGTACTCCCTGTATATAGCCATGTTATTACCTGGTACTCCCTGTATATAGCCATGTTGTTACCTGGTACTCCCTGTATATAGCCATGTTATTACCTGGTACTTCCTGTATATAGCCATGTTTTTACCTGGTACTTCCTGTATACAGCCATGTTATTACCTGGTACCCCCTGTATATAGCCATGTCATTACCTCATACTCCCTGTATACAGCCATGTTATTACCTTGAAAAAGGTAATGTCTCGTTTTGTTGTGAATTTTGTCAATGGCAGTATTAATCTGACTAATTTTTGTACCCCCTCTCCTTGAATTTTCTGTGCGTCGCAGCCATATTTCTCTCGAAATCTGATTGTTTTTTTTACAAATTCTTTTGATTCGACAGAATTGGCTGTTGGGCAAACAGTTTTTCAAGGGAAGTGGGTGACAGCTATCAGACTTTGATCTGAAGCCACTCTTGTGATTGTTGTGATTTTGCTATTGTAAATGTTTGTAGGCTTATTGAGACAAATTGTATCTATGATCGTACGCTATCCATTTATGTTTTTTTGTATGCTATTTTAAAATATTAGAATTAACCAATGATATCAGGCCACACACGGCCATGATTACAGACACCTGTTTGTGTCTTCTGACGCTATATAAATTAGTATTTGTCATTACTCCCTGTATATAGCCATGTAATTTATTGTGTTACTATTTCATTTTTTGTCTTACTTTTTAACTCTGCATTGTAGAGAAAGGGCATTTCACTGTAAAGTCTACATTTGTTATTTTCGGCACATGTGACAATTTGATTTATATATTTTTACCAGGTAAATTGACAGAGAACACATTCTCATTTACATTAACGACCTGGGGAATAGTTACAGGGGAGGAGAGGGGGGGGGGATGGATGAGCCAATTGGAAGCTTGGGATGATACAGTGGCCATGATGGTATATGAGGGCCAGATTGGGATTTTATCCAGGACACTGGGATTAACACCCCTACTCTTACGATAAGTAAGATAAGAGTTCTTCCTACTGACCCTCCAACACCACTTCCAGCAGCATCTGGTCTCCCACCTAAGGACTGACCCTGCTTAGCTTCAGAGGAAAGCCAGCAGTGGGATGCAGGGTGGTATGCTGCTGGCTATATACCTCTTGACTTTTTCCACATTTTGTTGTGTTACAGCCTGAATTCAAGAGGAGAGATAAGGAGAGAGGAGAGCGGTGGAGGGAGGTGGAGAAAAGGAAAGAGGTGGAGAGAGATAGAGAGAGATGGAAAGAAGGAGAGAGATGGAAAGAAGGAGAGAGAGATGGAGAAGGAGAGAGAGATGGAGAAGGAGAGAGAGATGGAGAAGGAGAGAGAGATGGAGAAGGAGAGAGAGATGGAGAAGGAGAGTGAGGGAGAAGGAGAGAGAAGGAAAGATATTGAGAATGTGAGACAGATGGAGAGCTGAGATGGAGAGAAGGAGAGAGAGAAGGAGAGAGAGAAGGAGAGAGAGAAGCGGAGACAGAGAGAGAGAAGGGGAGACAGAAAGAGATTTGAGAGGTGTGGAGGGGAGACGTGGAGAAAGGTACCCTACATTACCAAAAGTATGTGGACACATGCTCTTCGAACATCTCATTCAAAAATCATGGGCATTAGTATGGAGTTGGTCCCCCCTGCTATAACAGCCCTCCACTCTTCTGGGAAAGCTTTCCACTAGATGTTGGAACATTGCTGAGGGGACTTACTTCCATTCAAACACAAGAGCATTAGTGAGGTCGGTCACTGATGTTGGGCGATAAGGCCTGGCTCACAGTCAGCTTTCCAATTCATCCCGAAGGTGTTCGATGGGGTTGAGGTCACCGATCTCGACAAACCGTTTCTGTATGCTCCTCGCTTTGTGCACAGGGGCATTGTCATGCTGAAACAGCCACAAAGTCGGAAGCACAGAATCATCTGGAACGTAATTGTATGTTGTAGGGTTAAGATTTCCCTTCACTGGAACTAAGGGGCCCGAACCACGAAAACATCCCCAGACCATTTTTCCTCCTCCACCAAACTTTACAGTTGGCACTATGCAGTTGGGTAGGTAGCGTTCTCCTGGCATCCGCCAAACCCAGATTCGTCCGTCGGACTGCCAGATGGTGAAGCGTGATTCATCACTCCAGAGAACACGTTTCCACTGCTCCAGAGTCCAATGTTGGTGAGTTTTACATCACTCCAGCCAACGCTTGGCATTGCTCATGGTGATCTTAGGCTTGTGTGCGGCTGCTCTGCCATGGAAACCCATTTTGTGAAGCTCACGACTAACAGTTACTGTACTGACGTTGCTTCCAGAGGCAGTTTGGAACTCGATAGATAACCGAGGACAAACTATTTTTATACACTACGCGATCCCGAGTGGCACAGTGGTCTAAGACACTGCATCTCAGTGCAAGAGGAATCACTACAGTCCCTGGTTCGAATCCAGGCTGCATCACATCTGGCTGTGATTGGGAGTCCTATAGGGCGCGCACAATTGGCCCAGCGTCGTCCAGGTTTGGCTGGGGTAGGCCGTCATTGTAAGTAAGAATTTATTCTTAATTGACTTGCTTAGTTATATAAAGGTAAAAAAAATATCATAAAAATAAATTGCACTCGGTGGTTCTGTGAGCTTGTGTGACGTTTTTGCTACTAGATGTTTCCACTTCACAATAACAGCACTTACAGTTGACCAGGGGCAGCTCTAGCAGGGCAGAAACTTGACAAACTGACTTGTTGGAAAGGTGGCATCCTATGACGGTGTCACATTGAAAGTCACTGAGCTCGTCAGTAAGGCCATTCTACTGCCAATGTTTGTCTATGGAGATTGCATGGCGGTGTGCTCGATTTTATACACCTATCAGCAACAGGTGTGGCTGAAATAGCCGAATCCACTCATTTGAAGGGCTGTTCACATACAGTACCAGTCAGAAGTTTGGACATCATTCAAGGGTTTTTCTTTATTTTGACTATTTTCTACATATGATTTCCCACATATGCTGAGCACTTGTTAGCTACTTTTCCTTCACTCTGCGGTCCAACTCAAACCCAAACCATTTCAATTGGGTTCAGGTGATTGTAGAGACCAGGTCATCTGATTCAGCACTGAATGCATTCAACTGAAATGTGTCTTCGGGCATTTAACCCAACCCCTCTAAATCAGAGAGGTGTGGGGGATGCCTTAATGGACATCTACATCATCGACGCCCAGTGGGTTTACTGCCTTGCTCAGGGGCAGTACGACACATTTTTACCTTGTCAACTTGGTGATTCAATCCAACTCGGGGATTCAATCAACCTTTCAGTTACTGGCCCAACGCTTCTACCAGGCTATGGATTTGGTATTTTACCATATAGGGCTATCTTCTGTATACCACCCCTACCTTGTTACAACATGACTGATTGGCTCAATTGCATTCAGAAGGAAATAAATTCCTCAAATTAACTTTTAACAAGGCACATCTGTTAATTGAAATGCATTCCAGGTGACTACCTCATGAAGCTGGTTGAGAGAATGCCAAGAGTGTGCAAAGCTGTCATCAAGGCAAAGGGTGGCTACTTTGAAGAAACTCAAATATAAAATATATTTTGATTTGTTTTAACACTTTTTTTGTTTTACTACATGATTCCATAATGTGTAATTTCATAGTTTTGATGTCTTCACTATTATTCTACAATGTAGAAAATCGTTTTTTAAAAACTTACAGTGGGGCAAAAAAGTATTTAGTCAGCCACTAATTGTGCACCAATTTCCACCATAATTTGCAAATAAATTCATTAAAAATCCTACAATGTGATTTTCTGGATTTTCTTTTCTCATTTTGTCTGTCATCGTTGAAGTGTACCTATGATGAAAATTACAGGCCTCTCTCATCTTTTTAAGTGGGAGAACTTGCACAATTGGTGGCTGACTAAATACTTTTTTGCCCCACTGTAGTAGGTGTGTCCAAACTTTTGACTGATACTGTATCTTCCCCTGCTATTCATTCTATCACTGTTTACACGTTGCTTAAACTCTGTACATAGCTGATAATATAACACTAGAAATGTCTTTATCTTTTTGAAACCTTTGTGAAGTTTGTTTACTGTTCATTTGTAATTGTTTGTTGTTGAGGTTGTTCTTGTTACTTCTTACTTCTGTTTATTGTTGATTTCGTTTGGCAAAATAAACATGTTTTACCATTAAAATTAAGCCCCATTGAATTGAATTGAGAGAGAGAGAGTGAGAGAGTGTGAGTGTCTCTCTCTCTCTTCCTTCCTCTCATCCTTCCTCTCGCTCTCGCTCTCTAACCCCAGCGTGAAGAGACCAGACAGACATGGCTGCCACTCTGAAGGGAACTGTCGTCTCTCTTCTTCTTCTCTCCTCCATTTCTCAAGGTAAGGCTGGATTCAGAACTCTTCGTCTGATTGTGAGTAGACAAGAGTAAAGAGACTGTTCTCAGGTTTTCAACTGTTGTGTGATTTGATTGACAGGTGTCCATGGCGTTGAAGTGTTCCACCGTGAATCAGTGAGAGCTGTAGAGGGTCAGAACATCACTCTACCCTGTCTACTAGGAGAGAAGGAGGGACGTAAGCCCGTCATCTCTCAGGTAGCTGTGTTTTCTCTCTGTTTTGTTTTAATTGCACTAGGATTCCATGAGTTTCCTGAAAGATGTCTATCTAATAAAATGTATTTTTTTAAATGTATTATAGCTAACTACCTTTAGATGAATGAACTAACTGTAAGTTGCTCTAGATAAGAGTCTCTGCTATATATGACTAAAATGTACATGTCAATATTCTAGGTAGAATGGAGGAAGAAAGGAGAGCTAGAGGACCACAAGTTGGTAGTGTATAACCCTAGTTTTGGTGAAACCCTCATCTGGCCTAACGTCACCCTGGACGTGGCGTGGTACAAGGACAAGGACAAGCTAATGGGCACATCTCTGGTTCTGAAGGGCGTAGAGGCTAGGGACAGCGGGCGCTACATCTGTGACATCACCACCTACCCCAACGGTTCCATCAGGAAAGTCACCAGACTGAGGGTTGAAGGTATGAGCTGAGGGTTGAAGGTATGAGCTGAGGGTTGACAGTATGGGCTGAGGGTTGACAGTATGAGCTGAGGGTTGACAGTATGGGCTGAGGGTTGAAGGTATGAGCTGAGGGTTGACAGTATGGGCTGAGGGTTGACAGTATGAGCTGAGGATTGACAGTATGGGATGAGGGTTGAAGGTATGAGCTGAAGGTTGACAGTATGGGCTGAGGGTTGACAGTATGGGCTGAGGGTTGAAGGTATGGGCTGAGGGTTGACAGTATGGGATGAGGGTTGACAGTATGGGCTGAGGGTTGAAGGTATGAGCTGAGGGTTGACAGTATGAGCTGAGGGTTGAAGGTATGAGCTGAGGGTTGACAGTATGAACTGAAGGTTGACAGTATGAGCTGAGGGTTGACAGTATGAGCTGAGGGTTGAAGGTATGAGCTGAGGGTTAACAGTATGAGCTGAAGGTTGAAGGTATTAGCTGAGGGTTGACAGTATGGGATGAGGCTTGACGGTATGAGCTGAGGGTTGACAGTATGGGATGAGGGTTGACGGTATGAGCTGAGGGTTGACAGTTTGAGATGAGGGTTAAAGGTATGAGCTGAGGGTTGAAGGTATGAGCTGAGGGTTGACAGTATGGGATGAGGGTTGAAGGTATGGGCTGAGGGTTGACAGTATGGGCTGAGGGTGGACGGTATGGGCTGAGGGTGGACGGTATGGGCTGAGGGTTGACAGTATGGGCTGACGGTTGAAGGTATGAGCTGAGGGTTGACAGTATGGGATGAGGGTTGAAGGTATGAGCTGAAGGTTGACAGTATGGGCTGAGGGTTGAAGGTATGGGCTGAGGGTTGACAGTATGGGATGAGGGTTGACAGTATGAGCTGAGGGTTGACAGTATGGGATGAGGGTTGAAGGTATGAGCTGAAGGTTGACAGTATGGGCTGAGGGTTGACAGTATGGGCTGAGGGTTGAAGGTATGGGCTGAGGGTTGACAGTATGTGATGAGGGTTGACAGTATGAGCTGAGGGTTGACAGTATGGGCTGATGGTTGACAGTATGAGCTGAGGGTTGACAGTATGAGCTGAGGGTTGAAGGTATGAGCTGAGGGTTGACAGTATGAGCTGAAGGTTGACGGTATGAGCTGAGGGTTGACAGTATGGGATGAGGGTTGAAGGTATGAGCTGAGGCTTGAAGGTATGGGCTGAGGGTTGAAGGATTTAGCTGAGGGTTGAAGGTATGGGCTGAGGGTTGACAGTATGGGCTGAGGGTTGACGGTATGGGCTGAGAGTTGACGGTATGGGCTGAGGGTTGACAGTATGGGATGAGGGTTGAAGGTATGAGCTGAGGCTTGAAGGTATGGGCTGAGGGTTGAAGGATTTAGCTGAGGGTTGAAGGTATGCGCTGAGGGTTGACAGTATGGGCTGAGGGTTGACGGTATGGGCTGAGGGTTGACGGTATGGGCTGAGGGTTGACAGTATGGGCTGAGGGTTGATGGTATGGGCTGCGGGTTGATGGTATGAGCTGAGGGTTGACGGTATGGGCTAAGGGTTGATGGTATGGACTGATGTTTGAAGGTATGGGCTGAGAGTTGAAGGTATGAGCTGAGGGTTGACAGTATGGGTTGAGGGTTGAAGGATTTAGCTGAGGGTTGACAGTATGGGCTGAGGGTTGACGGTATGGGCTGAGGGTTGAAGGTATGGGCTGAGGGTTGACAGTATGGGCTGAGGGTTGACGCTGTATGGGCTGAGGGTTGACGTTATGGGCTGAGGGTTGAAGGTATGGGCTGAGGGTTGACGCTGTATGGGCTGAGGGTTGACGGTATATTATAGTACATCCTCTGTAGTGTGTTTGACAGTATCTCTGTACTGTTCTACTCTGTATCTGTATGACATTATAAAAACAATTACATGTAACAGAGGTCAGGGGTCAGGGGCAGCCTGGAACCAGTCAGGCGTCAGGGGCAGCCTGGGACCAGTCAGAGGTCAGGGGCATCCTGGGACCAGTCAGAGGTCAGGGGCATCCTGGGACCAGTCAGTGGTCAGGGGCAGCCTGGGACCATCAGGGGTCAGGGGCAGCCTGGGACCAGTCAGGCGTCAGGGGCAGCCTGGGACCAGTCAGAGGTCAGGGGCATCCTGGGACCAGTCAGTGGTCAGGGGCAGCCTGGGACCATCAGGGGTCAGGGGCAGCCTGGGACCAGTCAGGGGTCATGGGCAGCCTGGGACCAGTCAGGAGTCAGGGGCAGCCTGGGACCAGTCAGAGGTCAGGGGCATCCTGGGACCAGTCAGTGGTCAGGGGCAGCCTGGGACCATCAGGGGTAAGGGGCAGCCTGGGACCAGTCAGGAGTCAGGGGCAGCCTGGGACCAGTCAGAGGTCAGGGGCAGCCTGGGACCAGTCAGAGGTCAGGGGCAGCCTGGGACCAGTCAGGAGTCAGGGGCAGCCTGGGACCAGTCAGAGGTCAGGGGCATCCTGGGACCAGTCAGTGGTCAGGGGCAGCCTGGGACCATCAGGGGTAAGGGGCAGCCTGGGACCAGTCAGGAGTCAGGGGCAGCCTGGGACCAGTCAGAGGTCAGGGGCAGCCTGGGACCAGTCAGAGGTCAGGGGCAGCCTGGGACCAGTCAGAGTTATATGGCTATATGGCTGTCTGCTGAGCTGACCTGGCAGTAAATCGCTGCAGAATGCTGTGGTAGCCATGCTGGTTAAGTGTGCCTTGAATTCTAAATATATCACTGACGGTGTCACCAGCAAAGCACCCCCACACCATCACACCTTCTCCTCCATGCTTCACAGTGGGAACCATACATGCAGAGATTATCCGTTCACCTACACTGCGTCTCACATAAAAAACGCCGGTTAGAACCAAAAATCTCACATTTGGACTCGTCAGACCAAAGAACAGATTTCCACCGGTCTAATGTCCATTGCTCGTGTTTCTTGGTCCAAGCAAGACTCTCCTTCTTATTGCTGTCCTTTAGTAGTGGTTTCTTTGCAGCAATTCGACCATGAAGACCTGATTCACGCAGTCTCCTCTGAACAGTTGATGTTGAGATGTGTCTGTTACTTGAAATCTGTGAAGCTTTTATTTGGGCTACAATTTCTGAGGCGGGTAACTCTAATGAAGGTATCCTCTGCAGCAGAGGTAAATCTGGGTCTTCCTTTCCTGTGGCGGTCCTCATGAGAGCCAGTTTCATCACAGCGTTTGATGGGTTTTGCGACTGCACTTGAAGAAACTTTCAAAGTTCATGAAATGTTCCGTATTGACTGACCTTCATGTCTTAAAGTAATGATGGACTGTCGTTTCTCATGGCTTATTTGAACTGTTCTTGTCAAATATTAAATATATTTCGATTTTGTTTAACACGTTTTTTGGTTACTACATGATTCCATATGTGTTATTTCATAGTTTTGATGTCTTCACTATTATTCTACAATGTAGAAAATAGTCAAAATTAAGAAAAACCCTTGAATGAGTAGGTGTGTCCAAACTTTTGACTGGTACTGTAAGTATTCAGACCCTTTGCAATGAGACTCGAAATTGAGCTCAGGTGCATCCTGTTTCCATTGATCATCCTTGAGATGTTTCTACAACTTGATTGGAGTCCACCTGCGGTAAATTCAATTGATTGGACATGATTTGGAAAGACACACACCTGTCTATATAAGGTCCCACAGTTGACAGTGCATGTCAGAGCAAAAACCAAGCCAGACTGGATTGCGTCGAGACATATCATCTGGGGGAGGGTACCAAAAAATGTCTGCAGAATTGAAAGTCCCCAAGAACACAGTGGCCTCCATCATTCTTAAATAGAAGAAGTTTGGAACCACCAAGACTAGCGCTGGCCGCCCGGCCAAACTGAGCAATCAGGGCAGAAGGGCCTTGATCAGGGAGGTGACCAAGAACCCGATGGTCACTCTGACAGAACTCCAGAGTTCCTCTGTGGAGATGGGAGAACCTTCCAGAAAGACAACCATCTCTGCAGCACTCTACCAATCAAGCCTTTATGGTAGAATGGCCAGACGGAATTCACTCCTCAGTGGTGACAGCATCATGCTGTGGGGATGTTTTTCAATGACAGGGACTGGGAGACTAGCCAGGATCGAGAGAAAGATGAATGGAGGAAAGTACAGAGAAATCATTGGTGAAAACCTGCTCCAGAGCGCTCAGGACCTCAGATTGGGGCAAAGTTCACCTTCCAACAGGACATTCACCCTAAGCACACAGCCAAGACAACGCAAGAGTGGTTTCGGGACAAGTCTCTGAATGTCCTTGAGTGGCCCTGCCAGAGCCCGGACTTGAACCCGACTGAACATCTCTTGAGAGATCTGAAAATAGCTGTGAAAGCAAACTTCCCCATCCAACCTGACAGAGCTTGAGAGGATCTGCAGAGAAGAATGAGAGAAATTCATTCATGAATATCTCTCCCCTTCTCTCGCTCTTTGTCTCTCTTTGTCTGTCTCTATATCTCTATCTCTCGCTCTCTGTCTCTCTCGCTCTCTATCTCTCTCTCTCTCTCTCTCTCTCTCTCGCTCTCGCTATATCTCTCTATGTCACTCTCTCTTTCTTTATATCTCTCTCTCTCTCTCTCAAATTAAATGTGCTTCATTGGCATGATGTAACAATGTATATATTGCCAAAGCTTACTTTGGAGATTTACAATATTAACATAAAAAAAAATAGCATAATCCATATTGTCAATGGAACAACAGTAACAACAATAACCAAGGGTCAAAACAACCATACATTAAACAATAACAATAATCATACAGTAGAGGACATGTGCAGGTTGATTGGTCTGTCAGACACTGTCCCTCATCTTATGGCAGGCAGCAATGTAGCGTGTTGCCAACCCACAGCTCTCTGCTTCCTCCCCCAACAGGACGGGGAGCCTATCCTCATCAGAGAGGTCTTTGAAACCTTGAATAAGGGTTTCAAATTTGGGGAAATGACACTCTCTAATTGTTTTATATTTTTGACATTTTGTCAGGAAATGCAGCTCCGTCTCAGGTTCTGCTGTGGTGCAGTGGCTGCACAGCCTTTCCTCTACAGGGAGCCAGGTTTTCCTGTGTCTACCCTTCTCAAGGACAAGGCTGTGCTCACTGAGCCTGTACTTTTTCAAGGTTTTTGTAAGGTTTTGATCAGTAACCATGATCAAGTAGTTAGCCACGGTGTACTGTCGATTTAGGGCCAGATAGCACTGCGTTTTGCTTTGTGCTTGTGTTTCCCAATAAGTAATGCAGTTTTGTTTTGACTGTGTTGTAATTTGGTTTATTCTGATTGATTGGATGTTCTGGTCCTGAGGCTTCAGTGTGTTAGTAGAACAGGTTTGTGAACTCAGCCCCAGGACCAGCTGGATGAGGGTCCTGATTCTTCAGTGTGTTAGTAGAACAGGTTTGTGAACTCAGCCCCAGGACCAGCTGGATGAGGGTCCTGAGGCTTCAGTGTGTTAGTAGAACAGGTTTGTGAACTCAGCCCCAGGACCAGCTGGATGAGGGTCCTGAGGCTTCAGTGTGTTAGTAGAACAGGTTTGTGAACTCAGCCCCAGGACCAGCTGGATGAGGGTCCTGAGGCTTCAGTGTGTTAGTAGAACAGGTTTGTGAACTCAGCCCCAGGACCAGCTGGATGAGGGTCCTGAGGCTTCAGTGTGTTAGTAGAACAGGTTTGTGAACTCAGCCCCAGGACCAGCTGGATGAGGGGACTCTTTTCTTTGCTCAGCTCTTGGCATTGCAGGGCTTGGTAATGATATGAGAGGGAGGGGGGTCACTGTATTTTAGATGTTTCCAAAACTTAATTGCTCTTTTTTGAGTTTTTATTATTAGTGGATATTGGCCTAATTCTGCCCTGCATGCATTGTTTGTAGTTTTCCTCTGGACACGTAGGAGAATCTTACAGAACTCTGCATATAGGGTTTCAATGGGGTGTTTGTCCCATTTGATGAAATCTTGTTTTGCAAGTGGACCCCACACCTCGCTGCCATAAAGTGCAATTGGTTCAATGACACATTCAATTACGTTTAGCTAAATTATAATAGGTATTTCAATTTCAATTCGTTTTTTAACGGTGTAGAATTCCCTGCGTGCTTTCTCTCTCAGTTCATTCACTGCCTCATTAAGGTGTCCAGTTGAGCTTATTTTTAAACCTCAGTAATTGTAGTGTGTGCAGTACTCTATATATTTAAACCTCAGTAATTGTAGTGTGTACAGTACTCTATATATTTAAACCTCAGTAATTGTAGTGTGTACAGTACTCTATATATTTTGTGCCAATTGAGAACTTTGGTCTAATTCCCTGAGATCTGGATCTTCTCTGGAAAATCATAATTTTTTTGTATTTTTGCGGGCCCGGTCTGGCGTACTGCCAGCGGCCGCCGCGAGGCCGGTGCTGGGGGCGCCAGGGCCCGGTCGACGTCGCTCTAGCAGGTCCAGGCTCTGCTGTAGGCCATGTGCTGTGGGGGTCGCCGGCCCAGGCGGCAGCGCCAGCGGCCAGGCCGCGAGGCCTGGCGGGGGACGCGGCCGGTCTCGCGAAAAGCAGGCATTTAACCTCTGAGTTGTGGAGGAACACAGACTCTCAGGAACAGAGACTCTCAGGAACAGAGACTCTCAGGAACAGAGACAAAAGATAGAGGAAACTAGAGTTTAAAGTGTTCTGGCATGTTAAAGCAATGGAAATGAGACAAGTTAAAAAATATATATATATTTTATCTATAGTTGTTCTGGGTCTGTGCAGATGAAGGAGAGGAGACAGGGAGAGGAGGCAAGGAGAGGACGCTACTTGCATTATTGAGACGCACCGAAGGGAATTTCTACAACCACCTGTCTGCATCTCACTGTCTGAAAACATGAACATCTGCACGTCTCACTGTCTCCGTCTCCCTCTCTCGCTCTCTGTGTCTCTCTTTCTCCATCCTGTGTGGAGTGTGTTGATGATTGTGGTTTAGTTGAGTCATCACTGACACACTGAAATCTCTTCACATTACGACAAACAGACGTCAACATGTGGACCACATGTCCTGTGTCCCAAATGGAACCCTTTACCTTATAGTGCACTACTTTTGTAGTGCCACGGGGCTCTGGTCTAAAGTAGTGCACTATATATAGGGAATAGGGTGACATAGGGCTCTGGTCTAAAGTAGTGCACTACATAGGGAATAGGGTGACATAGGGCTCTGGTCTAAAGTAGTGCACTCTATAGGGAATAGGGTTCTATTTGGGACACAGTTTCACACTTCCTGCTTCCTGCTCTCCAGCAGCCCACAGCAACAGCAGCTACAACACGGTCGCCTTCAGCAGCCGAAAGTTGCAGATAGAACAGCCATGAATAGAGCTGACTCTTTTTAGTCCGTGATTTACGTCTGTTCTATATTATACACGTCTATCTGAATGCCATACACCTTCATCACAGCTACGGTACAGCACGCTCACCTTCTGCAATGTACTACTGAATATTGCAGATAGAAATGTCCTGAATAGAGCTGAAGTGTCAGAGAGTTATGTTCTATATTATAGATTTCTATCTGCATGCCCTGAACCACAGTTACTGTGTTAATGCTATGATAGAGTGGTAAAGGAATCATGTCAGCTCTATGTTTCTCAGTTGGTAGAATATTGTCCATTCAACACCAGGATAGTGAGTTTCTGCTCGGGCCACCAATACAACAACAAAAAATATATACTCTCACTACTGTAAATTGCTTTGGATAAAAGCATTTGCTAAAATGCATATGTTGTTGTTGTTATTATTATATTATTCCATGTCAGAGAGGAATGTGCGTTCTATGTAATATATTTCTATGTGTTCATAATGTTGAGGCCTAGTGAACATCTCTTCTACGGGTTCCAAAGAGAGAGAGAACACTGAGATGTTAATCACCATAGCAACAGCCCTAGGAAGGGTATAGACTGCCATCTGCTGGACCTGTTGGAGTACTGTTCAATTACTGCTTCCTTAAAGAGTCATTCCGGACCCAAATGCACCCTGGGATGTGTAGTTTCTGAAGCGTTAGAGGGACATTATGATATTAGTGATGATTCTCTCCGTCTCTCATTACTTTCATACATAACAGGTCCTGCTGACACTGTGACCCCCAGCACCAACATAACTGAGTCTGCAGGTACCAGCACCAACGTGACTGAGTCTACAGGTACCAGCACCAATGTAACTGAGTCTACAGGTACCAGCACCAACGTAACTGAGTCTACAGGTACCAGCACCAACGTAACTGAGTCTACAGGTACCAGCACCAATGTAACTGAGTCTACAGGTACCAGCACCAACGTAACTGAGTCTACAGGTACCAGCACCAACGTGACTGAGTCTACAGGTACCAGCACCAACGTAACTGAGTCTACAGGTACCAGCACCAACGTGACTGAGTCTACAGGTACCAGCACCAACGTGACTGAGTCTACAGGTACCAGCACCAATGTAACTGAGTCTACAGGTACCAGCACCAATGTAACAAGCGAACTAACAGAGCCAGGAGAGATGACAACCCCCACAGCTAACCTCAGCGTCACACCAGACACCCTCACCTCCTCTACCGTACAGGAAGTCAACACAGAGGCGAGACCAAAGGGGTCAGAGGTCAACAGCTCCACCGACAGTCCAGTCAGAGTCCCGTCCACGACCCAATCAGGATCCACCTATCCACCCAAGGTCCAATCAGATCAGCCCACTCTGTGGAGCGTCCAATCCGATGGTAGGCAGGGGAACGAGTCTGAATCAGAGACCCCCAGTGGTGGTGGTCAGGGGGGCTCAGTGTCCCCTACGTTAAACCCAGAGAAGAGCACCCTGGCTGGGGAGAAGGAAGACCACACCCTGGGGACCTACTATACCTCCACTGCCTCCCATGGGGATGACGTGGTGATTGAGACAGGTAGGACCACAGCCAGAGATGGTTGGTTTGTTTTGGTTTCTTGTCATTCTATTTGGTATTTACCGTAGACAACTTTTAAACAGAAAACCTTACAATATCATGATCACAGAGGATAAGGATATCGTGATTATAGAGGATAACGATATCATGATTACAGGGGATAACAATATCATGATTAGAGGATAACGATATCATGATTATAGAGGATAAGGATATCATGATTACAGAGGATAACGATATCATGATTACAGAGGATAAGGATATGATGATTACAGAGGATAACCATATCATGATTACAGAGGATAACGATATCATGATTACAGAGGATAAGGATATCATGATAACAGAGGATAACGATATCATGATTACAGGGGATAACAATATCATGATTAGAGGATAACGATATCATGATTACAGAGGATAAGGATATGATGATTACAGAGGATAACGATATCATGATTACAGAGGATAACGATATCATGATTACAGAGGATAATGATATCATGATTAGAGGATAACGATATCATGATTATAGAGGATAACAATATCATGATTATTCCTGTCAGGTCCCAGTAGTGGTCAGAGGTACGTGGTGGTGTTTGTGCTGCTTCCTGTCCTGGTTCTGCTGCTCGTGATCGGGTTCCTCTACAGACGGTACATCATCCAGAAGAAGTGAGCATGTTTCCTGTCCTGCCTCTGCTGTTCCTTTTTGTTTTACATCAATCACATTCAATTAATCTACCTTTTCTACCTGCCTTTCAATCTGCCTCTTTCTCTCTCTCTCTCCCTCCCCTTCCCCTCTCTCCCTCCCCTCTCCCCCTCCCCCCCTCTCTCTCCCTCCCCTTCTCCTCTCTCCCTCCCCTCTCCCCCTCCCCTTCTCCTCTCTCCCTCTGCCCTCCCCTCTCTCCCTCCCTCTCTCCATCCCCTCCCCTCTCTCCCCCCTCCCTCTCTCCTCCTCCCCTCCCCTCTCTCCCCCCTCCCCCTCCCCTTTCCCACTTCTTCCCCCTCCACTCTCGCTCTTCCTTCCTTCTCTCCTTCCCCTCTCTCCCTCCCCTCCCCCCCTGCCCTCCCCTCTCTCCCTCCCTCTCTCCATCCCCTCCCCTCTCTCCCCCTCCCCTCTTTCCCTTCCCCTCCCCTTTACCCCTTCTTTCCCCCTCAACTCTCTCCCTCCCCCCCATCTCTCTCTCCAGGATGGACCTCCCTCCCCCCTTCAAGCCTCCTCCCCCTCCAGTGAAGTATTCCTCTTTGAGAGCTGATGATGTCCCCATGACCGACATCCTCACCTGAAGGGGGAGCTGTTGTATTTGTTTTAATGGTTAAACGAAACGCTCCATTGCTCCCCATTCATTTTATAGTCATACTTTAATGTGCGCCCTCTGCTGTCAGAAATATAAATGAGCATTTTACTGTAATACCTTTTCCGTACCCATGCTGTGTGATTTAATGGTATCTCTTTACAAAGCTGGACTTTGAAGCCTTTTCTTCTGTTATGTTGCTATGCGTTTTTTGGTTTTCAAGTCAATGAGCTTTTACCAAAGAGTATGATATTCATTGTTACAGAAATGTCTTTATGGTTAAACTTTGGTGTGAAATAAGGAAACCAAAATATTCTTTATTAAATTTGTAAATATTATACTTTTTTTTTTATACCAGATATATTTTATGAAATTATTAAGATCGCAATATAATGTATCCAATCTGTTTAAATAAAGATGTTGAACAAATTGGTTAAGTTTTGAGTCAATGTTATTTACTCCATGACTGTTAATAGGTCATGTGCTATACCAGCTCACAAACATTCTGGAAAACAGAGAGAGAGAAAGAGAGTTCCCATCCCACTCCAGAACAGAACCGTGACATTCTCTCCTCTGAACTAGAGAGAGTTCCCATCCCACTCCAGAACAGAACCGTGACATTCTCTCCTCTGAACTAGAGAGAGTTCCCATCCCACTCCGGAACAGAACCGTGACATTCTCTCCTCTGAACTAGAGAGAGTTCCCATCCCACTCCAGAACAGAACCATGACATTCTCTCCTCTGAACTAGAGAGAGTTCCCATCCCCTCCCTGAACAGAACCGTGACATTCTCTCCTCTGAACTAGAGAGAGTTCCCATCCCACTCCCTGAACAGAACCGTGACATTCTCTCCTCTGAACTAGAGAGAGTTCCCATCCCACTCCAGAACAGAACCGTGACATTCTCTCCTCTGAACTAGAGAGAGTTCCCATCCCCTCCCTGAACAGAACCGTGACATTCTCTCCTCTGAACTAGAGAGAGTTCCCATCCCACTCCCTGAACAGAACCGTGACATTCTCTCCTCTGAACTAGAGAGAGTTCCCATCCCACTCCAGAACAGAACCGTGACATTCTCTCCTCTGAACTAGAGAGAGTTCCCATCCCACTCCGGAACAGAACCGTGACATTCTCTCCTCTGAACTAGAGAGAGTTCCCATCCCCTCCCTGAACAGAACCGTGACATTCTCTCCTCTGAACTAGAGAGAGTTCCCATCCCCTCCCTGAACAGAACCGTGACATTCTCTCCTCTGAACTAGAGAGAGTTCCCATCCCACTCCAGAACAGAACCGTGACATTCTCTCCTCTGAACTAGAGAGAGTTCCCATCCCACTCCAGAACAGAACCGTGACATTCTCTCCTCTGAACTAGAGAGAGTTCCCATCCCACTCCAGAACAGAACCGTAACATTCTCTCCTCTGAACTAGAGAGAGTTCCCATCCCACTCCAGAACAGAACCGTGACATTCTCTCCTCTGAACTAGAGAGATTTCCCATCCCACTCCGGAACAGAACGGTGACATTCTCTCCTCTGAACTAGAGAGAGTTCCCATCCCACTCCAGAACAGAACCGTGACATTCTCTCCTCTGAACTAGAGAGAGTTCCCATCCCACTCCAGAACAGAACCGTGACATTCTCTCCTCTGAACTAGAGAGAGTTCCCATCCCACTCCGGAACAGAACGGTGACATTCTCTCCTCTGAACTAGAGAGAGTTCCCATCCCACTCCAGAACAGAACCGTGACATTCTCTCCTCTGAACTAGAGAGAGTTCCCACTCCCTGAACAGAACCGTGACATTCTCTCCTCTGAACTAGAGAGAGTTCCCATCCCACTCCAGAACAGAACCGTGACATTCTCTCCTCTGAACTAGAGAGAGTTCCCATCCCCTCCCTGAACAGAACCGTGACATTCTCTCCTCTGAACTAGAGAGAGTTCCCATCCCACTCCAGAACAGAACCGTGACATTCTCTCCTCTGAACTAGAGAGAGTTCCCATCCCACTCCAGAACAGAACCGTAACATTCTCTCCTCTGAACTAGAGAGAGTTCCCATCCCACTCCAGAACAGAACCGTGACATTCTCTCCTCTGAACTAGAGAGATTTCCCATCCCACTCCGGAACAGAACGGTGACATTCTCTCCTCTGAACTAGAGAGAGTTCCCATCCCACTCCAGAACAGAACCGTGACATTCTCTCCTCTGAACTAGAGAGAGTTCCCATCCCACTCCAGAACAGAACCGTGACATTCTCTCCTCTGAACTAGAGAGAGTTCCCATCCCACTCCGGAACAGAACGGTGACATTCTCTCCTCTGAACTAGAGAGAGTTCCCATCCCACTCCAGAACAGAACCGTGACATTCTCTCCTCTGAACTAGAGAGAGTTCCCATCCCCTCCCTGAACAGAACCGTGACATTCTCTCCTCTGAACTAGAGAGAGTTCCCATCCCACTCCGGAACAGAACGGTGACATTCTCTCCTCTGAACTAGAGAGAGTTCCCATCCCACTCCAGAACAGAACCGTGACATTCTCTCCTCTGAACTAGAGAGAGTTCCCATCCCTGAACAGAACCGTGACATTCTCTCCTCTGAACTAGAGAGAGTTCCCATCCCACTCCAGAACAGAACCGTGACATTCTCTCCTCTGAACTAGAGAGAGTTCCCATCCCCTCCCTGAACAGAACCGTGACATTCTCTCCTCTGAACTAGAGAGAGTTCCCATCCCCTCCCTGAACAGAACCGTGACATTCTCTCCTCTGAACTAGAGAGAGTTCCCATCCCCTCCCTGAACAGAACCGTGACATTCTCTCCTCTGAACTAGAGAGAGTTCCCATCCCACTCCGGAACAGAACCGTGACATTCTCTCCTCTGAACTAGAGAGAGTTCCCATCCCACTCCAGAACAGAACCGTGACATTCTCTCCTCTGAACTAGAGAGAGTTCCCATCCCCTCCCTGAACAGAACCGTGACATTCTCTCCTCTGAACTAGAGAGAGTTCCCATCCCTCTCCGGAACAGAACCGTGACATTCTCTCCTCTGAACTAGAGAGAGTTCCCATCCCCTCCCTGAACAGAACCGTGACATTCTCTCCTCTGAACTAGAGAGAGTTCCCATCCCACTCCAGAACAGAACCGTGACATTCTCTCCTCTGAACTAGAGAGAGTTCCCATCCCACTCTGGAACAGAACCGTGACATTCTCTCCTCTGAACTAGAGAGAGTTCCCATCCCCTCCCTGAACAGAACCGTGACATTCTCTCCTCTGAACTAGAGAGAGTTCCCATCCCCTCCCTGAACAGAACCGTGACATTCTCTCCTCTGAACTAGAGAGAGTTCCCATCCCACTCCGGAACAGAACCGTGACATTCTCTCCTCTGAACTAGAGAGAGTTCCCATCCCACTCCAGAACAGAACCGTGACATTCTCTCCTCTGAACTAGAGAGAGTTCCCATCCCCTCCCTGAACAGAACCGTGACATTCTCTCCTCTGAACTAGAGAGAGTTCCCATCCCACTCCAGAACAGAACCGTGACATTCTCTCCTCTGAACTAGAGCGAGTTCCCATCCCACTCCAGAACAGAACGGTGACATTCTCTCCTCTGAACTAGAGAGAGTTCCCATCCCATCCCACTCCAGAACAGAACCGTGACATTCTCCCCTCTGAACTAGAGAGAGTTCCCATCCCCTCCCTGAACAGAACCGTGACATTCTCTCCTCTGAACTAGAGAGAGTTCCCATCCCCTCCCTGAACAGAACCGTGACATTCTCTCCTCTGAACTAGAGAGAGTTCCCATCCCCTCCCTGAACAGAACCGTGACATTCTCTCCTCTGAACTAGAGAGAGTTCCCATCCCACTCCAGAACAGAACCGTGACATTCTCTCCTCTGAACTAGAGAGAGTTCCCATCCCACTCCAGAACAGAACCGTGACATTCTCTCCTCTGAACTAGAGAGAGTTCCCATCCCACTCCGGAACAGAACCGTGACATTCTCTCCTCTGAACTAGAGAGAGTTCCCATCCCACTCCGGAACAGAACCGTGACATTCTCTCCTCTGAACTAGAGAGAGTTCCCATCCCACTCCGGAACAGAACCGTGACATTCTCTCCTCTGAACTAGAGAGAGTTCCCATCCCACTCCAGAACAGAACCGTGACATTCTCTCCTCTGAACTAGAGAGAGTTCCCATCCCACTCCGGAACAGAACCGTGACATTCTCTCCTCTGAACTAGAGAGAGTTCCCATCCCACTCCGGAACAGAACCGTGACATTCTCCCCTCTGAACTAGAGAGAGTTCCCATCCCACTCCAGAACAGAACGGTGACATTCTCTCCTCTGAACTAGAGAGAGTTCCCATCCCATCCCACTCCAGAACAGAACCGTGACATTCTCTCCTCTGAACTAGAGAGAGTTCCCATCCCCTCCCTGAACAGAACCGTGACATTCTCTCCTCTGAACTAGAGAGAGTTCCCATCCCACTCCGGAACAGAACCATGACATTCTCTCCTCTGAACTAGAGAGAGTTCCCATCCCCTCCCTGAACAGAACCGTGACATTCTCTCCTCTGAACTAGAGAGAGTTCCCATCCCCTCCCTGAACAGAACCGTGACATTCTCTCCTCTGAACTAGAGAGAGTTCCCATCCCCTCCCTGAACAGAACCGTGACATTCTCTCCTCTGAACTAGAGAGAGTTCCCATCCCACTCCGGAACAGAACCGTGACATTCTCTCCTCTGAACTAGAGAGAGTTCCCATCCCCTCCCTGAACAGAACCGTGACATTCTCTCCTCTGAACTAGAGAGAGTTCCCATCCCACTCCGGAACAGAACCGTGACATTCTCTCCTCTGAACTAGAGAGAGTTCCCATCCCACTCCAGAACAGAACCGTGACATTCTCTCCTCTGAACTAGAGAGAGTTCCCATCCCACTCCAGAACAGAACCGTGACATTCTCTCCTCTGAACTAGAGAGAGTTCCCATCCCCTCCCTGAACAGAACCGTGACATTCTCTCCTCTGAACTAGAGAGAGTTCCCATCCCACTCCAGAACAGAACCGTGACATTCTCTCCTCTGAACTAGAGAGAGTTCCCATCCCCTCCCTGAACAGAACCGTGACATTCTCTCCTCTGAACTAGAGAGAGTTCCCATCCCCTCCCTGAACAGAACCGTGACATTCTCTCCTCTGAACTAGAGAGAGTTCCCATCCCACTCCGGAACAGAACCGTGACATTCTCTCCTCTGAACTAGAGAGAGTTCCCATCCCCTCCCTGAACAGAACCGTGACATTCTCTCCTCTGAACTAGAGAGAGTTCCCATCCCCTCCCTGAACAGAACCGTGACATTCTCTCCTCTGAACTAGAGAGAGTTCCCATCCCCTCCCTGAACAGAACCGTGACATTCTCTCCTCTGAACTAGAGAGAGTTCCCATCCCACTCCAGAACAGAACCGTGACATTCTCTCCTCTGAACTAGAGAGAGTTCCCATCCCCTCCACTCCGGAACAGAACCGTGACATTCTCTCCTCTGAACTAGAGAGAGTTCCCATCCCCTCCCACTCCGGAACAGAACCGTGACATTCTCTCCTCTGAACTAGAGAGAGTTCCCATCCCCTCCCTGAACAGAACCGTGACATTCTCTCCTCTGAACTAGAGAGAGTTCCCATCCCACTCCGGAACAGAACCGTGACATTCTCTCCTCTGAACTAGAGAGAGTTCCCATCCCACTCCAGAACAGAACCGTGACATTCTCTCCTCTGAACTAGAGAGAGTTCCCATCCCACTCCGGAACAGAACCGTGACATTCTCTCCTCTGAACTAGAGAGAGTTCCCATCCCCTCCCTGAACAGAACCGTGACATTCTCTCCTCTGAACTAGAGAGAGTTCCCATCCCACTCCGGAACAGAACCGTGACATTCTCTCCTCTGAACTAGAGAGAGTTCCCATCCCACTCCGGAACAGAACCGTGACATTCTCTCCTCTGAACTAGAGAGAGTTCCCATCCCTGAACAGAACCGTGACATTCTCTCCTCTGAACTAGAGAGAGTTCCCATCCCACTCCGGAACAGAACGGTGACATTCTCTCCTCTGAACTAGAGAGAGTTCCCATCCCCTCCCTGAACAGAACCGTGACATTCTCTCCTCTGAACTAGAGAGAGTTCCCATCCCACTCCGGAACAGAACGGTGACATTCTCTCCTCTGAACTAGAGAGAGTTCCCATCCCCTCCCTGAACAGAACGGTGACATTCTCTCCTCTGAACTAGAGAGAGTTCCCATCCCACTCCGGAACAGAACCGTGACATTCTCCCCTCTGAACTAGAGAGAGTTCCCATCCCCTCCCTGAACAGAACCGTGACATTCTCTCCTCTGAACTAGAGAGAGTTCCCATCCCACTCCGGAACAGAACCGTGACATTCTCTCCTCTGAACTAGAGAGAGTTCCCATCCCACTCCAGAACAGAACCGTGACATTCTCTCCTCTGAACTAGAGAGAGTTCCCATCCCACTCCGGAACAGAACCGTGACATTCTCTCCTCTGAACTAGAGAGAGTTCCCATCCCACTCCAGAACAGAACCGTGACATTCTCTCCTCTGAACTAGAGAGAGTTCCCATCCCACTCCAGAACAGAACCGTGACATTCTCTCCTCTGAACTAGAGAGAGTTCCCATCCCCTCCCTGAACAGAACCGTGACATTCTCTCCTCTGAACTAGAGAGAGTTCCCATCCCCTCCCTGAACAGAACCGTGACATTCTCTCCTCTGAACTAGAGAGAGTTCCCATCCCACTCCAGAACAGAACCGTGACATTCTCTCCTCTGAACTAGAGAGAGTTCCCATCCCACTCCAGAACAGAACCGTGACATTCTCTCCTCTGAACTAGAGAGAGTTCCCATCCCACTCCGGAACAGAACCGTGACATTCTCTCCTCTGAACTAGAGAGAGTTCCCATCCCACTCCGGAACAGAACCGTGACATTCTCTCCTCTGAACTAGAGAGAGTTCCCATCCCACTCCGGAACAGAACCGTGACATTCTCTCCTCTGAACTAGAGAGAGTTCCCATCCCACTCCAGAACAGAACCGTGACATTCTCTCCTCTGAACTAGAGAGAGTTCCCATCCCACTCCGGAACAGAACCGTGACATTCTCTCCTCTGAACTAGAGAGAGTTCCCATCCCACTCCGGAACAGAACCGTGACATTCTCCCCTCTGAACTAGAGAGAGTTCCCATCCCACTCCAGAACAGAACGGTGACATTCTCTCCTCTGAACTAGAGAGAGTTCCCATCCCACTCCAGAACAGAACCGTGACATTCTCTCCTCTGAACTAGAGAGAGTTCCCATCCCCTCCCTGAACAGAACCGTGACATTCTCTCCTCTGAACTAGAGAGAGTTCCCATCCCCTCCCTGAACAGAACCGTGACATTCTCTCCTCTGAACTAGAGAGAGTTCCCATCCCACTCCCTGAACAGAACCGTGACATTCTCTCCTCTGAACTAGAGAGAGTTCCCATCCCACTCCAGAACAGAACCGTGACATTCTCTCCTCTGAACTAGAGAGAGTTCCCATCCCACTCCAGAACAGAACCGTGACATTCTCTCCTCTGAACTAGAGAGAGTTCCCATCCCACTCCGGAACAGAACCGTGACATTCTCTCCTCTGAACTAGAGAGAGTTCCCATCCCACTCCAGAACAGAACCGTGACATTCTCTCCTCTGAACTAGAGAGAGTTCCCATCCCACTCCAGAACAGAACCGTGACATTCTCTCCTCTGAACTAGAGAGAGTTCCCATCCCCTCCCTGAACAGAACCGTGACATTCTCTCCTCTGAACTAGAGAGAGTTCCCATCCCCTCCCTGAACAGAACCGTGACATTCTCTCCTCTGAACTAGAGAGAGTTCCCATCCCCTCCCTGAACAGAACCGTGACATTCTCTCCTCTGAACTAGAGAGAGTTCCCATCCCACTCCGGAACAGAACCGTGACATTCTCTCCTCTGAACTAGAGAGAGTTCCCATCCCCTCCCTGAACAGAACCGTGACATTCTCTCCTCTGAACTAGAGAGAGTTCCCATCCCACTCCGGAACAGAACCGTGACATTCTCTCCTCTGAACTAGAGAGAGTTCCCATCCCACTCCAGAACAGAACCGTGACATTCTCTCCTCTGAACTAGAGAGAGTTCCCATCCCACTCCAGAACAGAACCGTGACATTCTCTCCTCTGAACTAGAGAGAGTTCCCATCCCCTCCCTGAACAGAACCGTGACATTCTCTCCTCTGAACTAGAGAGAGTTCCCATCCCACTCCAGAACAGAACCGTGACATTCTCTCCTCTGAACTAGAGAGAGTTCCCATCCCCTCCCACTCCGGAACAGAACCGTGACATTCTCTCCTCTGAACTAGAGAGAGTTCCCATCCCCTCCCACTCCGGAACAGAACCGTGACATTCTCTCCTCTGAACTAGAGAGAGTTCCCATCCCCTCCCTGAACAGAACCGTGACATTCTCTCCTCTGAACTAGAGAGAGTTCCCATCCCACTCCGGAACAGAACCGTGACATTCTCTCCTCTGAACTAGAGAGAGTTCCCATCCCCTCCCTGAACAGAACCGTGACATTCTCTCCTCTGAACTAGAGAGAGTTCCCATCCCACTCCGGAACAGAACGGTGACATTCTCTCCTCTGAACTAGAGAGAGTTCCCATCCCCTCCCTGAACAGAACGGTGACATTCTCTCCTCTGAACTAGAGAGAGTTCCCATCCCACTCCGGAACAGAACCGTGACATTCTCCCCTCTGAACTAGAGAGAGTTCCCATCCCCTCCCTGAACAGAACCGTGACATTCTCTCCTCTGAACTAGAGAGAGTTCCCATCCCACTCCGGAACAGAACCGTGACATTCTCTCCTCTGAACTAGAGAGAGTTCCCATCCCACTCCAGAACAGAACCGTGACATTCTCTCCTCTGAACTAGAGAGAGTTCCCATCCCACTCCGGAACAGAACCGTGACATTCTCTCCTCTGAACTAGAGAGAGTTCCCATCCCACTCCAGAACAGAACCGTGACATTCTCTCCTCTGAACTAGAGAGAGTTCCCATCCCACTCCAGAACAGAACCGTGACATTCTCTCCTCTGAACTAGAGAGAGTTCCCATCCCCTCCCTGAACAGAACCGTGACATTCTCTCCTCTGAACTAGAGAGAGTTCCCATCCCACTCCGGAACAGAACCGTGACATTCTCTCCTCTGAACTAGAGAGAGTTCCCATCCCACTCCCTGAACAGAACCGTGACATTCTCTCCTCTGAACTAGAGAGAGTTCCCATCCCTCTCCGGAACAGAACCGTGACATTCTCTCCTCTGAACTAGAGAGAGTTCCCATCCCACTCCAGAACAGAACCGTGACATTCTCTCCTCTGAACTAGAGAGAGTTCCCATCCCACTCCGGAACAGAACCGTGACATTCTCTCCTCTGAACTAGAGAGAGTTCCCATCCCCTCCCTGAACAGAACCGTGACATTCTCTCCTCTGAACTAGAGAGAGTTCCCATCCCACTCCAGAACAGAACCGTGACATTCTCTCCTCTGAACTAGAGAGAGTTCCCATCCCACTCCGGAACAGAACCGTGACATTCTCTCCTCTGAACTAGAGAGAGTTCCCATCCCACTCCAGAACAGAACCGTGACATTCTCCCCTCTGAACTAGAGAGAGTTCCCATCCCACTCCAGAACAGAACCGTGACATTCTCTCCTCTGAACTAGAGAGAGTTCCCATCCCACTCCGGAACAGAACCGTGACATTCTCCCCTCTGAACTAGAGAGAGTTCCCATCCCACTCCAGAACAGAACGGTGACATTCTCTCCTCTGAACTAGAGAGAGTTCCCATCCCCTCCCTGAACAGAACCGTGACATTCTCTCCTCTGAACTAGAGAGAGTTCCCATCCCACTCCAGAACAGAACCGTGACATTCTCTCCTCTGAACTAGAGAGAGTTCCCATCCCCTCCCTGAACAGAACCGTGACATTCTCTCCTCTGAACTAGAGAGAGTTCCCATCCCACTCCAGAACAGAACCGTGACATTCTCTCCTCTGAACTAGAGAGAGTTCCCATCCCACTCCGGAACAGAACCGTAACATTCTCTCCTCTGAACTAGAGAGAGTTCCCATCCCACTCCGGAACAGAACCGTGACATTCTCTCCTCTGAACTAGAGAGAGTTCCCATCCCCTCCCTGAACAGAACCGTGACATTCTCTCCTCTGAACTAGAGAGAGTTCCCATCCCACTCCGGAACAGAACCGTGACATTCTCTCCTCTGAACTAGAGAGAGTTCCCATCCCACTCCAGAACAGAACCGTGACATTCTCTCCTCTGAACTAGAGAGAGTTCCCATCCCACTCCGGAACAGAACCGTGACATTCTCTCCTCTGAACTAGAGAGAGTTCCCATCCCCTCCCTGAACAGAACCGTGACATTCTCTCCTCTGAACTAGAGAGAGTTCCCCTCCCACTCCGGAACAGAACCGTGACATTCTCTCCTCTGAACTAGAGAGAGTTCCCATCCCACTCCACTGAACAGAACCGTGACATTCTCTCCTCTGAACTAGAGAGAGTTCCCATCCCACTCCAGGAACAGAACCGTGACATTCTCTCCTCTGAACTAGAGAGAGTTCCCATCCCCTCCCTGAACAGAACCGTGACATTCTCTCCTCTGAACTAGAGAGAGTTCCCATCCCACTCCAGAACAGAACCGTGACATTCTCTCCTCTGAACTAGAGAGAGTTCCCATCCCCTCCCTGAACAGAACCGTGACATTCTCTCCTCTGAACTAGAGAGAGTTCCCATCCCACTCCAGAACAGAACCGTAACATTCTCTCCTCTGAACTAGAGAGAGTTCCCATCCCACTCCGGAACAGAACCGTGACATTCTCCCCTCTGAACTAGAGAGAGTTCCCATCCCACTCCGGAACAGAACCGTGACATTCTCTCCTCTGAACTAGAGAGAGTTCCCATCCCACTCCGGAACAGAACCGTGACATTCTCTCCTCTGAACTAGAGAGAGTTCCCATCCCACTCCGGAACAGAACCGTGACATTCTCTCCTCTGAACTAGAGAGAGTTCCCATCCCCTCCCTGAACAGAACCGTGACATTCTCTCCTCTGAACTAGAGAGAGTTCCCATCCCCTCCCTGAACAGAACCGTGACATTCTCTCCTCTGAACTAGAGAGAGTTCCCATCCCCTCCCTGAACAGAACCGTGACATTCTCTCCTCTGAACTAGAGAGAGTTCCCATCCCACTCCGGAACAGAACCGTGACATTCTCTCCTCTGAACTAGAGAGAGTTCCCATCCCCTCCCTGAACAGAACCGTGACATTCTCTCCTCTGAACTAGAGAGAGTTCCCATCCCACTCCAGAACAGAACCGTGACATTCTCTCCTCTGAACTAGAGAGAGTTCCCATCCCACTCCAGAACAGAACGGTGACATTCTCTCCTCTGAACTAGAGAGAGTTCCCATCCCACTCCAGAACAGAACCGTGACATTCTCTCCTCTGAACTAGAGAGAGTTCCCATCCCACTCCGGAACAGAACCGTGACATTCTCTCCTCTGAACTAGAGAGAGTTCCCATCCCCTCCCTGAACAGAACCGTGACATTCTCCCCTCTGAACTAGAGAGAGTTCCCATCCCCTCCCGGAACAGAACCGTGACATTCTCCCCTCTGAACTAGAGAGAGTTCCCATCCCACTCCAGAACAGAACCGTGACATTCTCTCCTCTGAACTAGAGAGAGTTCCCATCCCACTCCGGAACAGAACCGTGACATTCTCTCCTCTGAACTAGAGAGAGTTCCCATCCCACTCCAGAACAGAACCGTGACATTCTCTCCTCTGAACTAGAGAGAGTTCCCATCCCCTCCCTGAACAGAACCGTGACATTCTCTCCTCTGAACTAGAGAGAGTTCCCATCCCCTCCCTGAACAGAACCGTGACATTCTCTCCTCTGAACTAGAGAGAGTTCCCATCCCACTCCGGAACAGAACCGTGACATTCTCTCCTCTGAACTAGAGAGAGTTCGCATCCCACTCCGGAACATTCTCTCCTCTGAACTAGATAGTAAGGTCAATGAGAGGCAATATGTCTGACAGAACACAATCTAACTCAAGTCATCCAAGCCTCTGAGGACCAATCTGGCACACAGAACTGTGTTAGCCCACTGTTTCAGAAACCTAGGCTTTAACTCAAGAAGCTAAGGCAAATCTTCAGATTTCAGGCTAGGTTACTCATCACATGAGCGAGCTTTACCGAACAATATGTCTGTCTGCCTGTCTTTTGACCTGTCTATCTGTCTGCCTGCCTTACTGCTTGTCTGCTTGTCTGGCTGTCTGGCTTACAATGCAACAACAAACGTCTCTGATGTTCACATTCACCACAGTGTTACAAAGGGCTCTAATGTCCACAGTAACCACAGTGTTGCAAAGGTTCATCAACCCCTTGATGAAACAGGAGACCAAACCACAGACCACACGCTGTCCATCCGGCCATCTGGTGTGAGACTGAGACCACCTACACACACCTCTACATTCCACTCTGTACACACCACTGTAGACACTGCTGTGTTGACTGGTGTAGAACCACCTACACGCCTTGTACGCTTAGTAGAACCATTCAGGGTTCAAAGAGCTGAACTCAGACAACGCCTCTCTATAAAACTACTAAAGGAAAGTCCTTATTTCCAGTGTGAGTGTGACTCTAGTTGTTGTAACTGTTATGTGTTATATCCCCCACAACTACAGACGCTGGGGACCTTCCCCAAACAGCTCTGAGAGGCTACACCGAACGGCGTAGCAAGGAACAGCCGGCGACCTGCCACTGACAACCGAACCAGACATCACTCGCACCCCCTTGCGCTTCTCTCTTCACATTCAACGAGAGACAGACAACAACACAGTTGTTTGGTGGGCTGGTGGGGGGCGTCCACGGCCATGGAGGGAGCATCTAAGCCGGGGACTTGTGGGTGTTCCTCCAGCTACCTCTTCGTGTCCTAGTCAATCAACTGCCTGGTCACAGCCTGGACCAACGCGGCCCCCCTCCACTGGGCCGTGCTCTCTGGATCAGAGCTCTGTCTCTCTGTCTCGCCTGCCCACAGACGGCATCTCAGCATCCTTCTTCTCAGGTGAGTTCTGTGGCTCTGACCTCACAATCTGCTTCGAGATACGGCAGAGGCCGGATCATACCCGGCTATTGTGATAGTGAGTCTGATGGTGAGGCATATATCTGTACCTGAGGCAAAGACTTTGTGTTTTCCTAGGGTGAAAAGTTCAGGATTTCACCAGGTTGCTTCCTGAGGGCTGTGAGTCAGTCACAAGGGGCTGATACTATCACGGTTCATGTGGGGTCAAAAGTTCAGGAGTTCACCAGGTTGCTTCCCGAGAGCTGTGAGTCAGTCACCTGGGGGCTGATACTGTTACGGTTCATGTGGGGTCAAAAGTTCAGGATTTCACCAGGTTGCTTCCTGAGGGCTGTGAGTCAGTCACTTGGGGCTGATACTGTCATGGTTCATGTGGAGTCAAATGACATTCTGAAGGGCAGCTCAGAACAGCTGAAGATGGATTTTAAAGAACTGATTGGGTCTCTGCTTGACACCAACAATAATAACCCCATAATATCTGGCCCTCTGCCCTCCCTAAATCGGGGCATTGAATGGTTCAGCAGGCTTTTAACTCTCCATAACTGGCTACGAGACGATTGCAGCTCTGTGGGTGTAACATGTACTGATAATACCTTCTGGAAACAAAACACGTTTTATAAGGAGGATGGGAACCACCCAAATCATTTAGGTTCCTGGATCCTTTCACAGAATTATAAGGCTGAGTTGAGACAATGACTTATCAATGACCCAAGCCCAGCTCAGTTCATCCCTACCATTGTATCGCTGAGTTGTCATGATGCTTTGGTAAATGTACATTATCCCAGGGACGTTGGTAGACACAATGTAAGTAACCTAATGTATGTCCCTCTAACTGCCCTGAATGCCTCTGTTTATCCTACAGCTATTGTATTCAGTAATCATGTGCCTATGAAGCAGAGTTATACTGTTAGCACTGAGGCACTGTGCCCTAGCAGGAAGTCCACTGTGTGCAGCTCACCCTGCACTAAGATTGAAAAAAACCCTGAGTATGTCTACCTCTTCTAAGCTTCCCAGTAAAGCAATGAAAACAAGCAAGCATCCCTGAAAAGTGTTAAAAATAAGCCAACATTAATCTTAGGGATAGACGTCATGTCAACGGGACAGTTGTAAATCATGCAGCGCCTTGTGTCACGATCGCAGATTTTAGAGAAACAACAAATGTCGGTACTTATAAGTGTCTTATTGTCACGGCTGTTCGAAGGAGCGGACCAAAATGCAGCGTGTTCGAAGGAGCGGACCAAATGCAGCGTGTTCGTAATTCCACATATTTATTAAACGTGAAACTGAATGCAATACACTTAAATACTTGAATATACAAAAACAACAAACCGTGACGCAGAGAGGAAAACACACTACTCAAAAGATAATAACCCACAAACAATGAGAAAAACCCCTACTTAAATATGATCTCTAATCAGAGGCAATGAGGATCAGCTGCCTCCAATTAGAGATCAACCCCAAACAATCCCAATATAGAAATAGACAAACTAGAACTTAAACATAGAAATAGAAAACATAGAACAACCCAAAACACCCCCTGTCACGCCCTGCCCTACTCTACTATAGAAAATGACATCTTACTAGGGTCAGGGCGTGACACTTATATCGGCTGAAAGCTTAAATTCTTGTTAATAGAACTGCACTGTCCAATATACTGCAGCTATTACTGCGGAAAAAAATGCCATGCTATTGTTTGAGGAGAGCTCCTAACAACAAAACACTTTTTTCACTGCGACAGGTTTGATAAATTCACCTCTGAAGGTGAAATGTGTACTTACATTCTGAAATCTTGCTCTGATTTATCATCCAATGGGTCCCAGAGATAACATGAAGTGTCGTTTTGTTAGATAAAATCCTTTTTCATATCCTTAAAAGGTCCATATAAGATGCACAATTGATTTTTTATTTCCACTTGTTCCATTTGCAAATAAAGGAATCTGTGAAAATCTAACCCTAAGCGTTGTTTCAACCAGTCAAATCACGTTCGCATTTATTCCTCAGAGATCCTAGAACATAACCAGACTTCACTATATCATTAGGAGTGTAGTATATCCTATAGGACACCATATTTGGTCAAAGAGCGATGCCTTCATGGCACGCCGATGACGCAGGCGGTCTTCACTTGATCGACTGTACGAGCACCAATCGGGGTCAAACAAAGCCAGCTAGATAGCCAATTAGCTGGGCTTTACTGGAGTATCCGGAAACCCTGTATCTGTTGCAAAATGTAGCTGCTAACCTTGTGCGACAGCAAGCCTTTTCCTTTTGGACAAACATTATAAGAATATGGAGAGTTATGAAGTTATGAAAACTGGGTGTTTTGCAAATGTTGAACTTATAATATGGCTACTAATACTGGAAAGCTAAATCAAAGTCCAAGTATACAGATTTGACGATATTCTTGCAGAAAAATAAAATGTGAATGTAAATGTCTCCTTCACGATTTTCCCAAATGTACCTGGGTGACTTCACACTAAATGTCATGTAGTTTACTCATACTTCAAGTTATCCTTCTGAAACTTTGCACATACACTGCTGTCATATCGTGGACACCATCGGAATTACAACTAGAGGGATAGCTTGATGTGGGACCTTTCTGTTGCATTTCAAAGATGGTGGTAGAAATAAAACTGTTGTTTTTTTCTTTGTATTTTCTTCTACCATATCTATTGTGTTATATTCTCATACATTCAATTCACATTTCCACAAACTTCAAAGTGTTTCCTTTCAAATGGTACCAAGAGTATGCATATCCTTGCTTCAGGGCCTGAGCTACAGGCAATTAGATTTGGGTATGTCATTTTAGGCGAAAAGGGGCTATCCAAAATTGAGAAATCATGTGACTTAACTGAATAAGGATAAGAAGAAAATACAATATGAAACAAAGATAAATGACATAAAGAATAATAGTAAAATGCTTTGGAGCATCTTAAATGACGTTTTGGGTAATAAGGCAAACTCAGCTCCATCATTCATTGAATCAGATGGCTCTTTCATTACAAAAAAAACACTGCCACTTTTTTTTTTCATTAGCAAGATTAGCAAATTTAGGCATGACATGTCAGCAACAAACGCTGACACAACACATCAAAATATATCTGACCAAATTGTGAAAGACTAGCATTGTAATTTTGAATTGTGTTGCTTCTTGCTTTGGTTTTTGCTGGTTCACCGTTTATATTAAATTATGATGAACCCAACCCACGCTGCGCCTTGGTCTCAGTCCAACGTTACAATTAAACCCTAAACCTCAACTAAATCATGTAATGAGTAATGTGGAAATTGAGCAACTTGAGGAGACTAAACTGCTTAAAGTAACCCTGGATTGTAAACTGTCATGGTCAAAACATATTGATTCTACAGTAGCTAAGATGGGGAGAAGTCTGTCTATAATAAAGTGCTGATGTGAATTCTTAACAGCATTATCGACAAGACAGGTACTACAGGCCCTAGTTTTGTCACACCTGGACTACTGTTCAGTCCTGTGGTCAGGTGCCACAAAAAGGGACTTAGGAAAATTGATATTGGCTCAGAACAGGGCAGCACAGCTGGCCCTTGGATGGACACAGAGAGCTAACATTAATAATATGCATGTCAATCTCTCCTGGCTCAAAGTGGAGGAGAGATTGACTTCATCACTACTTGTATTTGTGAGAGGTATTGAAATGTTGAAAGCACTGAGCTGTCTGTTTAAACTACTAGCACACAGCTCAGACACCCATGCATACCCCACAAGACATGCCACCAGAGGTCTCTTCACAGTCCCCAAGTCCAGGACAGACTATGAGAAGTGCACAGTACTACATAGAGCCATGACTAAATTGAACTCTAGTCCACATCAAGTAATTCATGCAAGCAGTAAAATTTGATTTAAAAAAAAGAAGATACAAAATACACCTTATGGAACAGCGGGGACTGTGAAGCAACACAAAGACATAGGCACACAAACACACGATAACATACGCACTATACACACACGTACACATGGATTTTGTGTTGTAGATATGTGGTAGTAGAGTAGGGGCCTGAGGGCACATACGAATTATGTTGTAAAATCTGTTGTGAATGTATTGTAATGTTTAAAAAAAAAGTATAACTACCATAATTTTGCTGAACCCAAGGCTTTGGCAGCAGCTATTGGGGATCCATAATAAATACAAATACTCTGTACACACACTGTAGAAAATGTTATGCTGACTGGTGTAGGACACCAGTCACACTACTCTGCACACTACTTCATCTGCTCAAAATCAAAATCAAATCAAATCAAATTGTATTTGTCACATGCACCGAATACAACGGGTGTAGAACTTACCGTGAAAATATGACTTAACCAACAATGCAGTTTAAGAAAAACGAAAGCAATAATATACAGGGGGAGTCAATGTGCAGTTAGTCAAGGTAATTGAGGTAGTATGTACATGTAGGTAGCGGTAAAATTTACTATTCATAGATAATAAACAGTCAGTAGCAACAGCGTAAAGAAGTGGGGTGGGGGAGTCAATGCAAATAGTCCGGGTAGCCATTTTGATTAGATGTTCAGGAGTCTTATGGCTTGAGAGTAGAAGCTGTTAAGAAGCCTTTTGGACCTAGACTTGGGTGCTCCGGTACCGCTTGCCGTGCGGTAGCAGAGAGAACAGTTTATGACTATGGTGGCTGGAATCTTTGGCGATTTTTTAGGGCCTTCCTCTGACACCGCCTGGTGTAGAGGTCATGGATGGCAGGAAGCTTGACCCCAGTGATGTACTGGGATGTTCGCACTACCCTCTGTAGTGCCTTGCGGTCGGAGGCCGAGCAGTTGCCATTCCATGCGGTGATGAAACCAGTCAGGATGCTCTCGATGGTGCATCTGTAGAACCTTTTGAGGATCTGAGGACCCATGCCTAATATTTTCAGTCTCCTGAGGGGTAATAAGCGTTGTCGTGCCCTCTTCACAACTGTCTTGGTGTGTTTGGACCATTCTAGTTTGTTGTTGATGTGGACACCAAGGATCTTAAAGCTCTCAACCTGCTCCACTACAGCCCTGTTGATGAGAATGGGGGCGTGCTCAGTCCTCTTTTCCTGTAGTCCACAATCATCTCCTTCGTTTTGATCACGTTGAGGGAGAGGTTGTTATCCTGGCACTACCAGGTCTCTGACCTCTTCCCAATAGGCTGTCTCATCGTTGTCAGTAATCAGGCCCGCCACCATTGTGTTGTCGGCAAAACTTAATGATGGTGCTGGAGCCGTGCTTGGCCATGCAGTCATGGGTGAACAAGGAGTACAAGACGGGACTAAGCACGCACCCTTGAGGCGACCCCGTGTTGAGGTGTGTTGTTGCCTACCCTTACCACCTGGGGGCGGCCCATCAGGAAGTCCAGGATCCAGTTGCAGAGGGAGATGTTTAGTCCCAGGCTCCTTAGCATAGTGATGAGCTTTGAGGGCACTATGGTGTTAAACACTGAGCTGTAGTCAATTAACAGCATTCTCATGTAGGTGTTCCTTTTTGTCCAGGTGGGAAAGGGCAATGTGGAGTGCAATAGAGATTGCGTCATCTGTGGATCTGTTGAGGCTGTAGGCAAATTGGAGTGGGTCTAGGGTTTCTGGGATAATGGTGTTGATGTGAGCCATGACCAGCATTTCAAAGCACTTCATGGCTACAGATGTGAGTGCTACGGGTCGGTAGTCATTTAGGCAGGTTACCTTAGTGTTCTTGGGCACAGGGACTATGGTGGTCAGCTTAAAACATGTTGGTATTGCAGACTCGGCCAGGGACAGGTTGAAAATGTCAGTGAAGACACTTGCCAGTTGGTCAGCGCATGCTTGGAGTACACGTCCTGGTAATACGTTGCCTTGTGAATGTTGACCTGTTTAAAGGTCTTACATCGGCTGCGGAGAGCGTGATCTTATTGTCATCTGGAACAGCTGGTGCTCTCATGCATCAGTGTGGCTTGCCTCGTCTTGTGTCACTGGGCAGCTCACGGCTGGGCTTCCATTTGTAGTGTGTAATAGTTTTCTAGCCCTGCCACATCGATGAGCGTCGGAGCCTGTGTAATATGATTCAATCTTAGTCCTGTATTGACGCATTTCCTGTTTGATTGTTTGTTTGAGGGCATATCAGGATTTCATATAAGCTTCCGGGTTAGAGTCCCGCTCCTTGAAAGTGGCAGCTTTATCCTTTAGCTCATTGCGGATGTTGCCTGTAATCCCTGGCTAATCCCTGGCTTCTGGTTGGGGTATGTACGTACGGTCACTGTGGGGACGACGTCATCAATGCACTTATTGATGAAGCCGGTGACTGATGTGGTGTACTCCTCAATGCCATCGGAGGAATCCCAGAACATATTCCAGTCGGTGCTAGCAAAACAGTCCTGTAGCTTAACATCTGCATCATCTGACCACTTCTGTGTTTAGCGAATCACTGGTACTTCCTGTAAAACGGATTTAAGTGGTAGGAAATATACAGCTACGAAAAATATAGATGAAAAATCTCTTGGTAAAAAAGTTTGGTCTACAGTTTATCATGAGAGATTCTGTACCTCAGGCGAGACTTCCTTTAGTATTTTATTTTACGCATCAGCTATGATTTGGTATTTCATTAGGATCCCCATTAGCTGTTGCAAATGTAGCATCTTTTCTTCCTGGGGTCCACACAAAACATGAAACATGACTTAATCCAGAACAAGAAAAAGAGAAGAAAAAGCTCAGCAACAGAAATATATATATTTTTAAAGGCACCCGTAGGCTACATATCAATACATACACACAAACTATCTAGGTTAAATAGGGGAGAGGCGTTGTGCCATGAGGTGTTGCTTCACCAGTTTTTTTTGCTGTTCATTAGAGCAATATGAGATGGAACTGAGTTCCATGCAATAATGGCTCTATATAATACTGTAGGCTTTCTTGGACTTCTTTATGGATTTGGGGACTGTGAAAAGACCCCTGGTGGCATGTCTGGTGGGGTAAGTGTGTTTGTCAGAAGGTAAGTTGTGTAAGTTGACTATGCAAACAATTTGGGATTTTCAGCACATTAATGTTTCTTGTAAAAAGAAGCGATGCAGTTAGTCTCTCCTAAACTCTGAGCCAAGAGAGACTGGCATGCATAGTATTTATATCAGCCCTTTGATTACAATGAAGAGCAAGAGGTGTCGCTCTGTTCTGGGCCAGCTGCATCTTAACTATGTCTTTCCTTGCATCACTCGACCACACTACTTGACAATAATCAAGATTTGACAAAACTAGAGCCTGCAGGACTTGCTTTATGGAGTGTGGTGTCAAAAAAGCAGAGCATCATTCCATTACAGACAGACCTCTCCCCGTCTTTACAACCATTGAATCTATATGTTTTGACCATGACAGTTTACAATCTAAGGTGACGCCAAGTAATTTAGTATCCTCACCTTGTTCAACAGCCACACCATTCATTACCAGATTCAGCTGAGGTCTAGTACTTAAGGAATGATTTGTACCAAATAAAAATGCTCTTAGTTTTAGAGATGTTCAAGATCAGTTTATTACTGGCCACCCATTCCAAAACAGACTGTAACTCTTTGTTAAGGGTTTCAGTGACTTCATTAGCTGTGGTTGCTGATGCGTATATGGTTGAATCATCAGCATATATAGACACACACGCTTAGTTTAATGCCAGTGGCAGGTCATTGGTAAAAATAAAAAAGAGTAGAGGGCCTAGAGAGCTGCCCTGCGGTACACCACACTTTACATGTTTGACATTAGTGACGCTTCCATTAAAGAAAACCCTTTGAGTTCTATTAGATAGATAGCTCTGAATCCACGATATGGCAGAGGTTGAAACGCCATAGAACATATGTTTTCTCAACAACAGGTTATGGTCAATAATATCAAAGGCTGCACTGAAATCTAACAGTACAGCTCCCACAATCTTTTTATTATCAATATCTCTCAGCCAATCATCAGTCATTTGTATCAGTGCAATACATGTTGAGTGCCCTTCTCTATAAGCATGCTGAACGTTTTGACAACTAGACACAGACTGCCACCTCTTGTCTTACCAGAGGTAGCTGTTCTGTCT
>NC_138301.1:122803012-123013012 GCF_965601325.2 Salmo salar | reverse complement strand
GTTTATTAAACTGGTAGAATTTCCATCTAGAGGTTTAAAATATTAACCTGTGAAAAAGGATAACAGCAGAATGAGAGACATGTTAAAAACAATAAACCCTCTATTTGTCCAGAACGACTTTGTCCAGAACGATTTTGTCCAGAACGATTTTGTCCAGAACGATTTTGTCCAGAACGATTTTGTCCAGAACGATTTTTTGTCCAGACCGACTTTGTCCAGATTAACTTTGTCCAGACTGACTTTGTCCAGATTAACTTTGTCCAGATTAACTTTGTCCAGACTGACTTTGTCCAGACCGACTTTGTCCAGATTAACTTTGTCCAGATTAACTTTGTCCAGACCGACTTTGTCCAGATTAACTTTGTCCAGATTAACTTTGTCCAGATTAACTTTGTCCAGACTGACTTTGTCCAGACCGAGTGGATCCATCTATGACTCATAACTAACTCGTTCTCTCTGTTTTTTTGTTTTCTAGGTTGTACCTGGTGCATAGTACCTCTGACTTTATTCTGTCTGCTTCTCTTCATCTCTGTGTGTCTCAATCTCACCCTCTGCATTCTGAGACACAGGGACACCAGACACAAAGCAGGTAAATTATTACTTGTTGAATAAAATCTCTCTCTCCGAGCAATTGTGTTAGATTAAAATAATATATTTTCCCTTTTTTTTTTTTTTGCATAGAATATGGCTCAATATAGTATTATTACATTTGTTGGTATTTTTTGCTCATCTTTATCAATAATAATAATGATGGACCTGAATGTGTTTTGTATACGTCCACACAAACAATAACTTCAGACACCAGGAACATACAGAGACACTGACACACTGACACCAGGAACACACTGACACCAGGAACACACACAGAGCACAGACACACTGACACCAGGAACACACTGACACCAGGAACATACAGAGACACTGACATACTGACACCAGGAACACACTGACACCAGGAACACACACAGAGCACAGACACACTGACACCAGGAACACACTGACACCAGGAACACACTGACACCAGGAACACACTGACACCAGGAACACACACAGAGCACAGACACACTGACACCAGGAACACACTGACACCAGGAACACACTGACACCAGGAACACACACAGAGACACTGACACAGAACACTGAGACTGACACAGAGCACCTCTCTCACCTCTCTTACCTCTCTCACCTCTCTGACCTCTCTCACCTCTCTCACCTCTCTCACCTCTCTCACCTCTCTCACCTCTCTTACCTCTCTCACCTCTCTTCCTCTCTTACCTCTCTTACCTCTCTCACCTCTCTTACCTCTCTCACCTCTCTCACCTCTCTTCCTCTCTTACCTCTCTCACCTCTCTTACCTCTCACCTCTCTTACCTCTCTCACCTCTCTCACCTCTCTCACCTCTCTTACCTCTCTTACCTCTCTTCCTCTCTTACCTCTCTTACCTCTCTCATCTCTCTCACCTCTCTCACCTCTCTTACCTCTCTCACCTCTCTTCCTCTCTACCTCTCTTACCTCTCTCACCTCTCTCACCTCTCTTCCTCTCTTACCTCTCTTACCTCTCTTACCTCTCTCATCTCTCTCACCTCTCGCACATCTCTTACCTCTCTTACCTCTCTCCCTCTCTCTCTCTTACCTCTCTCACCTCTCTCACCTCTCTTACGTCTCTTACCTCTCTCACCTCTCTCACCTCTCTCACCTCTCTTACGTCTCTTACCTCTCTCACCTCTCTCACCTCTCTTACCTCTCTTACCTCTCTTCCTCTCTCACCTCGCTCACCTCTCTCACCTCTCTTCCTCTCTTACCTCTCTTCCTCTCTCACCTCTCTCACCTCTCTCACCTCTCTTCCGTCTCTTACCTCTCTTCCTCTCTCACCTCTCTCACCTCTCTCACCTCTCTCCTCTCTCACCTCTCTCTCCTCTCTCACCTCTCTTCCTCCTCACCTCTCTCACCTCTCTTCCTCTCTCACCTCTCTCACCTCTCTCCTCTCTCACCTCTCTCACCTCTCTCACCTCTCTTACCTCTCTCACCTCTCTCACGTCTCTCACCTCTCTTCCTCTCTCTCCTCTCTCACTCTCTCACCTCTCTTACCTCTCTTACCTCTCTCACCTCTCTCACCTCTCTCACCTCTCTCACCTCTCTTCCTCTCTTACCTCTCTTCCTCTCTCACCTCTCTTACCTCTCTCACCTCTCTTCCTCTCTTACCTCTCTAAACTCTCTTACGTCTCTCACCTCTCTTCCTCTCTTCCTCTCTTACCTCTCTCACCTCTCTTCCTCTCTTACCTCTCTTCCTCTCTCACCTCTCTCACCTCTCTCACCTCTCTTCCTCTCTTACCTCTCTAAACTCTCTTACGTCTCTTACCTCTCTTCTCTCTTCCTCTCTTACCTCTCTACCTCTCTTACCTCTCTCACCTCTCTTACGTCTCTTACCTCTCACCTCTCTCACCTCTCTCACCTCTCTTCCTCTCTTACCTCTCTTCCTCTCTCACCTCTCTCACCTCTCTCACCTCTCTCACCTCTCTTACCTCTCTTACCTCTCTACCTCTCTCACCTCTCTCACCTCTCTTCCTCTCTTACCTCTCTAAACTCTCTTACGTCTCTCACCTCTCTTCCTCTCTTCCTCTCTTACCTCTCTCACCTCTCTTCCTCTCTTCCTCTCTTACCTCTCTTTACCTCTCTCACCTCTCTCACCTCTCTCACCTCTCTCACCTCTCTTCCTCTCTTACCTCTCTTCCTCTCTCACCTCTCTTACCTCTCTCACCTCTCTTCCTCTCTTACCTCTCTAAACTCTCTTACGTCTCTCACCTCTCTTCCTCTCTTCCTCTCTTACCTCTCTCACCTCTCTTCCTCTCTTCCTCTCTTACCTCTCTTACCTCTCTCACCTCTCTCACCTCTCTTACGTCTCTTACCTCTCTTACCTCTCTTACCTCTCTCACCTCTCTTACCTCTCTCACCTCTCTCACCTCTCTTACGTCTCTTACCTCTCTCACCTCTCTCACCTCTCTTCCTCTCTCACCTCTCTCAACTCTCTTACCTCTCTTACCTCTCTTACCTCTCTCACCTCTCTTACGTCTCTTACCTCTCTTCCACTCTTCCTCTCTTACCTCTCTTACCTCTCTTACCTCTCTCACCTCTCTCACCTCTCTCACCTCTCTCACCTCTCTTCCTCTCTTACCTCTCTTCCTCTCTCACCTCTCTTACCTCTCTCACCTCTCTTCCTCTCTTACCTCTCTTACCTCTCTAAACTCTCTTACGTCTCTCACCTCTCTTCCTCTCTTCCTCTCTTACCTCTCTCACCTCTCTTCCTCTCTTCCTCTCTACCTCTCTTACCTCTCTCACCTCTCTTCCTCTCTTCCTCTCTTACCTCTCTTACCTCTCTCACCTCTCTTACCTCGCTCACCTCTCTTACGTCTCTTACCTCTCTTACCTCTCTCACCTCTCTTACCTCTCTTCCTCTCTTACCTCTCTCACCTCTCTCACCTCTCTTACCTCTCTTACCTCTCTCACCTCTCTCACCTCTCACCTCTCTTCCTCTCTTACCTCTCTTACCTCTCTCACCTCTCTTACCTCGCTCACCTCTCTTACGTCTCTTACCTCTCTTACCTCTCTTGCAGCAACATAAATGGCATCTGTCATTCTGTAGGCTATTTTGTTCATCAGCATTGCTTAACTTAACTTTGTCAGTCTCATCGACTCGCAGGAAAGTGATTGTCCACCATTTTGTTTTGACAGACAATGAGGAGTTTCTCAACCAACAGCATTATCCAAGAGAGAGGTACGGGTTTATTATCATACTCCAGTAATGTGCTTCATCTACCTTTGTATGTGTGTCTTATGTCTTTTCTAAAATGTGTGTGTGTGTGTGTGTGTGTGTGTGTGTGTGTGTGTGTGTGTGTGTGTGTGTGTGTGTGTGTGTGTGTGTGTGTGTGTGTGTGTGTGTGTGTGTGTGTTTACACAGCACATGTCTAGTCAGTGATCTGACATGAATCACTCATCTCAAATGTACAGTATCGAAAAGTATTCAGACCCCTTGACTTTTTCCACATTTTGTTACGTTACAGCCTTATACTAAAATAGATTGAATTATTTTTTTCCCCCTCATCAATCTACACACACTACCTCAATAATTACAAAGCAAAAACAGGTTTTTATAATTTTTTTCAAATTCATTAAAAATACAAATAAACTTATTTACATAAGTATTCAGACCCTTTGCTATGAGACTCTAAATTGAGCTCAGGTGCATCCTGTTTCCATTGATCATCCTTGAGATGTTTCTACAACTTGACTGGAGTCCACCTGTGGTAAATTCAATTGATTGGACATGATTTGGAAAGGCACACACCTGTCTATATAAGGTCCCACAGTTGACAGTGCATGTTAGAGCAAAAACCAAGCCATGAGGTTGAAGGAATTGTCTGTAGAGTTCCGAGACAGGATTGTGTCGAGGCACAGATCTGGGGAAAGGTACCAAAAAATGTCTGCAGCATTGAAGGTCCCCAAGAACACAGTGGCCTCCATCATTCTTAAATGGAAGAAGTTTGGAACCACCAAGACTCTTCCTAGAGCTGGCCGCCCGGCCAAACTGAGCAATTGGGGGAGAAGGGCCTTGGTTGGGGAGGTGACCAAGAACCTGATGGTCACTCTGACAGAACTCCAGAGTTCCTCTGTGGAGATGGGAGAACCTTCCAGAAGGACAACCATCTCTGCAGCACTCCAGAGTTCCTCTGTGGAGATGGGAGAACCTTCCAGAAGGACAACCATCTCTGCAGCACTCCAGAGTTCCTCTGTGGAGATGGGAGAACCTTCCAGAAGGACAACCATCTCTGCAGAACTCCACCAATCTGGCCTTTATGGTAGAGTGACCAGACGGAAGCCACTCCTCAGTAAAAGTCACATGACAGCCCGCTTGGAGTTTGCCAAAAGGCACCTAAAGACTCTCAGACCATGAGAAACAAGATTCTCTGGTCTGATGAAACCATATATTGATATATATTGTATATTGATGTATGTGATGTATATTGCTGTATATTGATGTATATTGATGTATATTGATGTATATTGATGTATGTGATGTATGTGATGTATATTGATGTATATTAATATATGTGATGTATATTGATGTATATTAATGTATATTGATGTATATTAATGTATATTGATGTATCTTGATGTATATTGATGTATATTGATGTATATTAATGTATGTGATGTATATTGATGTATATTAATGTATATTGATGTATATTAATGTATTTTAATGTATGTGATGTATATTGATGTATGTGATGTATATTGATGTATATTAATGTATATTGATGTATATTAATGTATATTGATGTATATTAATGTGTGATGATGTATATTGATGTATATTGATGTATATTAATGTATGTGATGTATATTGATGTATATTAATGTATATTGATGTATATTAATGTATTTTAATGTATGTGATGTATATTGATGTATGTGATGTATATTGATGTATATTAATGTATATTGATGTATATTAATGTATATTGATGTATATTAATGTATATTAATGTATCTTGATGTATATTGATGTATATTGATGTATATTATTGTATGTGATGTATATTGATGTATATTAATGTATATTGATACATATTAATGTATATTGATGTATATTAATGTATGTGATGTATATTGATGTATATTGATGTATTTTAATGTATGTGATGTATATTGATCTATGTTGATGTATATTAATGTATATTGATGTATATTGATGTATATTAATGTATATTGATGTATATTGATGTATGTGATGTATATTGATGTATATTAATGTATTTTAATGTATGTGATGTATATTGATGTATGTTGATGTATATTAATGTATATTGATGTATATTGATGTATATTGATGTATGTGATGTATATTGATGTATATTAATGTATTTTAATGTATGTGATGTATATTGATGTAGGTTGATGTATATTAATGTATATTGATGTATATTGATGTATATTGATGTATGTGATGTATATTGATGTATATTAATGTATTTTAATGTATGTGATGTATATTGATGTATATTAATGTATATTGATGTATATTGATGTATATTGATGTATATTGATGTATATTGATGTATCTGATTGATGTGGTCCTGGCTGTGTTTCCCGTCTTAGTAGATTGGAGGAGGAAGAGGAGGAAGAGGAGAATCAGCAGCAGGAGAATCCCATCTATGGAAACATCACTATAGGTGACATAACATAATATAACATAATATAACATAATATAATATCTATGGAAACATCACTACAGGTGACATAACATCACATAACATAATATAATATCTATGGAAACATCACTACAGGTGACATAACATCACATAACATCACATAACATAATATAATATCTATGGAAACATCACTACAGGTGACATAACATCACATAACATCACATAACATAATATAATATCTATGGAAACATCACTACAGGTGACATAACATCACATAACATCACATAACATAATATAATATCTATGGAAACATCACTACAGGTGACATAACATCACATAACATAATATAATATCTATGGAAACATCACTACAGGTGACATAACATCACATAACATCACATAACATAATATAATATCTATGGAAACATCACTACAGGTGACATAACATCACATAACATAATATAATATCTATGGAAACATCACTACAGGTGACATAACATCACATAACATAATATAATATCTATGGAAACATCACTACAGGTGACATAACATCACATAACATAATATAATATCTATGGAAACATCACTACAGGTGACATAACATCACATAACATAATATAATATCTATGGAAACATCACTACAGGTGACATAACATCACATAACATCACATAACATAATATAATATCTATGGAAACATCACTACAGGTGACATAACATCAATCACATAACATAATATAATATCTATGGAAACATCACTACAGGTGACATAACATCACATAACATAATATAATATCTATGGAAACATCACTACAGGTGACATAACATCACATAACATAATATAATATCTATGGAAACATCACTACAGGTGACATAACATCACATAACATAATATAATATCTATGGAAACATCACTACAGGTGACATAACATCACATAACATAATATAATATCTATGGAAACATCACTACAGGTGACATAACATCACATAACATAATATAATATCTATGGAAACATCACTACAGGTGACATAACATCACATAACATAATATAATATCTATGGAAACATCACTACAGGTGACATAACATCACATAACATCACATAACATAATATAATATCTATGGAAACATCACTACAGGTGACATAACATCACATAACATCACATAACATAATATAATATCTATGGAAACATCACTACAGGTGACATAACATCACATAACATAATATAATATCTATGGAAACATCACTACAGGTGACATAACATCACATAACATAATATAATATCTATGGAAACATCACTACAGGTGACATAACATCACATAACATCACATAACATAATATAATATCTATGGAAACATCACTACAGGTGACATAACATCACATAACATAATATAATATCTATGGAAACATCACTACAGGTGACATAACATCACATAACATAATATAATATCTATGGAAACATCACTACAGGTGACATAACATCACATAACATCACATAACATAATATAATATCTATGGAAACATCACTACAGGTGACATAACATCACATAACATCACATAACATAATATAATATCTATGGAAACATCACTACAGGTGACATAACATCACATAACATAATATCTATGGAAACATCCCCACATGCAAAGGCACCATACCCATAGGAGGCACAGGGGCACGTGTTTTCTCAGATTTGTCCTTTAAAAAAAATATAAAAATTATATATATATATATATATTGTTTCTCTGTAATATTATTAGCCACCTAGCAGTTTCATGAAGTTGACTTTAGCTAGCCCAGATAGGTTCCCAATCTCCCAACCTTATAACTAGCTACTAAGAAGCCATTTTCAGGCTATCAAGATAGAGTAGCTAGCTTGTCTAACTATCTTAGCTGGCATGTCTGCTGGTAAGTTTGGTAGACTTGAGAAAAGCAAGCCATAACTAAATGTACTGAATAAGACTCACGTACTTTTCAATATTTGAGCAGAGATGCATTGAAGTATATTTAGTTATCTTTATTAATGTAATAACCACCAGTCACCTCAGGAGGTAGATATGCTTATATACCCAGATAAAGTGAGCATAATTTTTTTAAATATATATATTTTTTTTACATAGAATTAAGTATAATAATTATGGCTATAGATGGCAGGAAAAAAGCTGTTTCAGGTGTTTGAAAAATGCTAAATTCTTCAACTTGTGGACGGGTGGCCTAATGGACGGATGGCCTAGGCCCCCCCCCCTTGTAATCGATTAAATGTCAGTATTTTTGAATTCATGTATTCTAGCATAACTTCAGTATAGAACCCTTCTCTCTCTCTCTCTCTCTCTCTCTCTCTCTCTCTCTCTCTCTCTCTCTCTCTCTCTCTCTCTCTCTCTCTCTCTCTCTCTCTCTCCTCTCTCTCTCTCTCTCTCTCTCTCTCTCTCTCTCTCTCTCTCTCAATCCAATCCAATTTAAGGGGCTTTCTTGGCATAGGAAACATATGTTAACGTTGCCAAAGCAAGTGAAATAGATAATAAACAAAAGTGAAACAAACTTTAAAAAATGAACAGTAAACATTACACTCACAAAAGTTCCAAAGGAGTATAGACATTACAAATGTCATATTATGTCTATATACAGTGTTGTAATGATGTGCAAATAGTTCAAGTACCAGGAGAAAATAAATGAACATAAATATGGGTTGTATTTACAATGGTGTTTGTTCTTCACTGGTTGACCTTTTCTTCTGGCAACAGGTCACAAATCTTGCTGCTGTGATTACACACTGTGGTATTTCACCCAGTAGATATGTGAGTTTATCAAAATGTGATTTTTTTCGAATTCTTTGTGTGTCTGTGTAATCTGGTGGAAATATGTGTTTCCAATATGGTCATACATTTGGCAGGTCAGGAAGTGCAGCTCAGTTTCCACCTCATTTTGTGGGCAGTGTGCACATAGCCTGTCTTCTCTTGAGAGCCAGGTCTGCCTACGGCGGCCTTTCTCAATAGCAAGGCTATGCTCACTGAGTCTGTACATAGTCAAAGCTTTCCTTAAGTTTGTGTCAGTCAGAGTGGTCAGATATTCTGCCACTGTGTACTCTCTGTTTAGGGCCAAATAGAATCCTAGTCTGCTCTGTTTCTTTGTTTTAATTCTTTCCAATGTGTCAAGTAATTATCTTTTTGTTTTCTCATGATTTGGTTGGGTCTAATTGTGTTGCTGTCCTGGGGCTCTGTGGGGTCTGTTTGTGTTTGTGAACAGAGCCCCAGGACCAGCTTCCTTAGGGGACTCTTCTCCAGGTTCATCTCTCTGTAGGTGATGGCTTTGTTATGGAAGGTTTGGGAATCGCTTCCTTTTAGGTGGTTGTAGAATTTAACGGCTCTTTTCTGGATTTTGATAATTAGCGGGTATCGGCCTAATTCTGCTCTGCATGCATTATTTGGTGTTCTACGTTGTTCGTGGAGGATATTTTTGCAGAATTCTGCATGCAGAGTCTCAATTTGGTGTTTGTCCCATTTTGTGAATTCTTGGTTGGTGAGCAGGACCCCAGACCTCACAACCATAAAGGGCAATGGGTCCTATAACTGATTCAAGTATTTTTAGCCAGATCCTAATTGGTATATTGAATTTTATGTTCCTTTTGATGGCCTTGTCTCTCAGATCGTTCACGGTTTTGTGGAAGTTACCTGTGGCGCTGATGTTTAGGCCAAGGTATGTGTAGTTTGGCATAGAAGACCCTTCTTGTCTTGTCTCTCAGATCGTTCACAGCTTTGTGGAAGTTACCTGTGGCGCTGATGTTTAGGCCGAGGAATCTAGAAAAGTTCAATGGAATTCTGGAGTCGAAAGGAGATGGTTCCTCAATGCGGAAAACTAGTAAATTGATTAAATCGGGTGTTGGAGGAGTTGCTACGGAATGGAGAGGATAAAAGTCCATGTGGATTTGATGCTACTCCTCTTGTGTTGGGAAAGGCTGGTAAAACAAGCATTTTACGGTAAAGTCTACACCAGTTGTATTCGGCGCTTGTGATCTATTCAATTTGATATGATGCAGTTATTTCGGCACGAAGCATTCAAAACGGGATTTTTAAGCGGTTATTGTCTTGTTCTTTACTGTAATCAGAGGGCTAATATCAATTTTTTTATTTTTTTTATTTTACCTTTATTTATACAGGTTTATTCTCATTGAGATAAATATCTCTGTTCCAAGAGAGACCTGGTCCAATAGCAGCAGGGGAACAACGTTTCAGACAAAACATATTACATTACACTAACACAACATTAAACACAACTATAAACACACATACAGTACAACAAAAACATTCACTAACACACCATTAAACACAACTATAAACACACATACAGTACAACGAAACATTCACTAACACACCATTAAACACAACTATAAACACACGTACAGTACAACAAAAACATTTAACGTAAAAATCACAAACATCTTGACTAAAAAACAGCTGGGCTAAAAACATTTACACTCTTCTATGATATATAAATTGATCAAGTGTTTAAACTCCACCACCGAAACTAGATCATCAAATTGGTAAATGTTCAGGAGAGAATTCCAGGACCACGGAGCTGAGGAACTAAAACTATTTCTATCATGACCTGCTCTAATTTTTTGGTACTGTTAGAAGCAAATGAGAATGGGATTGTAATTTATATTTATTTGCTGACCTGACTAAAAAATAAACAGAGATAAAATGGCATTTTACCCAGTATGGCCTTATAAATCAGTGTATACCAGTGTTTAAACCTACACAAGGGTCAATGACGACCAGCCAACAGCGCTGTAGAGATCACAATGATGTGTTAGACGTTTCTGATTTGTAATGAACCTGTGGGCTGCATGATACACTGAATCAAGTGCTCTCAGGGTAGTGGCTGAGGCCTGCACATATATAACATCACTAAAATCTAAAACCGACAGTAATGTACATCGTACCAGCTCCTTCCTGGCCTCCAGAGAAAAACAAGCCTTATGCCGGTAATAAAATCCTATTCTCAGCTTGAGCTTCCTTATCAAGTTCTCTACATGCACAGTGAAGCTCAGCTTATCAGCCCACACACCCAAATATTTGTACACTTTAACTTCCTCTATTGTATGTCCAGGCAATGTAGCAATGACATGATTTGTAACATGACTGGCATTTGAAAATACCATGCAGTTAACTATGCATGCCAGTTACTATGGATGCCAGTTACTATGGATGCCAGTTACTATGGATGCCAGTTACTATGCATGCCAGTTACTATGCATGCCAGTTACTATGCATGCCAGTTAACTATGCATGCCAGTTACTATGGATGCCAGTTACTATGGATGCCAGTTACTATGCATGCCAGTTACTATGCATGCCAGTTACTATGCATGCCAGTTACTATGCATGCCAGTTACTATGGATGCCAGTTACTATGCATGCCAGTTACTCTGCATGCCAGTTACTATGCATGCCAGTTACTATGCATGCCAGTTACTATGCATGCCAGTTACTATGCATGCCAGTTACTATGGATGCCAGTTACTATGCATGCCAGTTACAATGCATGCCAGTTACTATGGATGCCAGTTACTATGGATGCCAGTTACTATGCATGCCAGTTAACTATGCATGCCAGTTACTATAGATGCCAGTTACTATGGATGCCAGTTACTATGGATGCCAGTTACTATGCATGCCAGTTACAATGCATGCCAGTTACTATGGATGCCAGTTACTATGGATGCCAGTTACTATGCATGCCAGTTACTATGCATGCCAGTTACTATGCATGCCAGTTAACTATGCATGCCAGTTACTATGCATGCCAGTTACTATGGATGCCAGTTACTATGCATGCCAGTTAACTATGCATGCCAGTTACTATGCATGCCAGTTACTATGCATGCCAGTTACTATGGATGCCAGTTACTATGGATGCCAGTTACTATGCATGCCAGTTAACTATGCATGCCAGTTACTATGGATGCCAGTTACTATGCATGCCAGTTAACTATGCATGCCAGTTACTATGGATGCCAGTTACTATGGATGCCAGTTACTATGGATGCCAGTTACTATGGATGCCAGTTACTATGCATGCCAGTTACAATGCATGCCAGTTACTATGGATGCCAGTTACTATGGATGCCAGTTACTATGCATGCCAGTTAACTATGCATGCCAGTTACTATGCATGCCAGTTACTATGGATGCCAGTTACTATGGATGCCAGTTACTATGCATGCCAGTTAACTATGCATGCCAGTTACTATGGATGCCAGTTACTATGGATGCCAGTTACTCTGCATGCCAGTTACTATGGATGCCAGTTACTATGCATGCCAGTTACTATGCATGCCAGTTACAATGCATGCCAGTTACTATGGATGCCAGTTACTATGGATGCCAGTTACTATGCATGCCAGTTACTATGGATGCCAGTTACTATGGATGCCAGTTACTATGCATGCCAGTTAACTATGCATGCCAGTTACTATGGATGCCAGTTACTATGCATGCCAGTTACTATGCATGCCAGTTACTATGCATGCCAGTTACTATGCATGCCAGTTACTATGGATGCCAGTTACTATGCATGCCAGTTACTATGGATGCCAGTTACTATGCATGCCAGTTACTATGGATGCCAATTAACAGATTTCATAATCTGTTCACTTTTTTTTCTTGCACTTTGACAGGTAAATATTTATAGCCCTGATATTTAGCCAATGAGTGGCCTGATATCTAGCTAATATTTAGCCAATGAGTGGCCTGATATCTAGCTAATATTTAGCCAATGAGTGGCCTGATATCTAGCTAATATTTAACCAATGAGTGGCCTGATATCTAGCTAATATTTAGCCAATGAGTGGCCTGATATCTAGCTAATATTTAGCCAATGAGTGGCCTGATATCTAGCTAATATTTAGCCAATGAGTGGCCTGATATCTAGCTAATATTTAACCAATGAGTGGCCTGATATCTAGCTAATATTTAGCCAATGAGTGGCCTGATATCTAGCTAATATTTAACCAATGAGTGGCCTGATATCTAGCTAATATTTAGCCAATGAGTGGCCTGATATCTAGCTAATATTTAGCCAATGAGTGGCCTGATATCTAGCTAATATTTAGCCAATGAGTGGCCTAATATCTAGCTAATATTTAGCCAATGAGTGGCCTGATATCTAGCTAATATTTAGCCAATGAGTGGCCTGATATCTAGCTAATATTTAACTTCTTCGGTTAAACAACTCTAGCTTCACTCTTCCAGCTTTTCCGGTGCGCAACAGGCTATAGGCTACGGACGCAAGCCTCTCTGCTATTCGTCTTGTCGTGAAATCCAAGGAAAAACTATATTCTACAAAAACTATAGGACATTAATGTTGTATACATTGTTATACTAGACCTCTTGCTCTTGCTAATTGCTGAATGTAAAATAGGAATGAACTGTTTTGAGAAAGTTGCAAAAAGAGAGTTTATTATTTATTATCTATTTCACTTGCTTTGGTAATGTAAACATATGTTTCCCATGCCAATAAAAGCCCTTAACTTGAATGTAAATGTAAATTGAATTGAGTGCATAGTTGGACTCATTATTAAACGGTTGCACGTGACAGACAGGGATGAGAACAGTGAAAAATAATATCCAAACGAATTGACATCCATTTCAAAAATGGAAATCACTTACAAACCACTTGAGCAACTGTAGATCCGTCTGTTGTTTAATTGAATTGCCTAGTTAAATAAAAGTTAAATAAAATAAAATAAAAATTAAAGCAACGAGGCAAGCAATAACATGATGTAAAAGATGTGCAGGTCAAACAGCGTTTGTTATTTATTTTCTACATTTAATTCTATTTATCATTAGACTACATTCTAATTCTAATACATTCTAATTCTAATTCTATTTATCATTAGACTACATTCTAATTCTAATACATTCTAATTCTAATTCTATTTATCATTAGACTACATTCTTATTCTAATACATTCTAATTCTAATTCTAATTCTATTTATCATTAGACTACATTCTAATTCTAATACATTCTAATTCTAATTCTATTTATCATTAGACTACATTCTTATTCTAATACATTCTAATTCTAATTCTAATTCTAATTCTATTTATCATTAGACTACATTCTAATTCTAATACATTCTAATTCTAATTCTAATTCTATTTATCATTAGACTACATTCTAATTCTAATACATTCTAATTCTAATTCTAATTCTATTTATCATTAGACTACATTCTAATTCTAATACATTCTAATTCTAATTCTAATTCTATTTATCATTAGACTACATGTAACCTACATTGAAGTAGTATTTACAGTTGTCACTATGACAATGAACCAGCACTATATGGGCTCAGTTACCACCTTTTTTAACATGAGTATACAGCGTGCAGTAGGATGCAGTTACCACCTTTTTTAACATGAGTATACAGCGTGCAGTAGGATGCAGTTACCACCTTTTTTAACATGAGTATACAGCGTGCAGTAGGATGCAGTTACCACCTTTTTTAACATGAGTATGTAGGATGCGTTGATCAGTTGATTGACAGGTGCAGGCTACTGTAGGTTGGACGATACACTTTCCTCTAGTGTGGATGTTCGCCAACGTTTTATAGTTGTGTGTAATTTATCGTGATAGTTCTCGGCTTTGGTGTGGACGGCCCTCATCGCTGAAACGAGTAAATGCCGTGTTCTAGCGGATAACGGGAATATATGGTGTGAATACACTAGTGGTTCTCAGCCGCGGGGATGATTTGATGGAAATCACGTCTACAACAACGATAGCCTACTAACAAGGGATTTCATATTCTCTGCTATTTAGTTTGAATTATAATTCTGGATGTGGAGGGTTACATGCTTTTGTTTTCTCCAAATACTTTGTGAGGCCCAGGTTTTAAAAAATCTATATTTTCCCCGGGGGAGAATGACAACTGTTTTAATTTCAGAGGTCTGGTGACCTCCAGGTATCCCTCAATATAAATAACTATTACTGCCTAATGATACAACAGTCAATGTAGGTTTTTACATCAACAAATAACCTTTCATTCATTGCATTTTTACCTCTTATCAAAATGAAAATTAACCAATGAATACATTTACTCAATACAATTTTTTATTTTTTTTTAATGATCTTTCTCAAAAAAAATGGTATTATTTTGTCCCATTAAATAATCTGTACTATTTTTGCCCCCCCCCCCCAAAAAAAAAAATAATAATAATAAAATGTAATTTAAAAAAAGTATATTAGCGACGTAACCGCTCTTCCCCCGCGACCCTGACTTTGAATACAACTGCTCTAAGGCTGTATCATCTCACATTGCTTTACGATGGAAGTTGACAAAAAATGTACAGCCAGTTTTTTATTTAAAACAAGTGTCTATAAATTCTAACCTTCACAACAACAAAACGCGTACAGTTTCATTTACAGTTGTAACAGCGCTATAAATACAACAGTGTCGTAGCTGACCGATAAGAATACTTTTTTTTTTTACAAGTCAGCTATCTTACTGCCTACTAACTGCTGCAGTAGAATAAGGCAGAACAACCTTCGTGTTTTGTTTTGGCGAACGCTATCTGACAGAGAGTATCTGGAAATAAATCTGCAAAGTTCATCAGTATGTCATTATGTTCTTACTCCAACAACACAGTGACATCGAATAGTAACAAAACTATATAGTCTGAACTTGGGTACATCATAATATATAGTCTGAACTTGGATACATCAAACTATATAGTCTGAACTTGGGTACATCAAACTATATAGTCTGAACTTGGGTACATCAAACTATATAGTCTGAACTTGGGTACATCAAACTATATAGTCTGAACTTGGGTACATCATAATATATAGTCTGAACTTGGGTACATCAAACTATATAGTCTGAACTTGGGTACATCATAATATATAGTCTGAACTTGGATACGTCAAACTATATAGTCTGAACTTGGATCAAGATTCAGTTGTTTTTTCTTCCATTTAGATATGATCATGATTGTGTTCTAGTTTCCTGAGTTAAATGGAAACATGTTTGTTTATGACTAAATAGTGTGTGTGTGTGTTCTGTGTGTGTGTTTGTGTGTGTGTGTGTGTGTGTGTGTGTGTGTGTTCTGTGTGTGTGTGTGTGTGTGTTCTGTGTGTGTGTGGTGTGTGTGTGTGTGTGTTCTGTGTGTGTGTGTCTGTGTGTGTTCTGTGTGTGTGTGTGTGTGTGTGTGTGTGTGTGTGTGTGTGTGTGTGTGTGTGTGTGTGTGTGTGTGTGTGTGTGTGTGTGTGTTCTGTGTGTGTGTGTGTGTGTGTGTGTGTGTGTGTGTGTGTGTGTGTGTGTGTGTGTCTGTGTGTGTGTGTGTGTGTGTGTGTGTGTGTGTGTGTGTGTTCTGTGTGTGTGTGTGTGTGTGTTCTGTGAAGACTTGTGCTATGAATCCATGACCAATCAACGTTCCAGAAATGACAGAAAGGTACGTACGTCGGGCCAAAATTATTCTTGTTCATTATTGTTCACATACAACTGTCATTACAATAACATTTGTTTTTGTAGTTTGGTTTTAAACTGTACTGTGTAAATTAAAACAAAAATATATAGAGGACATAGTTTGATTTACTGTTTGATTTACTTTAATTAACTGCCAATGCTCACGTAAAACAAAATGTGAATGAAAAACTCTCATTTCATAATGGTAATAATTGAAAACGACGGTCAGCTATATTTCTATTTATATATATATATTTATATTTTCCACTCTGAGAGGAAATGAACTACGCCTACACTCAGTATTCATGCTAATAATAAAATGTCTATATAGGCCTATATATATATTGAAGTTACATCGCTTAGACCACAAGTCGCTTAGACCACACTGCTCATATTAAGCTACATTACAAATAGCACCATATTCCCTTTATAGTTCAACACTTCTGACCAAAAGTAGTGCACTATATAGGGAATAGGGTGCCATAGGACTCTGGTCTAAAGTAGTGCACTATATAGGGAATAGGGTGCCATAGGACTCTGGTCTAAAGTAGTGCACTATATAGGGAATAGGGTTCCATAGGGCTCTGGTCTAAAGTAGTGCACTATATATAGGGAATAGGGTGCCATAGGACTCTGGTCTAAAGTAGTGCACTATATAGGGAATAGGGTACCATACTGCTGTGGTCTAAAGTAGTACACTATATAGGGAATAGGGTGCCATAGGGCTCTAGTCTAAAGTAGTGCACTATATAGGGAATAGGGTACCATAGGGCTGTGGTCTAAAGTAGTACACTATATTGAGAAGCACACCATGTTAACAGAAATCTGTTAACTAAAGTAGTTCACAGTCATCCTCTGTGGTCAAGGCTATCTCTAGTTCTCTACACCACACTGTGTACATCGCAGCCAATATCCGCTCTATAAGCTATATATAGTACCATTTTTCTGAATGCATGAGCAGTTACCAAGGACAGGATGCTATTCGACTTTCAAGTTTCGAACTTTATTTACCACGTGCACAGGATACAACGGGTGTAAAAATGCAGAGTGAAATTCTTAACGTGAGACCTCTTGTAATATGATATACTAACAGTGTCCATATATAATATACTAACAATGTTCATATATAATATACTAACAGTGTCCATATATAATATAACAGTGTTCATATATAATATAACAGTGTTCATATATAATATAACAATGTTCATATATAATATACTAACAATGTTCATATATAATATAACAGTGTTCATATATAATATAACAGTGTTCATATATAATATACTAACAGTGTTCATATATAATATACTAACAATGTTCATATATAATATAACAATGTTCATATATAATATACTAACAGTGTCCATATATAATATAACAGTGTTCATATATAATATAACAGTGTTCATATATAATATACTAACAATGTTCATATATAATATAACAGTGTTCATATATAATATAACAGTGTTCATATATAATATACTAACAGTGTTCAGAAATTGGGTAAGATCTCAGTGTTCAGTCCCCCCTCCTTCCCCAGCCCGTTCCCCAGCCCCCCTCCCCCAGCCCGTTCCCCATCCCCCCTCCTCCAGCCCGTTCCCCAGCCCCCCTCCCCCAGCCCGTTCCCCAGCCCCCCTCCCCCAGCCCTCCTCCCCATCCCGCCTCCCCCAGCCCTCCTCCCCCATCCCGCCTCCCCCAGCCCCCCTCCCCCAGCCTCCTTCCCCATCCCCCCTCCCCCAGCCCGTTCCCCAGCCCCCCTCCTCCAGCCCCTCCCCCAGCCCCCATCCCCCATCCCCCATCCCATTCCACCAGTCCTCCCCCAGCCCTCCTCCCCCAGCCCGTTCCCCAGCCCCCCTCCCCCAGCCTGTTCCCCCAGGCCTCCCCCAGCCCTCCTCCCCCATCCCGCCTCCTCCAGCCCCTCCCCCAGCCCCCCTCCCCCATCCCCCATCCCCCAGCCCGTTCCCCAGCCCCCCTCCTCCAGCCCCTCCCCCAGCCCCCATCCCCCAGCCCATTCCACCAGTCCTCCCCCAGCTCTCCTCCCCCAGCCCGTTCCCCCATCCCGCCTCCCCCAGCCCCCCTCCCCCAGCCTGTTCCCCCATCCCGCCTCCCCCAGCCCCCCTCCCCCAGCCCCCCTCCCCCAGCCCGTTCCCCAGCCCCCCTCCCCCAGCCCCCCTCCTCCAGCCCCCATCCCCACTCCCCCAGCCCGTTCCCCAGCCCCCCTCCCCCAGCCCCCCTCCCCCAGCCCGTTCCCCAGCCCCCTCCCCCAGCCCCCCTCCCCCATCCCCTCCCCCCTCCCCCCTCCCCCAGCCCCCCTCCCCCAGCCTCTCCCCCATCCCCCCTCCCCCCTCCCCCCATCCCCCCTCCCCCCTCCCCCAACCCCCCTCCCCCAGCCCCTCCCCCAGCCCCCCTCCCCCAGCCCCCCTCCCCCAGCCCATTCCCCAGCTCCACCAACCACGACCTGAAATACTCCTTTGTAATAGATAGTAAAAAAAAAGGACAAATACATTATTATTCTACTGTTCCTACTCCTTCTCTTCAGCCTGCGCCCCAGCCCCAACAACAACCTGACCTGAACTATGCTTCTCTTGACCTGAACGTGGGACAGATACCCAAGAAGAGGAAGCGTCGCTACCAGCAGGCCCAGGCCCAGGCCCAGGCCCTGCCCGAGTCCCAGATGGGTGGGGGTTTCCTGGAAATAGATGCGGAAATGGAGGCCTCCCTCCCCTCACGGAGTAGCAGCCCTCTGGCTTCTAGAAACAGCATCTATCTCAACAGTCTACAGATGGCACTACAGACAGAGGAGAGGGAATAAGAGAGAGTCAAGGGGAGGGAGATGGAGGAGGATAGAGATTGGGATGGAGACAGGAAGTGAGGAGAGGGGGAGAAAGAAACAGTAGGTTGTGATGGAGGGATGGAGACTGGAAGTGAGGAGAGGGGCAGAAAGATACAGTAGATTGTGATGGAGGGATGGAGACAGGAAGTGGGAGAGGGGCAGAAAGATACAGTAGGTTGTGATGGAGGGATGGAGACAGGAAGTGGGAGAGGGGCAGAAAGATACAGTAGGTTGTGATGGAGGGATGGAGACAGGAAGTGGGAGAGGGGCAGAAAGATACAGTAGGTTGTGATGGAGGGATTGAGACAGGAAGTAACATGTGACTGGGGTTAGAGGTTAGGGAGGAAGACCAACGGTCCTAAATGTGAACTCAAGAACTCAATTAGGCAGAGAGAGCGAGAAAGAGAGGGAGGGAGAGAGACAAAGAGAATGAGAGAGAGAGAGAGAACTTGTGTTTATTTTTTTATTTTTTGTATTTAACCTTTATTTAACTAGGCAAGTACAGGTAGACAAACATATTAACCTACTTTAACCTCTAGCCAATATGTTACAATCAGACATTATAGAGAAAGGGGCTCCCACTGCATAAACTGCAGATATGTATATATTATTATTATTATTATTATATATTTTTATTATTAGTAGTGTTCGTATATGCAGTATACAGTGCATTCGAAGAGTATTCAGACCCCTTGACTTTTTCCACATTTGGTGACGTTACAGCCTTATTCTAAAATTAATTTTTAAAAACAATTCCCCTCATCAATCTACAAACAAAAGCTCATAATCACAAAGCATAAACAGTTTTTTAGGATTTTTTTTTTATACAAATGTATTAAAAATAAAAATCTGAATATCACATTTACATAAGTATTCAGACCCTATAATCAGTACTTTGTTGAAGCACCTTTAGCAGCGATTACAGCCTTGAGTCTTCTTGGTTATGACGCTACAAGCTTGGCACACCTGTATTTGGGGAGTTTCTCCCATTCTTTTCTGCAGATCCTCTCAAGCTCTGTCAGGTTGGATGGGAGGGCGTCGCTGCACAGCTATTTTCAGAGCTATTTTCAGAGCTGTTAGATCGGGTTCAAGCCCGGGCTCTGGCTGGGTCACTCAACTACATTCAGAGACTTGTCCCGAAGCCACTCCTGCGTTGTCTTGGCTGTGTGCTTAGGGTCGTTGTTCTGTTGGAAGGTGAACCTTCGGCCCCCAGTCTGAGTTCCTGAGCGCTCTGGAGCAGGTTTTCATCAAGGATCTCTCTGTACTTTGCTCAGTTCATCTTTCCCTCGTTCCTGACTATTCTCCCAGTCCCTGCCGCTGAAAAACATCCCCACAACATGATGCTGCCATCACCATGCTTCACCGTAGGGATTGTGCCAGGGATGCTTCCAAAAAATGTTTTTAATCAATTTTAGAATAAGGCTGTAATGTAACAAAATGTAGAAAATGGGAAGGGGTCTGAATACTTTCTGAAGGCACTGTATATATACATTCTCAAAAGTTTTTCTTTATTTTGACTATTTTCTACGTTGTAGAATAATAGTGAAGACATCAAAACTATGAAATAACACATATGGACTCATGTAGTAACCAAAAAAGTGTTAAACAAATCAAAATATATTTTATATTTGAGATTCTTCAAATAGCTACTCTTTGCCTTGATGACAGCTTTGCACACTATTGGCATTCTCTCAACCAGCTTCACCTGGAATGCTTTTCCAATGTTCTTGAAGGAATTCCCACATGCTGAGCACTTGTTGGCTGCTTTTCCTTCAATCTGCGGTCCAACTCATCCCAAACCATCTCAATTGGGTTGAGGTCGGGTGATTGTGGAGGCCAGGTCATCTGATGCAGCACTCCATCACTCTCCTTCTTGGTCAAATAGCCCTTTCACAGCCTGGATGTGTTTTGGGTCATTGTCCTGTTGAAAAACAAATGATAGTCCCACTAAGTGCAAACCAGATAGGATGGTGTATTGCTGCAGGCTAGTTGAGAACAAGTTCTTATTTACAACTGCGACCTGGCCAAGACAAAGCAAAGCAGTTCGACAACATACAACAACACAGAGTTACACATGGAGTAAAACAAACCTACAGTCAATAATACAGTAGAACAAAAGAAAACAAAAAGTCTATATACAGTGAGTGCAAATGAGGTAAGTTAAGGCAATAAATAGGCCATGGTGGCGAAGTAATTACAATATAGCAAGTAAAACACTGGAATGGTAGATGTGCAGAAGATGAATGTGCAAGTAGAGATACTGGGGTGCAAAAGAGCAAGATAAATAAATAAATACAGTATGGGGATGAGGTAGGTAGTTGGGCTGTTTATAGATGGGCTATGTACAGGTGCAGTGATCTGTGAGCTGCTCTGACAGCTGGTGCTTAAAGCTAGGACACCAATCAGGCCCTCGAGGGCTGGAGTTGCCCACCCCTGCTCTACGGCAAAGGTAACTCTGGATCTTCCTTTCCTGTGGCGGTCCTCATGAGAGCCAGTTTCATCATAGTTTTTGCGACTGCACTTCAAGAAACTTTCAAAGTTCTTGAAATGTTCCGTTATTGACTGACCTTCATGTCTTAAAGTAATGATGGACTGTTGTTTCTCTTTGCTTATTTGAGCTGTTCTTGCCATAATAGGGACTTGGTCTTTTACCAAATAAGCATATATTTAGTATACCACCCCTACCTTGTCACAACACAAATGATTGATCAAACGCATTAAGAAGGAAATCAATTCCACAAACTAACTTTTTACAAGGCACAGCTGTTAATTGAAATATATTCCAGGTGACTACCTCATGAAGCTGGTTGAGAGAATGCCAATAGTGTTCAAAAGCTGTCATCAAGGCAAAGGGTGGCTACTTTGAAGAATCTCAAATACAAATATATTTGTTTAACACTTTTTTAGTTACTACTTGATTCCATATGTGTTATTTCATAGTTATGATGTCTTCACTATTATTCTACAAAAACCCTTGAATGAGTAGGTGTGTCCAAACATTTGACTGGTACTGTATATTATTATAGTTGTTAGTATTATATATATATATATATATATATTATATGTGGAAAATAAGTGTAAAAGTGAAACCTACTTGGAATAAGAGAACTTTCATGTAAATGTCATGTGACATTTAAAGGTGAACGGTTGCTGTGTGGCATAGTTGTGAGTTTTATTATGAGAGGTGATGTAAACATCATCGAAGGCTCAAGTCACATGGCTCGAGCTAACACACACAAACATCTACAGTACATGTGAATACTTGGCCAGGTCGCAGTTGTAAATGAGAACTTGATCTCAACTAGCCTACCTGGTTAAATAAAGCTGAAATAAAATGTTAAAAAATGAATCATTTCTGAAGGCACTGTACCTCTCAAATCTCATGCAGGGAGGGGTAGACAACACATTCACACATTCACACGGACTGACTGACTGACTGGCTGACTGACTGGCTGACTGGCTGACTGACTGGCTGGCTGGCTGGCTGACTGACTGGCTGACTGGCTGACTGACTGACTGGCTGACTGGCTGACTGGCTGGCTGACTGACTGACTGGCTGATGGACGGACGGACGGACGGACTGACTGACTGACTGACTGACGGACGGACTGACTGGCTGACTGCTGTTTCAACTCTCTGTTTCTAACTTCAATTAACTGCTAGGGTGTGAATGCAAATGATGCTGGGGGGGGGGGGGGGGGGGGGGTGGTTTGAATATTACTCCTGTGGCTAAACTGTTGCAGCACCTAACAGAACAGAACCGATGTGTATTTATCCATTACAGGCTGAGACAACAACACGGTGAACTTTTGCTGACAGTAAACTATCCAACAACCAATTACGTTTCTGCCTGTATCAATAATACGATAATAACGTCTCTGTATAGCTTGGGTACAATGTTATTCAACCAAATACGTAGATTTCAAGGTCAAGTTTATGAAGAAGAAGATGCTACACATCCAGCGTTTTCTGGGTCTCTCCAGGCCAATGAGAGTCGAGAGAATTCTTTACGACTTTGGCCAAGGAGGAAGTGGCCGAAGCGGATGTTGAATTTGAGTCTGATGGCACTAGCAGACATGAGATAAATGGAAAAGAATACTGGAGGGATAAAGGTTGGATAAAGACAGCTAGAATGATAGTGAAAAACAAGTGGGCTAGGATATCCATTTTACCAAATCATTCAATAGCTAGGCTACCCATATTACCAAACCATTCAATAGCTAGGCTACCCATATTACCAAACCATTCAATAGCTAGGCTACCCATATTACCAAATCATTCAATAGCTAGGCTATCCATATTACCAAACCGTTCAATAGCTAGGCTACCCATATTACCAAACCATTCAATAGCTAGGCTATCCATATTACCAAACCATTCAATAGCTAGGCTATCCATATTACAGGAGCTTCATCTTATTCTTTCTATTTCCATTGTGAATTCGCGGAAACTTTGGAGACAACAATAGGTGGCAAAGTCAAATATACTGGTTTCCTTCTGTGTCAAAGTTTTCCCTAATTGCTTATGACAAATCCAGCTCTTGAACCAGCCATTGACAGCCCGCTGGCTAATCTTTTGAATATGGTGTAGCAACAAAAGATAGCTTTAGCTAGATAAGGTTAGCATGCTAGCTAGCTACTCTGACCGAGATAGCTTTAGCTAGATAAGGTTAGCATGCTAGCTAGCTACTCTGACCGAGATAGCTTTAGCTAGATAAGGTTAGCATGCTAGCTAGCTACTCTGACCGCTATCGGTTCCTTACTCGTTGTTATTTCTCGACTCCACGTGGAAATCACCACAATGTTCCCACGCCAAATTCCTGAGTACGTATTAGCCGCCTGTGGTATTCTTCCGAGGTGGAAACTAAAGGAGGTTTTCCAATATAGGACAGGAATTAGGTAGAAATAGTGGCGGCCTTGCCATCTGCTGGGGGCCTTTAGAGCTACATTACTACAATTCTACACATAAAGGCCATGACTTATGCCATGTTAATAAGATATCTGAGTGAGAATGACTAACAGCATCAATGGGGGCCCCTGGGCATTTACTCTGCGTGCCCGGTCAATATTCGGCCATGACTGCTACAAGTTTACATAGCTGGCTAGGTTAACTACCAATCTAGTTTACATAGCTGGCTAGGTTAACTACCAATCTAGTTTACATAGCTGGCTAGGTTAACTACCAATCTATTTTACATAGCTGGCTAGGTTAACTACCAATCTAGTTTACATAGCTGGCTAGGTTAACTACCAATCTAGTTTACATAGCTGGCTAGGTTAACTACCAATCTAGTTTACATAGCTGGCTAGGTTAACTACCAATCTAGTTTTTGATAGCTGGCGAGACTAACAGCCAATCTAGTTCTGAAACTTGCCCATGAGTGCCCTCTTAGGGTGAAGGAGTCAGAGATTACAGGGTAAGAGCTGTCCGGCATATCTCTCATGCTGAGGCTGAGGAAAAGAGTGAAAGAAAGTGAGAGGTGGTCGGTCAGGATGGTGGAGGCTGCAGTCTAGTGCTGTGGGTTTGTCAGGTGCAGGATCCAGAAACCCTCAGAGTCGTATTGGACTTTTTGGGGTATTTATTCCTATGGTTATAAACTACACTGCCCGAGTGGATAAGAATTCAAGAAAGACTGATATCATAATATCTGCACATGAACGCTTCTTGGGATTGAAGGATGTTACAGGTGAGGAGCTACACAAAATACTGTCTGGAGCAGTTTGGCCCTCTCAGGTCCCTGGATCTGAGTATGGATCTGAGTATGGATCTGAGTATGGATCTGAGTATGGATCTGAGTATGGATCTGAGTATGGACCTCAGTATGGATCTGAGTATGGATCTGAGTATGGATCTGAGTATGGATCTGAGTAGGGACCTGAGTATGGATCTGAGTATGGATCTCAGTTGTAATCTAGCTGACTTGACGGATACACCATACACCATCCGAAACACAAATACGAAAACACAAGTTCATCCCATGTTGTCATGCCTTTATTGAACCGACGTGTTGTAGCCATGATATGACTCTATGACGAGGCTTTTTGTGTTACTATTGTTTTGTTGCGATGCATCGATCCTATGTTGTGTTTGTTTTAGCTACGGTGTGGTGAGGTATAACTCAATCCGATAGGAACGCTTATTTCAAAGAGCGCTCGGTAAAACCAGGCCCCGGTGGGCAGAGCTAGGCATGTTGTACTGGGACACGTTTTAACACTGAGAAAGATTTTCATTTTTACACAATGGTTAAGCCGTGGTTCTGTGTAGCCTTTGTTGTAGTTTTATTTCCATCTCTTCATTCAAAGACTCAATCATGGAAACTCTTACTGACAGTTGTGGCTGCTTCGTGTGATGTATTGTTGTCTCTACCTTCTTGCCCTTTGTGCTGTTGTCTGTGGCCAATAATGTTTGTACCATGTTTTGTGCTGCTACCATGTTGTGTTGCTACCATGTTGTGTTGTCATGTGTTGCTGCCTTGCTGTGTTGTTGTCTTAGGTCTCTCTTTATGTAGTGTTGTGTCTCTCTTGTCGTGATGTGTGTTTTGTCCTGTATTTATATTGTATTTATTTATAATCCCATGTCCCCGTCCCCGCAGGAGACCTTTTGCCTTCTGGTAGACCGTCATTGTAAATAAGAATTTGTTCTTAACTGACTTGCTTAGTTAAATAAAGGTTAAATAAATACAAAAATAATGTTTGCATAACTAGGCTAGGCGAAGGTCCGCGTTGGGTCTGTATTAATTCTGTGATTATATTGGAGACAGGTTTATAAAGCAGTGAATGTTGTCTGTTAATTTCCTGTTATAGTATCTCTAAGTAGAAACCATATCAGTCAGCGAAACTAACTGTTCTCACTTTATGAATTATCATGATATTCTTGTGATCACAAACAAAACTACATATTTTACTCAAAAAGAGAGATTTAAAAAATAAAATGGTGTTTCTTTGAAAAAGATGGACCTGGCTGACATGAAAAATACGTTAAGGATCAAATTAAATTAAATTAAGTTAAATTATAAATGAAAGGATCTACAGACACAGAGGCTGATTGTTTACAATGCTGGTTGCCATGGTGAACGCTACCTGAATTGACCCACAGAGAGGTCAAACAGGTGTGTGTGTGTTTGTGTTAGTCGGATTACCCAGGGTTCACAGCAACACTAGTGATTATTCTCCACCCTCATTGTATGTAGTGTACTATGGTCTTATGTCCTGTACGCAATACCCATGATCTCACACACACACACACACACACACACACACACCCCCCCCCCGTACACATCTTTTTCTTTTCTCTGTCTCCCCTTCCGGAGGGCCTGAGGACTGAGGACACCCTGGACTGACACCTGGATGTGCCTGGCCCAATCCCACCTGTCTCCCCCCCCCCCCCCCCCTTCTACCAACCTGTTGATACCTCCACTGGTTCTTCCTCCCTCTCGAGTCACTGACCCGCTCCCCAACACACCCAGAAACTTGGATTCCATTACTTGCCATATGACTTTATGAAAAGACTTTTGTCCATAGAGTCTTGAAGTGTCAGTATGTTCTCTATAGTCATTATGGGTCTTCTCTGAGCCTGCTGGCCGTTAATACTGTTATTGCTCTTTCCTTATTGAAATGGTGGATAAAGAAAGACTACGCTTTCATTTTCCATTAAAACACAACGAAGACATTGTTAAATTAAATGTATGTTTTTACACGGTCTGTACCTTTTTGTATTAAAGCAAATCAAATAAAGATTATTGCAAACAGGAAATGTGACTTATTTCCCCGATGACTTCCTAAAGGGGAAGTATTTCCATGCCAACGCTAGATGGAGCTGAATGACAACAACACCACACACAACTTCAATGCAACTAATTCCTCTCATTGGTACATGACTGTTCAGTTTCTTGGATATTTCATCAATAAAAATATTGATTTCTTCTCTCGAATAAAGGTTTAATTAAAACTTTGAAAAGGTACACGCATACACAATCAATTATGTTTATAAAATAAAGTCATTGACAGGAAAAATAATTCACTACATCAAATACAGTCACAGCCTCTCCCCTTCGTTCGCTTAACTGGGGGAATGGGATGGAGAAATGGTTTTACAGTAACTGGGGGAATGGAGAAATGGTTTTACAGTTAACTGGGGGAATGAGATGGAGAAATGGTTTTACAGTAACTGGGGGAATGGGATGGAGAAATGGTTTTACAGTAACTGGGGGAATGGGATGGAGAAATGGTTGTACAGTTAACTGGGGGAATGGGATGGAGAAATGGTTGTACAGTTAACTGGGGGAATGGAGAAATGGTTTTACAGTAACTGGGGGAATGGGATGGAGAAATGGTTTTACAGTTAACTGGGGGAATGGGATGGAGAAATGGTTTTACAGTTAACTGGGGGAATGGGGTGGAGAAATGGTTGTACAGTTAACTGGGGGAATGGAGAAATGGTTTTACAGTAACTGGGGGAATGGGATGGAGAAATGGTTTTACAGTAACTGGGGGAATGGGATGGAGAAATGGTTTTACAGTAACTGGGGGAATGGGATGGAGAAAGGGTTTTACAGTAACTGGGGGAATGGGATGGAGAAATGGTTTTACAGTAACTGGGGGAATGGGATGGAGAAATGGTTTTACAGTTAACTGGGGGAATGGGATGGAGAAATGGTTTTACAGTTAACTGGGGGAATGGGATGGAGAAATGGTTTTACAGTTAACTGGGGGAATGGGATGGAGAAATGGTTTTACAGTTAACTGGGGGAATGGGATGGAGAAATGGTTTTACAGTAACTGGGGGGAATGGGATGGATAAATGGTTTTACAGTTAACTGGGGGAATGGAGAAATGGTTTTACAGTAACTGGGGGAATGGGATGGAGAAATGGTTTTACAGTAACTGGGGGGAATGGGATGGATAAATGGTTTTACAGTAACTGGGGGAATGGGATGGAGAAATGGTTTTACAGTAACTGGGGGAATGGGATGGAGAAAGGGTTTTACAGTAACTGGGGGAATGGGATGGAGAAATGGTTTTACAGTAACTGGGGGAATGGGATGGAGAAATGGTTGTACAGTTAACTGGGGGAATGGAGAAATGGTTTTACAGTAACTGGGGGAATGGGATGGAGAAAGGGTTTTACAGTAACTGGGGGAATGGGATGGAGAAATGGTTTTACAGTTAACTGGGGGAATGGGATGGAGAAATGGTTTTACAGTTAACTGGGGGAATGGGATGGAGAAATGGTTTTACAGTAACTGGGGGAATGGGATGGAGAAATGGTTTTACAGTTAACTGGGGGAATGGGATGGATAAATGGTTTTACAGTTAACTGGGGGAATGGGATGGAGAAATGGTTTTACAGTTAACTGGGGGAATGGGATGGAGAAATGGTTTTACAGTTAACTGGGGGAATGGGATGGAGAAATGGTTTTACAGTAACTGGGGGAATGGGATGGAGAAATGGTTTTACAGTTAACTGGGGGAATGGGATGGAGAAATGGTTTTACAGTAACTGGGGGAATGGGATGGATAAATGGTTTTACAGTTAACTGGGGGAATGGGATGGATAAATGGTTTTACAGTAACTGGGGGAATGGGATGGAGAAATGGTTTTACAGTTAACTGGGGGAATGGGATGGAGAAATGGTTTTACAGTTAACTGGGGGAATGGGATGGAGAAATGGTTTTACAGTTAAATGGGGGAATGGGATGGAGAAATGATTTTACAGTAACTGGGGGAATGGGATGGAGAAATGGTTTTACAGTAACTGGGGGAATGGGATGGAGAAATGGTTTTACAGTTAAACTGGGGGAATGGGATGGAGAAATGGTTTTACAGTAACTGGGGGAATGGGATGGAGAAATTGTTTTACAGTAACTGGGGGAATGGGATGGAGAAATGGTTTTACAGTAACTGGGGGAATGGGATGGAGAAATGGTTTTACAGTAACTGGGGGGAATGGGATGAAGAAATGGTTTTACAGTAACTGGGGGAATGGGATGGAGAAATGGTTTTACAGTAGACAGGGTAGGGCTCAGGACTAGATAAAGCCATGACTACATGGAACTCTATTCCACATCAAGTAACTCATGCAAGCGGATAAAATGATTAAAAAAATACACCTTATGGAACAGCGGGGACTGTGAAGAGACACAGACACATACACATGATAACATACCCACACGTACACATTCATTTTGTATTGTAGTAGAGTAACAGCCTGACGAAACCCCCCTTTAAAGGAAAACTCCATCAAAAAAATCTATCTTTTTATTATCTGTTTCATTAGTCCGTTGTTGACAACCAAAATGTTGTGCTTGTTAATAATCAAGATATGTAACTTTAAAAATACAGAAATATGAAATGTAATGTTTTTAATTGTTGGCAGCAGCTAATGGGGATTCATAAAAAATACAAATACAACAGGCAGACTGTGTCCCAAAAGGCACCCTATTCCCTGAAACGTAAAGTATTCGTACACCGTAGCGTAAAGCTGATGGTAGTACAGGAATCGAACCAGGGTCTGTAGTGACACCTCAGGCACTAAAAGCTGATGGTAGTACGGGGTAGTGTAAAGCTGATGGTAGTACAGGGTAGTGTAAAGCTGATGGTAGTACAGGGTAGTGTAAAGCTGATGGTAGTACAGGAATCGAACCAGGGTCTGTAGTGACACCTCAGGCACTAAAAGCTGATGGTAGTACAGGGTAGTGTAAATCTGATGGTAGTACAGGGTAGTGTAAAGCTGATGGTAGTACAGGGTAGTGTAAATCTGATGGTAGTACAGGGTAGTGTAAAGCTGATGGTAGTACAGGGTAGTGGGTAGTGTAAAGCTGATGGTAGTACAGGGTAGTATAAAGCTGATGGTAGTACAGGGTAGTATAAAGCTGATCGTAGTACAGGGTAGTATAGAGCTGATCGTAGTACAGGGTAGTATAAAGCTGATGGTAGTACAGGGTAGTGTAAAGCTGATGGTAGTACAGGGTAGTGTAAAGCTGATGGTAGTACAGGGTAGTGTAAATCTGATGGTAGTACAGGGTAGTGTAAAGCTGATGGTAGTACAGGGTAGTGGGTAGTGTAAAGCTGATGGTAGTACAGGGTAGTATAAAGCTGATGGTAGTACAGGGTAGTATAAAGCTGATCGTAGTACAGGGTAGTATAGAGCTGATCGTAGTACAGGGTAGTATAAAGCTGATGGTAGTACAGGGTAGTGTAAAGCTGATGGTAGTACAGGGTAGTATAAAGCTGATGGTAGTACAGGGTAGTATAAAGCTGATGGTAGTACAGGGTAGTATAAAGCTGATGGTAGTACAGGGTAGTGTAAAGCTGATGGTAGTACAGGGTAGTGTAAAGCTGATGGTAGTACAGGGTAGTGGGTAGTATAAAGCTGATGGTAGTACAGGGTAGTGTAAAGCTGATGGTAGTACAGGGTAGTATAAAGCTGATGGTAGTACAGGGTAGTCTAAGCTGATGGTAGTACAGGGTAGTATAAAGCTGATGGTAGTACAGGGTAGTATAAAGCTGATGGTAGTACAGGGTAGTGGGTAGTGTAAAGCTGATGGTAGTACAGGGTAGTGTAAAGCTGATGGTAGTACAGGGTAGTGGGTAGTGTAAAGCTGATGGTAGTACAGGGTAGTGTAAAGCTGATGGTAGTACAGGGTAGTGGGTAGTGTAAAGCTGATGGTAGTACAGGGTAGTGTAAAGCTGATGGTAGTACAGGGTAGTGTAAAGCTGATGGTAGTACAGGGTAGTGTAAAGCTGTACAGGGTAGTATAAAGCTGATGGTAGTAGAGGGTAATGTAAAGCTGATGGTAGTACAGGGTAGTGGATAGTGTAAAGCTGATGGTAGTACAGGGTAGTGTAAAGCTGACAGACAGACACAGACAGACAGAGTGACAGACAGAACAAGATAGACAGACAGACAGACAGAGTGACAGCAGACTTGGGCACCCAAGTGGCGCAGCAGTCTAAGGCACTGCATCTTAGTGCTAGAGGCGTCACTACAGACCCTGGTTCGATTCCAGGCTGTATCACAACCGGCCGTGATTAGGAGTCCCATAGGGAGTCGTCCGGGTTAAGGTTTAGCCGGCATAGGCCGTCATTGTAAATAAGAATTTGTTCTTAACTGACTTGCCTAGTAAAATGTTTAGACAGAGAAAGTATACTTACAGAGTGAGAACATTTTAGTAGAAGCTCTTATCCAGAGCGACTTACAGTAGTGAATGCATACATTTCATACATTTTTTTTTCTTCTCCGTATTGGTCACCTGTGGGAATTGAACCCACAACCCTGGCGTTGCAAACACCATGTTCTACCAACTGAGCCACACGGGACAACAGAGAGGCAAACTGACAGTGACAGCAGAGATGGTATAGAGACAAGAGTGAAAGAGTGACAAAAGAGAGGCAGACTGACAGTGACAACAGAAATGGTATAGAGACAGTGCAAACAGGATGTGGTCAGGTACATGTCTCAGCTGATAAGATGTATGAAGTGACAATGGAAAATAGCACACCACTGAAACCTGTCGTTGTGTTTGTGTGGGTTTGTGTGAGTGTGTACCTCCTAATGCAGTCAGATAGCACAGTTCTCAGCTGGAAACTTCCAAATCTTCTCATCTACATCAATGAAAAGATACTTAAGACAAGACATGTGGACAACACTTTAATTTGAAAGACCTACAGATCAGATGGGGAACTCAAGATAACCAATCAAATCAATGCATTTTTGTATTTTTTTTTTAATATATAGTAGTTACTTTTAACAATATTTGTCACAAAAAATACTTCACAGCCTTACATCCCCCAGAGAGCAAGCAGCTGTACCAGGTTGAAGTTCAGAGTATATTTGAAACTGTTCATCCTTAATGTTACCCAGAAATCCAGGTATTTTTTTATTATTTTTTTTTGTACGTGTGTGTGTGTGTGTGTTTACTTTTATTCCACCATTTTACTCTACAGAGGGGTTCTTAAACTTTTCAACTGAAGACCCCAAATGAGAAATTGACCTCCAATGCCCCAAATGATGAAGACATAATGTGTTTGATTATAGTATTGTAACTCACGACCCACATCACACATACCCATGGCCCACTTTGGGTCTCGGCCCACAGTTTGAGAACCCCCCTGGTCCAAAGTGAGTGGATTACATGTTGAGTGAGCTCCGTCTTGTATACAGAAACAAATATTATAATGACTAGTACATTTCAGGGTTGGGATCAATTCAATTTAAATCCCAGTCCATTTACGAGGTACACTGAAATTCCACTTTTCTTCGACGTGTTTTAATTAGGAACATTTGTTGTAATTTGAAATTGGAATTTAGTTTACATTCTGAATTGACTGGAATTGAAATGGAATTGACCCCAAACCCTTTTTTGTAAATTATACGCACATGAACAAGTTAAGAAGGCGAAAAGTTATATTACCTAAGAAAGGTTGAATGATTTTATTGCTGTTGATGTGTGGTTAATAAGTGGACTTCAACATAAAGATCTGGAACAGAAGTAGGTAGCTCACCTTGTACTGTCTCTCGTCATCTTTCATCGCTGTACGTCATTGTAGCCTAATTACCTTGTTCCAGCTAGTTAGCTTAAGTCATCATTGTAACCTAATTACCTTGTTCCAGCTAGTTAGCTTAAGTCGTCATTGTAGCCTAATTACCTTGTTCCAGCTCGTTAGCTTAAGTCGTCATTGTAGCCTAATTACATTGTTCCAGCTAGTTAGCTTAAGTCGTCATTGTAGCCTAATTACGTTGTTCCAGCTAGTTAGCTTAAGTCGTTATTGTAGCTTAATTACCTTGTTCCAGCTAGTTAGCTTAAGTCGTCATTGTAGCCTAATTACGTTGTTCCAGCTAGTTAGCTTAAGTCGTCATTGTAGCCTAATTACCTTGTTCCAGCTAGTTAGCTTAAGTCGTCATTGTAGCTTAATTACCTTGTTCCAGCTAGTTAGCTTAAGTCGTCATTGTAGCCTAATTACCTTGTTCCAGCTAGTTAGCTTAAGTCGTCATTGTAGCCTAATTACCTTGTTCCAGCTAGTTAGCTTAAGTCGCTTACGGATATAAAGGAAGAAACACATTAAAACCATAGTATATTTGTTGGATATTTTAAGTAAGAAAATACCAAATTAAAACCTAGACTTGTTTACGTGCTGCTGTGTTGTTTTGTTGCTAACGTTACTTTGCTACCTGACAACTTAACGGTTTTTATTTTTTAATTACTGTTTATATTTTTAGTTTTTCCCCTCACTCAACTTTTTTTTTTTCATTCAACTTTTTCACCCCGGACGTTTTATCTGGACGTGGTTCGTCAGGACCTCCACCAGCCGAAGCTAAGTAGTAACATTAACATGATGCCTTCTAATTGCAGTCGCTGTACTCATAATATTGAGGCGGCAGCGTAGCCTAGTGGTTAGAGCGGTGCAACCGAAAGGTTGCAAGATCGAATCCCCGAGCTGACAAGGTACAAATCTGTTGTTCTGCCCCTGAACAAGGCAGTTAATCCACTGTTCCTAGGCCGTCATTGAAAATAAGAATCTGTTCTTAACTGACTTGCCTAGTTAAATAAAGGTAAAATAAATATTCAGGAGAATGATTGCCTTACGGTGAGGATAGCTGTGCTGCAAGCCCAGCTTCAGACACAATCGTTAGGCAAGGGCAATTTCAGTGTAGGAAAGGATGAAACAGCGTCTGTGCCACCAGTAAGTACAGATAGTAACGTTAGTATAAATCCCCCTCGCACGGTCCCCGCAAACAGACAACTTTCTCATGGCTTGGAGGGAAATGCTGTAGGAATGCTCAACCGGTGTCGCTCATTCAGCTGACAAACTTTCAACCGGTTCTCCCCATTAAGCGAGTCGGAGTCAGAAGCCGAGCCTTCTCTGGTCTCTACTCCTCCCGTTATGGGGTCTGAGATGCCGAAGCCTCCCACCTTTAGCTCTGACAAATTGAAAACCCTAGTCATTGGTGACTCCATTACCTGCAGTATTAGACTTAAAACCAATCATCCAGTGATCATACACTGTTTACCAGGGGGCAGGGCTACCGACGTTAAGGATAATCTAAAGACGGTGCTGGCTAAAGCTAAAACTGGCGAGTGTAGAGAGTATAGAGATATTGTTATCCACGTCGGCACCAACGATGTTAGGATGAAACAGTCAGAGGTCACCAAGCGCAACATAGCTTCAGCGTGTAAATCAGCTAGAAAGATGTGTCGGCATCGAGTAATTGTCTCTGGCACCCTCCCAGTTAGGGGGAGTGATGAGCTCTACAGCAGAGTCTCACAACTCAATCACTGGTTGAAAACTGTTTTCTAACGCTCCCAAAAGATAGAATTCGTAGATAATTGGCCCTCTTTCAGGGACTCACCCACAAACAGGACCAAGCCTGGCCTGTTGAGGAGTGACGGACTCCATCCTAGCTGGAGGGGTGCTCTCATCTTATCTAGGAACATAGACAGGGCTCTAACTCCTCTAGCTCCACAATGAAATAGGGTGCAGGCCAGGCAGCAGGCTGTTAGCCAGCCTGCCAGCTTAGTGGAGTCTGCCACTAGCACAGTCAGTGTAGTCTGCTCAGCTATACCCATTGAGACCGTGTCTGTGCCTCAATCTAGGTTGGGCAAAACTAAACATGGAGGTGTTCGCCTTAGCAATCTCATTGGAATAAAGACCTCCTCCATTCCTGTCATTATTGAAAGAGATCGTGATACCTCACATCTCAAAATAGGGCTACTTAATGTTAGATCCCTTACTTCCAGCGAACTAATCACTGATCATAATCTTGATGGGATTGGCCTGACTGAAACATGGCTTAAGCCTGATTAATTTAGTGTGTTAAATGAGGCCTCACCCCCTGGTTACACTAGTGACCATACCCCCCGTGCAAAGGCAGAGGTGTTGCTAACATTTACGATAGCAAATTTCAATTCACCAAAAAAACGACATTTTCATCTTTTGAGCTTCTAGTCATGAAATCTATGCAGCCTACTCACTTTTTATAGCTACTGTTTACAGGCCTCCTGGGCCATATACAGCGTTCCTCACTGAGTTCCCTGAATTCCTATCGGACATTGTAGTCATAGCAGATAATATTCTAATTTTTGGTGACTATAATATTCACATGGAAAAGTCCACAGACCCACTCCAAAAGGCTTTCGGAGCCATCATCGACTCAGTGGGTTTTGTCCAACATGTCTCTGGACCTACACACTGCCACAGTCATACTCTGGACCTAGTTTTGTCCTGTGGAATAAATGTTGTGGATCTTAATGTTTTTCCCCATAAACCTGGACTATAAGACCAGCATTTTATTACATTTGCAATCGCAACAAATAATCTGCTCAGACCCCAACCAAGGAGCATCAAAAGTCGTGCTATAAATTCTCAGACAACCCAAAGATTCCTTGATGCCCTTCCAGACTCCCTCTGCCTGCCCAAGGACGTCAGAGGACAAAAATCAGTTAACCACCTAACTGAGGAACTCAATTTAACCTGGTGCAATACCCTAGATGCAGTTGCACCCACTAAAAACTAAAAACATTTGTCACAAGAAACTAGCTCCCTGGTATACAGAAAATACCCGAGCTCTGAAGCAAGCTTCCAGAAAATTGGAACGGAAATGGCGCCACACCAAACTGGAAGTCTTCCGACTAGCTTGGAAAGACAGTGCCGTGCAGTATCGAAGAGCCCTAATTGAGGAAAATAAGAACAATCCGAAATGTATTTTTGATACTGTCGCAAAGCTAACTAAAAAGCAGCATTCCCCAAGAGAGGATGGCTTTCACTTCAGCAGTAATAAATTCATGAACTTCTTTGAGGAAAAGATCATGATCATTAGAAAGCAAATTACGGACTTCTCTTTAAATCTGCGTATTCCTCCAAATCTCAGTTGTCCTGAGTCTGCACAACTCTGTCAGGACCTAGGATCAAGGGAGACACTCAAGTGTTTTAGTACTATATCTCTTGACACAATGATGAAAATAATCATGGCCTCTAAACCTTCAAGCTATGTACTTCACCCTATTCCAACTAAACGACTGAAAGAGCTGCTTCCTGTGCTTGGCCCTCCTATGTTGAACATAATAAACGGCTCTCTATCCACCGGATGTGTACCAAACTCACTAAAAGTGGCAGTAATAAAGCCTCTCTTGAAAAAGCCAAATCTTGACCCAGAAAGTATAAAAAACTATCGGCCTATATCGAATCTCCCATTCCTCTCAACATTTTTAGAAAAAGCTGTTGCGCAGCAACTCACTGCTTTCCTGAAGACAAACAATGTATATGAAATGCTTCAGTCTGGTTTTAGACCCCATCATAGCAATGAGACTGCACTTGTGAAGGTGGTAAATGACCTTTTAATGGCGTCAGACCGAGGCTCTGCATCTGTCCTCGTGCTCCTAGACCTTAGTGCTGCTTTTGATACCATCGATCACCACATTCTTTTGGCGAGATTGGAAACCCAAATTGGTCTACACGGACAAGTTCTGGCCTGGTTTAGATCATATCTGTCAGAAAGATATCAGTTTGTCTCTGTGAATGGTTTGTCCTCTGACAAATCAACTGTAAATTTCGGTGTTCCTCAAGGTTCCGTTTTAGGACCACTATTGTTTTCACTATATATTTTACCTCTTGGGGATGTCATTCGAAAACATAATGTTAACTTTCACTGCTATGCGGATGACACACAGCTGTACATTTCAATGAAACATGGTGAAGCCCCAAAACAGCCCTCGCTGGAAGCCTGTGTTTCAGACATAAGGAAGTCGATGGCTGCAAACATTCTACTTTTAAACTCGGACAAAACAGAGATGCTTGTTCTAGGTCCCAAGAAACAAAGAGATCTTCTGTTGAATCTGACAATTAATCTTGATGGTTGTACAGTCGTCTCAAATAAAACTGAAGGACCTCGGCGTTACTCTGGACCCTGATCTCTCTTTTGACGAACATATCAAGATTGTGTCAAGGACAGCTTTTTTCCATCTGCGTAACATTGCAAAGATCATTCATTTTCTGTCCAAAATTGATGCAGAAAAATGTATCCATGCTTTTGTTACTTCTAGGTTAGACTACTGCAATGCTCTACTTTCCCGCTACCCGGATAAAGCACTAAATAAACTTCAGTTAGTGCTAAATACGGCTGCTAGAATCCTGACTAGAACCCCCAAAAATGATCATATTACTCCAGTGCTAGCCTCCCTACACTGGCTTCCTGTTAAGTCAAGGGCTGATTTCAAGGTTTTACTGCTAACCTACAAAGCATTACATGGGCTTGCTCCTACCTATCTCTCTGATTTGGTCCTGCCGTACATACCTACATGTACGCTACGGTCACAAGACGCGGGCCTCCTAATTGTTCCTAGAATTTCTAAGCAAACAGCTGAAGGCAGGGCTTTCTCCTATAGAGCTCCATTTTTATGGAATGGTCTGCCTACCCATGTGAGAGACGCAGACTCGGTCTCAACCTTTAAGTCTTTATTGAAGACTCATCTCTTCAGTAGGTCCTATGATTCAGTGTAGTCTGGCCCAGGAGTGTGAAGGTGAACGGAAAGGCACTGGAGCAACGAACCGCCCTTGCTGTCTCTGCCTAGCCGGTTCCCCTCTCTCCACTGGGATTCTCTGCCTCTAACCCTTTTACAGGGGCTGAGTCACTGGCTTACTGGTGTTCTTCCATGCCGTCCCTGGGAGGGGTGCGTCACTTGAGTGGGTTGAGTCACTGACGTGGTCTTCCTTTCTGGGTTGGCGCCCCCCCTTGGTTTGTGCAATGGCGGAGATCTTTGTGGGCTATACTCGGCCTTGTCTCAGGATGGTAAGTTGGTGGTTGGAGATATCCCTCTAGTGGTGTGGGGGCTGTGCTTTGGCAAAGTGGGTGGGGTTATATCCTGCCTGTTTGGCCCTGTCCGGGGGTATCATCGGATGGGGCCACAGCGTCTCCTGACCCGTCCTGTCTCAGCCTCCAGTATTTATGCTGCAGTAGTTTATGTGTCGCGGGGCTAGGGTCAGTCTGTTATATCTGGAGTATTTCTCCAGTGTCCTGTGTGAATTTCAGTATGCTCTCTCTAATTCTCTCTTTCTTTCTTTCTTTCTTTCTTTCTTTCTTTCTTTCTTTCTTTCTTTCTTTCTTTCTTTCTTTCTTTCTTTCTTTCTTTCTTTCTCTCTCTCGGGGGACCTGAGCCCTAGGACCATGCCTCAGGACTACCTGGCATGATGACTCCTTGCTGTCCCCAGTCCACCTGACTGTGCTCCAGTTTCAACTGTTGTGCCTGCGGCTATGGAACCCTGACCTGTTCACCGGACGTGCTACCTGTCCCTGACCTGCTGTCCCAGACCTGCTGGAACCCTGACCTGTTCACCGGACGTGTTACCTGTCCCAGACCTGCTGTTTTCAACTCTCTAGGGACAGCAGGAGCGGTAGAGATACTCTCAAAGATCGGCTATGAAAAAGCCAACTGACACTTACTCTTGAGTTGCTGACTTGTTGCACCCTCGACAACTACTATGATTATTATTATTTGACCATGCTGGTCATTTATGAACATTTGAACATCTAGGCCATGTTCTGTTATAATCTCCACCCGGCACAGCCAGAAGAGGACTGGTCACCCCTCATAGACTGGTTCCTCTCTAGGTTTCTTCCTAAGGTTTTGGCCTTTCTAGGGAGTTTTTCCTAGCCACCGTGCTTCTACACCTGCATTGCTTGCTGTTTGGGGTTTTAGGCTGGGTTTCTGTACAGCACTTTGAGATATCAGCTGATGTAAGAAGGGCTATATAAATAAATGTGATGTGATTTGATTTGAAAACCCTTTACAGCTACAGTTGTACGTTCTATGACGACTCGACCGGGCGCTCTACTCTGTAAACATGACCTAGACCGGGCGCTCTACTCTGTAAACATGACCTAGCCAAAGACTACAAAAAAATCAACCATCAAGGCCTAGAAATTATTTGTTTTTTATGGTCTTGGTTTTACAAATGACTGGCTGCAATCAGGCAAACCAAAACTTTCGAATAACTTTCTGGGTAAAAAAGAGGAGGAAGGGAAGCGCTACTAAGGTACACAATAGTAGATTTTGGTAGACAGAAGGTGTTCTTTGGTAAAAGGGATAAATTGTTTATCAAAAAGAAAGGAGGACCAAGGCACTCTTAATATAATTCATTAAAATGCCTTTATTTGTATGGCCATAGGAACAAAGTTTTAAAAGTCTGATGCGTTTGTGGCTGTATTACCTTCGTCAGGGAGTCCAAAGAAATGATATTACAATGTCCTCTTTTGAACAGCCCTAATTCATTTATTTCTGGGGCAACTTGTGATATTAATTCAATTCAGTGAAGGTACGAAATGAAAAGGAGATGACTTGGACTTGAGAACCTCTTCTTGCGGCCTATGTGACAAGATTGAGTCTATTCTACAGTATGTAGTTAGCAGAGCCTAGCTAGTTGTATAACTTTCATATGATAAGAAATACAGTAGGTCTAATTAATTCACACAGGCACAGTAGTTGCTGCTCTTTAACACTGGTAACAAGACTAGGATGTGCATTTGTTAGCATATTAGCATGTTAGCATGTTAGCATGTTAGCATATTAGCTTAAACATGATACGCTATGATATTGACCTTTTGGATTGATTCTTTATATTTCTTATTATATGACCTTTGACCTTCAGTATCGTAATCACTCCTACGTGTAATGTCAGGACCGTGTAAAAGAAAGGGATACCTAGTGTCATGACGTTGGCCTCTTTGAGTACAGGGAGGACAGTTGACCCCCTCCCCCCTTTGCACCATCCCCCAACCTACCTTCCCCCACCCAGGCCCTGTGTGAAAGGGTTGTAAAATTCCAGAGGAGAATCTTACAACCACATGGCCCAGTTGGATACCTAGATATCTCCAGTGTTGTAAACACTTTTCTAATAAATAAATGATTCAACTGACCAATTGTTTATTTAAATATTTATTTTTTATTTTAGGGGGGGGGGGAAATACAACATAGAACTGACAAGACGATAGTGGTGTTGGAGGGATTGTGTCATCACATTGCATATTCATCATTGTAAGATTAGTAATGATATACAATAATAATAATAATAACAACAATAATAATTGTATGTGTTGTTTTACAGAATGCAACCAGAGTTGTGGTCCGTATATAATGTGATAACACTGATATCCTGTTAGGGCTAGGGGGCAGTATTTTCACAGCCGGATAAAAAACGTACCCGATTTAATCTGATTATTACTCCTGCCCAGTAACTAGAATATGCATATAATTATTAGCTTTGGATAGAAACACTCCAAAGTTTCTAAAACTGTTTGAATGGTGTCTGTGAGTATAACAGAACTCATTTGGCAGGCCAAAACCTGAGAAGATTCCATGCAGGAAGTGCCCTGTCTGACAATTTCTTGCCCTTCTTGATTATCTCTATCCATTACAGGGGATCTCTGCTGTTACGTGACACTTCCTACGGCTCCCATGGGCTCTCAGAAGGCGGCAAAAAGCTGAATCGTGGCTTTGCAGGCTCTGGCTGAAAAAAAGTAGTGCGTTTGTGTAGTGGCTGGTTACAGTACTGTGAGACTCAGGCGCGTGCGTCGACCCCATGCTTTGTTTTCTTTCGTCTTTTTACCTAAACGCAGATTCCCGGTCGGAATATTATCGCTTTTTTACGAGAAAAATGGCATAAAAATTTATTTTAAACAGCAGTTGACATGCTTCGAAGTACGGTAATGGAATATTTAGAAATCTTTTGTCACGAAATGCGCCATGCTCGTGACCCTTATTTACACTTCGGATAGTGTCTTGAAAGCACAAACATAACGCCGCTATTTGGATATAACAATGGATTATTTTGAACCAAACCAACATTTGTTATTGAAGTAGCAGTCCTGGGAGTGCATTCTGACGAACACCAAAGGTAATCAAACTTTTCTAATAGTAAATCGGGGTTTGGTCAGGCCTAAACTTGGTGGGTGTCTAAATAGCTAGCCGTGATGGCTGGGCTATCTACTCAGAATATTGCAAAATGTGCTTTCACCGAAAAGCTATTTTAAAATCGGACACCTCGATTGCACAAAGGAGTTCTGTATCTATAATTCTTAAAATAATTGTTATGTTTTTTGTGAACGTTTATCGTGAGTAATTTAGTAAATTCACCGGAGGTTTGCTAGTTCTGAACGTCACATGCTAATGTAAAAAGCTGGTTTTTGATATAAATATGAACTTAATTGAACAAAACATGCATGTATTGTATAACATAATGTCCTAGGGTTGTCATCTGATGAAAATCATCAAAGGTTAGTGCTGCATTTAGCTGTGGTTTGGGTTTTTGTGACATTATATGCTAGCTTGAAAAATGGGTGTCTGATTATTTCTGGCTGGGTACTCTGCTGACATAATCTAATGTTTTGCTTTCGTTGTAAAGCCTTTTTGAAATCGGACAGTGTGGTTAGATAAAGGAGAGTCTTGTCTTTAAAATGCTGTGAAATAGTCATATGTTTGAAAAATGGAAGTTTTTGTATTTTTGAGGAATTTGTAATTCGCGCCACGCCTATCATTGGATATTGGAGCAGGTGTTCCGCTAGCGGAACGTCTAGATGTAAGAGGATATCTCTGTAAATAGCACATTCTTCACATTTAACTACTCATTTTCCAACAAAATAATTCAGTTGGAATTGAGATTCTCCCTCCCTCCCTCCCTCCCTCTCTCGTCTTGTTTTACCATCTGTAGAAATTGAGATGGATGGGGATAGAGAATGATGTTTCTCCCCCCAGGATGGGTGCTGCCTCTGGGGTTCTGAACCAGGCTTCACCTCGTAATGGAAGGACCCAGGTACGAACAGCCTTTCCCTAATCCCTACTAACCCCTACTAACCCCAACTGTATTTATTTATTTATTTATGTTGCTCCTTTGCACCCCATTATTTATTTCTACTTTGCACTTTCTTCTACTACAAATCTACCATTCCAGTGTTTTTACTTGCTATATTGTATTTACTTTGCCACCATGGCCTATTTATTGCCTTTACCTCCCTTATCTCACCTCATTTGCTCACATTGTATATAGACTTATTTTTCTACTGTATTATTGACTGTATGTTTTGTTTATTCCATGTGTAACTCTGTTGTTGTTGTATGTTGTCGAACTGCTTTGCTTCATCTTGGCCAGGTCGCAATTGTAAATGAGAACTTGTTCTCAACTGGCCTACCTGGTTAAATAAAGGACTTGTTCTCAACTAGCCTACCTGATTAAATAAAGGACTTGTTCTCAACTTGCCTACCTGGTTAAATAAAGGACTTGTTCTCAACTTGCCTACCTGGTTAAATAAAGGTGAAATAAAAATAAATAAATAAAAATCTTTACCCTATCTCCTGCATGATTGATAGTTTGTGCATGAAACCATATTTAATCTTCTGAATTATTTTGACTGTTTCTTACTTGTGTTTTTGTAGAGCTCAGGAAACGGGTCAGGGTGAAGAGGAACCTTTGGAGATTGTAAGGCCCTGGCCATAGAGAGGGGTTTTTTGTTCTTTATTTTGGTTAGGCCGGGGTGTTACATTGGGTGGGCGTTCTATGTTCTGTTTCTATGTTTTTGTAGTTCTTTGTTTTGGGCCGTGTGTGGCTCCCAATCAGGCACAGCTGAAGTTCGTTGCTGTTGATTGGGAGTCACACATAAGTGCATGTTTTTCCGTTGGGGTTTTGTGGGTAATTGTTTCTGTTTAGTGTGTTTCAGGACTGTGGTGAAGAGGAACCTCTGGAGGTGCAGGTTTTATATTTGGTTTTAATCAACCATTCCAATTTGAGCCGTTGTGACTAATACATTTTTTTTTTTTTTAAAACAGGCCGCTTTTAACTTGAACTCTTTGTCACTTTCTATACGTGGATGAAGTGATTCAATCTCCTCAGTCTAACTAACACAATCCAACGAAATGCTTCTGTCTTTAAACAATGAGGGCCTTCTAGGCCTTCAGAGAAAACATTTATAAATCATTTGTTTTCATTTCTATTTCATCTTTACAATCATTTGAATCTTCTGATTTCATCTCTTCATTTTGTGTTGGAAAAGAGAAGGTTTAAATACAATCAGGATTTTCTTTAGCGGGTCATTTCTGGGGAGATAAATAGTAGCTAACTCAGAAGCTGGACAGAAGGCCTCTGACATTCAAATCAAATGTATTTATATAGCCCTTCTTACATCAGCTGATGTCACAAAGTGCTGTACAGAAAACCCAGCCTAAAACCCCCAAAACAGCAAGCAATGCAGGTGTAGAAGCACGGTGGCTAGGAAAAACTCCCCTAGAAAGGCTAGAACCTTAGGAAGAAACCTAGAGAGGAACCAGGCTATGAGGGGTGACCAGTCCTCTTCTTGCTGTGCCGGGTGGAGATTATAACAGAACATGGCCAAGATGTTCAACTGTATTAGAGCAGAATTTTGGAGTGACAGTGGAATGAACTAATCACATTTTGACTTGCAACGGGTGGGACCTCAACTCTTATCCTACGAGGTCCGGAGCCTACTGTTTCTGTTCTACCTGATAATTAATTCATTATGGTCCCGTGTGGCTCAGTTGGTAGAGCATGGTGTTTGCAACGCCAGGGTTGTGGGTTCAATTCCCACGGGGGACCGGTACGAAAAAAGAGAAGAAAAAGAAAACGTATGAAATGTATGCATTCACTACTGTAAGTCGCTCTGGATAAGAGCGTCTAGTAAAATGTAAATGAATATCACCCACCTGGTGTCCCAGGTCTAAATCAGTTCCTGATTAGAGGGGAACAATGAGTGGAACTGGCTTGGAGGTCCTGAGTTGAGATTGAGGGGTGTTCAAAGGCCTTCTCAGAGGCACATCGCTACTGAGGGGAAAATAAATCAGTGACGCAAGCATTAGTTTTCCCACGCTAACGTTAGCTAGCTTGTGTTGTAGTAGTGTGACATTGAGTATGGTTACATGCACACAATGATGCACTTATTCAGATTAATATTACAGCTCGATTAAATGCAATTTATATTCTTTGCAAGAAGAATGATTTCCCTAATAATCCTGTTTGTTATACCACTGAAAGGGGGACATGTAGAAATTAATTACACAGAGATGTAACTTTGGCTTCAAGTCAGTTGTTACTGATTCTCCTTGTAAAATCAAAACATTTACATAAAGTGCCTTCAGAAAGTATTCAGACCCCTTGACTTTTTCCACATTTTGTTACGTTACAGCCTTATTTTTAAATTGATTAAAAAAAGAAAAAATCCTGAGCAATCCACACACAATACCCCATAATGACATCACAATACCCCATAATGACATCACAATACCCCATAATGACATCACAATACCCCATTATAACAAAGTGTAAACCGTTTTTTTAGAATTATTTGCTAATGTTTTAAAAATTAAAAACTGCTACCTTATTTATAGTTAAGTATTCCGACTCTTTGCTATGAGACTTAAAATTGAGCTCAGGTACATCCTGTTTCCATTGATCATCCTTGAGATGTTTCTACAACTTGACTGGAGTCCACCTGTGGTAAATTCAATTGATTGGACATGATTTGGAAAGGCACACACCTGTTTATATAAGGTCCCACAGTTGACAGTGCATGTCAGAGCAAAAACCAGGCCATGAGGTCAAAGGAATTGTCCGTAGAGCTCCGAGACAGGATTGTGTCGAGGCACAGATCTGGGGGAAGGGTACCAAAACATGTCTGAAGCATTGAAGGTCCCCAAGAACACAGTGGCCTCCATCATTCTTAAATGGAAGAAGTTCGGAACCACCAAGACTCTTCCTAGAGCTGTCCGTCTAGCCAAACTGAGCAATCAGGGGAGAAGGGCCTTGGTCAGAGAGATGCCAGACACACACAGATATACACAGACAGACAGACAGACACACACACACACACACACAGATATACACAGACAGACTGACACACACACACACACACACACACACACACACACACACACACACACACACACACCACACACACACACACACACACACACACACGACACACACACACACACACACACAGACACACACAGATATACACACACACACACACAGATATACACAGACAGACACACACACACACACACATACACACACACACGCACGCACGCACGCACGCACGCACAGACACACACAGATATACACAGACAGACAGACACACAGACCAGGGGTGCAGTGGAGGGTAAAACTCTCACTCCCAGACATCTTGTAATTGCATTTTTTTGTTTACAATCGCTAGGACCCATTTCTCAATACTTAGGTGACTTTTTCAAAACTCTTCACACAGTGAGCACATCAGCAGTCTATGTGGGCTAAACTATGGATCATTTTTCATTGCTTTGGAACAAAATGCAAATCAATGACTACATCTTTCAAATGTCATGAATTCTTTTCTTTTTCAGACTCAACCATCACCAAAAGCTCTATGTACCTACAGGCCAATTTGGACATGTTTACATACTCTTTTCAAAACTGTTAAACTTAAGTTCACAGAGTGGTTTTCAGCCCATCCCAGGATGGTGTCATTTTTCCTCCCACCTTACTCTCCACTCCTCAACCCCATAGAGGAATTATTTTCCTCCCACCTTACTCTCCACTCCTCAACCCCACAGAGGAATTATTTTCCTCGTGGAGGTGGAAGGTTTATGTCCACCATCCACATGATCAAATGTCCCTTCCTGGACGCAATGAATGCTGGATGCCTGGACATATCTGCAGAAGATCGCCAGGGATGGACCAGGCATGCCAATAGATTCTTTCCTTGCCCAGGGATGACATAAGATGTGATGTGGATGAGAACCTGTGTCGAAATGCAGAAGACAGGGTTGACTAGCATTCCTACTGTGTCTGTATCGGTAGATGGTGTATATACAAATACTTGTATTTTGGAATCACTCAATGACAAATAAATGATATAAAACATATTGAAGCATATTGCATCATGTCTGATTCATTCCTGTAACATAGACTGCAGTGAATTCTAACCAGTAGAGAGGTGTCATTACTGTAACATATACTGCAATGAATTCTAAACAGTAGAGAGGTGTCATTCCTGTAACATAGACTGCAGTGAATTGTAAACAGTAGAGAGGTGTCATTCCTGTAACATAGACTGCAGTGAATTGTAAACAGTAGAGAGGTGTCATTCCTGTAACATATACTGCAGTGAATTCTAAACAGTAGAGAGGTGTCATTCCTGTAACATATACTGCAGTGTATTCTAAACAGTAGAGAGGTGTCATTCCTGTAACATAGACTGCAGTGAATTCTAAACAGTAGAGAGGTGTCATTCCTGTAACATAGACTGCAGTGAATTGTAAACAGTAGAGAGGTGTCATTCCTGTAACATATATTGCAGTGAATTCTAACCAGTAGAGAGGTGTCATTCCTGTAACATATACTGCAGTGAATTCTAAACAGTAGAGAGGTGTCATTCCTGTAACATAGACTGCAGTGAATTCTAAACAGTAGAGAGGTGTCATTCCTGTAACATAGACTGCAGTGAATTCTAAACAGTAGAGAGGTGTCATTCCTGTAACATAGACTGCAGTGAATTCTAACCAGTAGAGAGGTGTCATTCCTGTAACATAGACTGCAGTGAATTCTAACCATTAGAGAGGTGTCATTCCTGTAACATAGACTGCAGTGAATTCTAAACAGTAGAGAGGTGTCATTCCTGTAACATATACTGCAGTGAATTGTAAACAGTAGAGAGGTGTCATTCCTGTAACATATACTGCAGTGAATTCTAACCAGTAGAGAGGTGTCATTCCTGTAACATATACTGCAGTGAATTCTAAACAGTAGAGAGGTGTCTGTCTTGTTTAGTAAAGACATTTTACAAAAAGAAAACATTGTGTAACGCTTCCTGCTGTTAGTGTTGTTTAAGTCATTGTTTTATGAGTGACAAAGTGTACTTATTGGGTGATAACCCTTTGCTAGTGTTATGGAAGAACGAGTTGATTTGAGACATGTATGATGTGATTTGGTAGTTTTAGTGCATTTTGGATGTGAAATTAACTGCTGTGCCAAGCTGAAAGTTGGTTAGGAGAACTGTGTGAAGAGTTTTGAAAAAATGACCTAAGAATTGAGAAGTGAGTCCTAGCGATTGTAAAAAACTGTAATCAATAAGGCCAGAGAGTGGGCCTGGTATATGGCCAATATACCAAGACTAAGGACTGTTCTGGTATATGTTCAACATACCAAGACTAAGGACTGTTCTGGTATTTGGCCAACATACCACATACCAAGACTAAGGACTGTTCTGGTATATGTTCAACATACCAAGACTAAGGACTGTTCTGGTATATGGCCAACATACCAAGACTAAGGAATGGTCTGGTATGTGGCCAACATACCAAGACTAAGGACTGTTCTGGTATATGGCCAACATACCAAGACTAAGGACTGTTCTGGTATATGTTCAACACAGCACTGTTTGATCAACATTGAAGGTTTTAAATGACATCCACTGTGCTCGTGATAAGAAGCTACATTTTGTTGTCTGTCTTTATTGATTTGTCAAATTCTTTTGACCCCGTGGACCATGCTATGTTTGTGCAAAGGTTAAAATGTTGTGGAATGACTGGTCATGCTCTAGATTGGCTTTATAAATTACCTATCAAATCGTACACAATGTGTAAATGGCGGATGGTTGTAAATCTGAGTCCATAGAGTTGTGCTCAGGTGTTCCGCAAGGTTCTACTTTGGGCCCACTGTTGTTCATTTTGTATATCAACAACATTGGGGATCTTATTGAAACAGCGGATGTTGATTTTTATGCAGACGATACTGTTCTTTATTCAAGTGGTAGTAGTTTATCTTTAGCTTTTGAAAATGTCCAAAGAGCATTTATCATACAACAGAATCTGTATGATTTAAAGCTGGTTCTAAATTCGCGTAAAACAAAATGCATGGTATTTTCAAATGCCAGTCATGTTACTAATCATGTCATTGCTATATTGCCTGGACATACTATAGAGCAAGTTAAAGTGTACAAATATTTGGGTGTGGGGGTTGACGATAAGCTGAGCTTCACTGTGCATGTAGAGAACTTGATAAGGAAGCTCAAGCTAAGAAGAGGTTTTTATTATCGGCTTGTTTTTCTCTGGAGGCCAGGAAGGAGGTGGTACGATGTACATTACTGGTGGTTTTAGATTTTAGTGATGTTATATATGTGCAGGCCTCAGCCACTACCCTGAGAGCACTTGATTCAGTGTATCATGCAGCCCACAGGTTCATTACAAATCAGAAACGTCTAACACATCATTGTGATCTCTACAGCGCTGTTGGCTGGTCGTCATTGACCCTTGTGTAGGTTTAAACACTGGTATACACTGATTTATAAGGCCATACTGGGTAAAATGCCATTTTATCTCTGTTTATTTTTTAGTCAGGTCAGCAAATAAATATAAATTACAATCCCATTCTCATTTGCTTCTAACAGTACCAAAAATTAGAGCAGGTCATGATAGAAATAGTTTTAGTTACTCAGCTCCGTGGTCCTGGAATTCTCTCCTGAATATTTACCAATTTGATGATCTAGTTTTGGTGGTTTAGTATAAACACTTGATCAATGTATATATCATAGAAGAGTGTAAATGTTTTTAGCCCAGCTGTTTTTTAGTCAAGATGTTTGTGTTTTTAAATGTAATATGTAATTGTTGTACTGTATGTGTGTTTATAGTTTTTTTTAAATGTTGTGTTAGTGAATGTAAGTTGCTACACTAATCCAGTTGTTTATAATCACTACACTAGTCCAGTTGTTTATAATCACTACACTAGTCCAGTTGTTTATAATCACTACACTAGTCCAGTTGTTTATAATCACTACACTAGTCCAGTTGTTTATAATCTCTACACTAGTCCAGTTGTTTATCATCTCTACACTAGTCCAGTTGTTTATAATCACTACACTAGTCCAGTTGTTTATAATCACTACACTAGTCCAGTTGTTTATAATCACTACACTAGTCCAGTTGTCTATAATCACTACACTAGTCCAGTTGTTTCTAATCACTACACTAGTCCAGTTGTTTATAATCACTACACTAGTCCAGTTGTTTCTAATCACTACACTAGTCCAGTTGTCTATAATCACTACACTAGTCCAGTTGTTTATAATCACTACACTAGTCCAGTTGTCTATAATCACTACACTAGTCCAGTTGTTTCTAATCACTACACTAGTCCAGTTGTTTCTAATCACTACACTAGTCCAGTTGTTTATAATCACTACACTAGTCCAGTTGTTTCTAATCACTACACTAGTCCAGTTGTTTATAATCTCTACACTAGTCCAGTTGTTTCTAATCACTACACTAGTCCAGTTGTCTATAATCACTACACTAGTCCAGTTGTTTATAATCACTACACTAGTCCAGTTGTTTATAATCACTACACTAGTCCAGTTGTCTATAATCACTACACTAGTCCAGTTGTTTATAATCACTACACTAGTCCAGTTGTTTATAATCACTACACTAGTCCAGTTGTTTATAATCACTACACTAGTCCAGTTGTTTATAATCACTACACTAGTCCAGTTGTTTATAATCACTACACTAGTCCAGTTGTCTATAATCACTACACTAGTCCAGTTGTTTCTAGTCTCTACACTAGTCCAGTTGTTTATAATCACTACACTAGTCCAGTTGTCTATAATCTCTACACTAGTCCAGTTGTTTAAAATCACTACACTAGTCCAGTTGTCTATAATCACTATTCTAGTCCAGTTGTTTCTAGTCTCTACACTAGTCCAGTTGTCTATAATCTCTACACTAGTCCAGTTGTCTATAATCACTACACTAGTCCAGTTGTTTATAATCTCTACACTAGTCCAGTTGTTTATAATCACTACACTAGTCCAGTTGTTTATAATCTCTACACTAGTCCAGTTGTTTATAATCACTACACTAGTCCAGTTGTTTATAATCACTACACTAGTCCAGTTGTCTATAATCACTACACTAGTCCAGTTGTTTATAATCACTACACTAGTCCAGTTGTCTATAATCACTACACTAGTCCAGTTGTTTCTAATCACTACACTAGTCCAGTTGTCTATAATCACTACACTAGTCCAGTTGTCTATAATCACTACACTAGTCCAGTTGTTTCTAATCACTACACTAGTCCAGTTGTTTATAATCACTACACTAGTCCAGTTGTTTCTAATCACTACACTAGTCCAGTTGTCTATAATCACTACACTAGTCCAGTTGTTTATAATCACTACACTAGTCCAGTTGTCTATAATCACTACACTAGTCCAGTTGTTTCTAATCACTACACTAGTCCAGTTGTTTCTAATCACTACACTAGTCCAGTTGTTTATAATCACTACACTAGTCCAGTTGTCTATAATCACTACACTAGTCCAGTTGTTTATAATCACTACACTAGTCCAGTTGTTTATAATCACTACACTAGTCCAGTTGTTTCTAATCACTACACAAGTCCAGTTGTTTATAATCACTACACTAGTCCAGTTGTTTATAATCACTACACTAGTCCAGTTGTTTATCATCTCTACACTAGTCCAGTTGTTTATAATCACTACACTAGTCCAGTTGTTTATAATCACTACACTAGTCCAGTTGTTTATAATCACTACACTAGTCCAGTTGTCTATAATCACTACACTAGTCCAGTTGTTTCTAATCACTACACTAGTCCAGTTGTTTATAATCACTACACTAGTCCAGTTGTTTCTAATCACTACACTAGTCCAGTTGTCTATAATCACTACACTAGTCTAGTTGTTTATAATCACTACACTAGTCCAGTTGTCTATAATCACTACACTAGTCCAGTTGTTTCTAATCACTACACTAGTCCAGTTGTTTATAATCACTACACTAGTCCAGTTGTTTATAATCACTACACTAGTCCAGTTGTTTATAATCTCTACACTAGTCCAGTTGTTTCTAATCACTACACTAGTCCAGTTGTCTATAATCACTACACTAGTCCAGTTGTTTATAATCACTACACTAGTCCAGTTGTTTATAATCACTACACTAGTCCAGTTGTCTATAATCACTACACTAGTCCAGTTGTTTATAATCACTACACTAGTCCAGTTGTTTATAATCACTACACTAGTCCAGTTGTTTATAATCACTACACTAGTCCAGTTGTTTATAATCACTACACTAGTCCAGTTGTTTATAATCACTACACTAGTCCAGTTGTTTATAATCACTACACTAGTCCAGTTGTCTATAATCACTACACTAGTCCAGTTGTTTCTAGTCTCTACACTAGTCCAGTTGTTTATAATCACTACACTAGTCCAGTTGTCTATAATCTCTACACTAGTCCAGTTGTTTAAAATCACTACACTAGTCCAGTTGTCTATAATCACTATTCTAGTCCAGTTGTTTCTAGTCTCTACACTAGTCCAGTTGTCTATAATCTCTACACTAGTCCAGTTGTCTATAATCACTACACTAGTCCAGTTGTTTATAATCTCTACACTAGTCCAGTTGTTTATAATCACTACACTAGTCCAGTTGTTTATAATCTCTACACTAGTCCAGTTGTTTATAATCACTACACTAGTCCAGTTGTTTATAATCACTACACTAATCCAGTTGTCTATAATCACTACACTAGTCCAGTTGTTTCTAATCACTACACTAGTCCAGTTGTTTATAATCACTACACTAGTCCAGTTGTTTCTAATCACTACACTAGTCCAGTTGTTTATAATCACTACACTAGTCCAGTTGTTTATAATCACTACACTAGTCCAGTTGTCTATAATCACTACACTAGTCCAGTTGTTTCTAATCACTACACTAGTCCAGTTGTCTATAATCACTACACTAGTCCAGTTGTTTCTAATCACTACACTAGTCCAGTTGTTTCTAATCACTACACTAGTCCAGTTGTTTCTAATCACTACACTAGTCCAGTTGTCTATAATCACTACACTAGTCCAGTTGTTTATAATCACTACACTAGTCCAGTTGTTTATAATCACTACACTAGTCCAGTTGTTTATAATCACTACACAAGTCCAGTTGTTTATAATCACTACACAAGTCCAGTTGTTTATAATCACTACACTAGTCCAGTTGTTTAAAATCACTACACTAGTCCAGTTGTTTATAATCACTACACTAGTCCAGTTGTTTATAATCACTACACTAGTCCAGTTGTCTATAATCACTACACTAGTCCAGTTGTTTCTAATCACTACACTAGTCCAGTTGTTTCTAATCACTACACTAGTCCAGTTGTTTCTAATCACTACACTAGTCCAGTTGTCTATAATCACTACACTAGTCCAGTTGTTTATAATCACTACACTAGTCCAGTTGTCTATAATCACTACACTAGTCCAGTTGTTTATAATCACTACACTAGTCCAGTTGTTTATAATCACTACACTAGTCCAGTTGTTTATAATCACTACACTAGTCCAGTCGTTTATAATCACTACACTAGTCCAGTTGTTTATAATCACTACACTAGTCCAGTTGTTTATAATCACTACACTAGTCCAGTTGTCTATAATCACTACACTTGTCCAGTTGTTTCTAATCACTACACTAGTCCAGTTGTTTCTAATCACTACACTAGTCCAGTTGTCTATAATCACTACACTAGTCCAGTTGTTTCTAATCACTACACTAGTCCAGTTGTTTCTAATCACTACACTAGTCCAGTTGTTTCTAATCACTACACTAGTCCAGTTGTTTCTAATCACTACACTAGTCCAGTTGTTTCTAATCACTACACTAGTCCAGTTGTTTATAATCACTACACTAGTCCAGTTGTTTATAATCACTACACTAGTCCAGTTGTTTATAATCACTACACTAGTCCAGTTGTTTATAATCACTACACTAGTCCAGTTGTTTATAATCACTACACTAGTCCAGTTGTTTCTAATCACTACACTAGTCCAGTTGTTTCTAATCACTACACTAGTCCAGTTGTTTCTAATCACTACACTAGTCCAGTTGTTTCTAATCACTACACTAGTCCAGTTGTTTCTAATCACTACACTAGTCCAGTTGTTTAAAATCACTACACTAGTCCAGTTGTTTATAATCACTACACTAGTCCAGTTGTCTATAATCACTACACTAGTCCAGTTGTTTCTAATCACTACACTAGTCCAGTTGTTTCTAATCACTACACTAGTCCAGTTGTTTAAAATCACTACACTAGTCCAGTTGTCTATAATCACTACACTAGTCCAGTTGTTTATAATCACTACACTAGTCCAGTTGTCTATAATCACTACACTAGTCCAGTTGTTTCTAATCACTACACTAGTCCAGTTGTCTATAATCACTACACTAGTCCAGTTGTTTATAATCACTACACTAGTCCAGTTGTTTATAATCACTACACTAGTCCAGTTGTTTATAATCACTACACTAGTCCAGTTGTTTATAATCACTACACTAGTCCAGTTGTTTATAATCACTACACTAGTCCAGTTGTTTATAATCACTACACTAGTCCAGTTGTTTATAATCACTACACTAGTCCAGTTGTTTATAATCACTACACTAGTCCAGTTGTCTATAATCACTACACTAGTCCAGTTGTTTCTAATCACTACACTAGTCCAGTTGTCTATAATCACTACACTAGTCCAGTTGTTTATAATCACTACACTAGTCCAGTTGTTTCTAATCACTACACTAGTCCAGTTGTCTATAATCACTACACTAGTCCAGTTGTTTATAATCACTACACTAGTCCAGTTGTCTATAATCACTACACTAGTCCAGTTGTTTCTAATCACTACACTAGTCCAGTTGTTTCTAATCACTACACTAGTCCAGTTGTTTATAATCACTACACTAGTCCAGTTGTTTATAATCTCTACACTAGTCCAGTTGTTTCTAATCACTACACTAGTCCAGTTGTCTATAATCACTACACTAGTCCAGTTGTTTATAATCACTACACTAGTCCAGTTGTTTATAATCACTACACTAGTCCAGTTGTCTATAATCACTACACTAGTCCAGTTGTTTATAATCACTAGTTATACAGATCAGTGGGTTAGTTATACAGATCAGTGGGTTAGTTATACAGATCAGTGGGTTAGTTATACAGATCAGTGGGTTAGTGATACAGATCAGTGGGTTAGTTATACAGATCAGTGGGTTAGTGATACAGATCAGTGGGTTAGTTATACAGATCAGTGGGTTAGTGATACAGATCAGTGGGTTAGTTATACAGATCAGTGGGTTAGTTATACAGATCAGTGGGTTAGTGATACAGATCAGTGGGTTAGTGATACAGATCAGTGGGTTAGTTATACAGATCAGTGGGTTAGTGCAACAGATCAGTGGGTTAGTGATACAGATCAGTGGGTTAGTGATACAGATCAGTGGGTTAGTGATACAGATCAGTGGGTTAGTTATACAGATCAGTGGGTTAGTGCAACAGATCAGTGGGTTAGTGATACAGATCAGTGGGTTAGTGATACAGATCAGTAATAATGAACTTAAATAGAGGTATTTGTGTTGTTTATTATGACATTAACAATGCTATATCGCGTCTAACTACCTCATCTCCATACTGTATTTATTTATTTATCTTGCTCCTTTGCACCCCAGTATCTCTACTTGCACATTCATCTTCTGCACATCTATCACTCCAGTGTTTAATTTCTAAATTGTAATTATTTCGCCACTTTTGGCCTATTTATTGCCTTACCTCCCTTATTTTACCTAATTTGCACACACTGTATATAGATTTTTTCTATTGTGTTATTGACTGTATGTTTTGTTTATTCCATTTGTAACTCTGTGTTGTTGTTTGTGTCGCACTGCTTTGCTTTATCTTGGCCAGGTCACAGTTGTAAATGAGAACTTGTTCTCAACTGGACTACCTGGTTAAATAAAGGACTTGTTCTGAACTGGCCTACCTGGTTAAATAAAGGACTTGTTCTCAACTGGCCTACCTGGTTAAATAAAGGACTTGTTCTCAACTGGCCTACCTGGTTAAATAAAGGACTTGTTCTGAACTGGCCTACCTGGTTAAATAAAGGACTTGTTCTCAACTGGCCTACCTGGTTAAATAAAAGTGAAATAAAATGAATTTATAAAATATCAGTCTTCAGTCTTTGGCAGGTGGTTGACTGGATATACATCCCAAAGGGCACCCTATTCCCTAGTGCACTATATATACAGAATAGGGTTCAATTTGGAACACAACCCAAGACAAACAAAAGTAAAAGAACAAAATGGCGTTTTTTGGAATCATGCTTATCTGTAGCCTGTGACCCTCAATGTCTGTGTTTCTGACGAGGAGATTAGATGAAAAAGTACACGCTGCGTATTGGAAATGCTAAATTGATCAGGTTAGAAGAAGAAGAAAACAATGTAATAGTTTTCTTATTGATGGAAAAGTAGACTTTACTAACCATTCCCATATCACACATATCATAACATATCACACCAGGACCATAAAGGAAAGAAGACTTCAGGCTTTATTGTGTTTTAATCTTTTTTTATATTTAAGGTATGTAATGTTGACGTTAAAAATCCAACGATGAACATAACTATTCAATGACTGATCAGTAGTAATTAACCAATTGAATGGCTCCAATCTGAACCAGAGAACCCATATATATATATATATATATATATATTCTATATTCTATATATTCTATATTCTATATATATTCTATATATTCTACTGTATTATTGACTGTACGTTTGTTTATGTGTAACTCTGTGTTGTTGTATGTGTCGAACTGCTTTGCTTCATCTTGGCCAGGTCGCAATTGTAAATGAGAACTTGTTCTCAACTTGCCTACCTGGTTAAATAAAGGTTAAATAAATACATAAATATATATATATATGACAGTGTAAACCGGTTCTGTCACGTGATCAGTCAGCTGATCCCGGTACTGCCTCATAAAGTCAAGGCAGTTATCGTTCATTCCTTCGTTTCTTTCTTGTTCAGCAGTTTTGGGGTGTTAGACCGAAGGTTTCTCTCTCTCTCTCTCTCTCTCGGTTCAACAGCACTCGAGTTTGTCACAGATCGCTGATATTTGTTGCTGCGCTGTGGACTTTTCTAAAGAAGGAAAGAAAGCTGTCATCACAGCGCTTCCTGGTTTCTATTTTATTCCGTCAGTGTCGCAACCAGACGCAACACAACAGCTGCGACCTTGGTTATTGTGTGATCGCTGTTCTAGATAAATAAGCAACTACAGGTTTTAGAAACAGGTCATTTGGATCGTTATTTTTGTAGTTTACTTATTTTTCAAATATTGTACTGAAACATTGTTTTTGAATCCGTTTCGGCGAGCTGTTGACCAGAACAATGCGGTTCGCACCAATCCCCTGCGCCGTGGGGTTGCTGTGTTGTGTTCTGCTGTTGGGCTCGGTACCGTTGGGGACCTCGTTCCCCGTTCAGGACGAGGGGAAACCGGGCATAACGTTTCTGGAAGAGGTCGGGCGTCTCCGGGTCGGGTTCAACTGGCGGAACCTGACCTGTCCGGTGTGCAAAGTCCTCTTCACCATACTGGATATCGCTCTGCTGGTAAGATGGGACCCTATTCACTATATATAGGGCAGTATTTTTGATATACGGAGTCTAATGGGACCTGGTACCCTATTCCCTATATATAGTGCACTACTTTAGACCAGAGCCCTATGGCACCCTATTCCCTATATAGTGCACTACTTTAGACAAGAGTCCTATGGCACCCTATTCCCTACATAGTGCACTACTTTAGACCAGAGCCCTATGGGCCCTTGCACCCTATTCTCTCAGGGCAACCGGAGGGCTCTTGAACTAACAACCTGCACTAACACGATTAGTACACTGTAAACGCCTGGAGCGATGGGTGCATGTAGGGCAGGGAGAAGGACAGCTTGTCGGTACTGACACACGCAGGGCAGGGAGAAGGACAGCTTGTCGGTACTGACACACGCAGGGCAGGGAGAAGGACAGCTTGTCGGTACTGACACACGCAGGGCAGGGAGAAGGACAGCTTGTCGGTATTGACACACGCAGGGCAGGGAGAAGGACAGCTTGTCGGTACTGACACACGCAGGGCAGGGAGAAGGACAGCTTGTCGGTACTGACACACGCAGGGCAGGGAGAAGGACAGCTTGTCGGTACTGACACACGCAGGGCAGGGAGAAGGACAGCTTGTCGGTACTGACACACGCAGGGCAGGGAGAAGGACAGCTTGTCGGTACTGACACACGCAGGGCAGGGAGAAGGACAGCTTGTCGGTACTGACACACGCAGGGCAGGGAGAAGGACAGCTTGTCGGTACTGACACACGCAGGGCAGGGAGAAGGACAGCTTGTCGGTACTGACACACGCAGGGCAGGGAGAAGGACAGCTTGTCGGTACTGACACACGCAGGGCAGGGGGAAGGACAGCTTGTCGGTACTGACACACGCAGGGCAGGGAGAAGGACAGCTTGTCGGTATTGACACACGCAGGGCAGGGGGAAGGACAGCTTGTCGGTACTGACACACGCAGGGCAGGGAGAAGGACAGCTTGTCGGTACTGACACACGCAGGGCAGGGGGAAGGACAGCTTGTCGGTACTGACACACGTAGGGCAGGGAGAAGGACAGCTTGTCGGTACTGACACACGCAGGGCAGGGAGAAGGACAGCTTGTCGGTATTAACACGTGGGGAAGTACAAAACAATTGTCTGAAACCTGTAGGATTGGGGGGGAATTCAACACTTTCCCTGTGAGTTCCAGACCAGTGCTGTTTTTCTGTTCTACCTGATCATCAACTTCACCCTCCTGCAGGTGGTCCCTGATCAAAAAGGGAAGGAAAACCATCTGCACAACTGACCTTCTCAGGGAGTTCAAACAAAGCAGGGTGCCAGGGAAGTTGTCTCAAAACTGAGTCATGGTTTTATGAAGGCATCACATTCCAGAAGTCACAAGGGTCTTGGCAATTACGGCCGATCATGTGACTTAGTGCAGCCGATCATGTGACTTAGTGCAGCACCTAGCCTTGACCCGGTTCTGTGAACCAGACGGTTTATCTATGTGACCTTGAGTTGGCAGAGCTTTATCAAAGTAGCAATGCCAATGGGCAAGCAATAATTGGCCTACCAAGCTAAAAGACAGTAACTAACAAATTTAACAAATCCTAACATTTTTTTTTTTATACCAGAGCCCTATGGCACCCTATTCCCTATGTAGTGCACTACTTTAGACCAGAGCCCTATGGCACCCTATTCCCTATATAGTGCACTACTTTAGACCAGGGCCTTATGGCCCATAGGGAATCGGGGGGGGGGGGGGGGGCGGCGGCGGCGGCATTTGGGACATGGAAGTTCCATGATACTTCATTCTAGTAGCAAGCACTCCAGGCCTATTCATCTGTCTGTCAGCTAAGATAGCTGTCCCACTGTAGCTCAGTGGGTAGAGCATGGGGCTTGCAACGCCAGGGTTGTGGGTTCGATTCCCACGGAGGACCAGTCTGCTAAACGACTAAAATGTAAATGTAGCTGAAATGCAGAGCAACCAAAGTCACACTTATTATTATTTAATTATTATTTTTTTAAACGAGGGTATAAGGCGTTCTCTTGTCTGAAGACAAACTGAAAGTAACACAGATTAGAGGCCTGGCTTGAAGACGGCTCTGTGGTTAGGCCTGGTGACGAGTGAACGTCATCTGAGGCGAACACTGTGCTTTTGGTTGATACTGCAGATAGTCATATCTCAATGTCATGCTTCATCCCCATAACAACCAAGAAGGGTTGTGATAGGGTAACATTTCCGGTCTGCTTAGACCGCCAAAGAGATGGCAGCTGGGTCTGGTCTGTTTAGACGCCTGGACTTCTATATCTCGTATCTGAGGAAATTGGTGGTTCTCTCCTCTCCCATGTAAAGTGATGAGCGCAGGCTGTGGGACAGGCCTGTATTAGTCTAACCTCTCTCCTCTCCCATGTACAGTGATGAGATGAGCAGGTTGTGGGACAGGCCTGTATTAGTCTAACCTCTCTCCTCTCCCATGTACAGTGATGAGTGCGGGCTGTGGGACAGGCCTGTATTAGTCTAACCTCTCTCCTCTCCCATGTACAGTGATGAGCGGGCTGTGGGACAGGCCTGTATTAGTCTAACCTCTCTCCTCTCCCATGTACAGTGATGAGCGGGCTGTGGGACAGGCCTGTATTAGTCTAACCTCTCTCCTCTCCCATGTACAGTGATGAGCGGGCTGTGGGAGAAGTCTGTACTAGTCTGTGTAACCTCTCTCCTCCCCTCACTACTTCCTGTCCCATGTAGAGTGATGTTAACGAGGAGCGTGTTGCGCGGGCCGTGGGTGAGGCCTGTATCCGTCTCCACCTGGCTGAAGAGCGGGTCTGTCGTCAAATCACGGAGCTGTTCAGAGATGACTTCATCAGGTAGGCTTGGGATTGGTCCTGACGTCGTCCTCTTTTCATGAATAAATCGTGTTTCCTGATGTGCTATCATAAGTCTGCTGCAGTGCATGGTGGGAGAGTGAAGAGATGCTGTCCTCTGCATCTCTTCAAAGGGGTGACGTGCTCGCTGCGCCTGGACCACATGCCTTTGTTTCCATGGAGATGGGTACATGTCCTTCCTTCCTGTTTTTCAGGGCCTTGCAGCAGTCTCTGTTGTGGCCGTCGGAGGCCTGTGCGCTGCTGGTTGGGAGGTCATGCGGACGCTTCGATATCTATGCACCCTGGAACGTCACCCTACCCCGGATCCCCAAACCCCCAGTCACCCCGCCCACACCCCCCAAGCCTGGAGCACCACAGAGCAGAGTCCTCTTCCTCACAGACATACACTGGGATCAGGTTAGTCAAATGTGGTAGGGCAGTTTTTCAGACCTCTCCTCGGGAGGGAAAGACGTTTCACTGTGGTTGTAGTCCTGATCTCGCTCGTCTAATTCATTAATATCTTGACCAGTTCTCTGTCGGGTGTTGCTCTGGAGTAGTGGGCGTCTCCTCGCCTCGGCGTCTCCTCGCCTCGGCGTCTCCTCGCCTCGGCGTCTCCTCGCCTCGGCGTCTCCTCGCCTCGGCGTCTCCTCGCCTCGGCGTCTCTCCTCGCGTCTCCCTCGCGTCAGTCCTTTGATAAAGTAGTAGCTATATAACATGTGCAGAAAAGACAGGAATGCCCGTTGGGGGGACGACGGGATGCTCCTATATGATCAGAGCCAAATTTCTGTGAAACTTATGTTAAGTGTTACGGTTACAAGTAGAGTGTGCGGCTCTCCCTTATTTTCTAGTTTTCTACTCCGCTAGCCAGCACCTCGCCTTAATAGATGTGCGTTTATTTTTCTTCCAGACGGTTACAAGTTCACCTGCCTCATATAAAGCTTTTCTTTATTTTAGGGTGCTGCTATAGGCCACCAAATGTTAAGTCAGTATTTGGATAATGTTTGCAATGCTTGATAGTGTATGATAAGAGTTTTTTTTTTTTTCTGGGTGACCTGAACATTGACCTGTTAGTAAACTAGTTGTCCTAATGAAGAGGAAACTTCTGTGACTAATGCTTGCAATATGACCCAGGTTATCACTCAACCAACTCAAGTGTGTACCAATGATGTTGGGCACTGGACATCACTTGTATTGATTATATCTTCACTAATGCGCCAGAGCTTTGTTCCAAATGTAACAGTATAGCTTCCGTCCCTCTCCTCAACCTGGGCTTGAACCAGGGACCCTCTGCGCACATCAACAACTGACACCCCACGAAGCATCGTTACCCATCGCTCCACAAAAGCTGTGGCCCTTGCAGAGCAAAGGGGAACAACAACTACTTCACGTCTCAGAGCGAGGGACGTCACCCGATTTGAAACGCTATTAGCGCGCACCACCGCTAACTAGCTAGTCATGTCACATCGGTTACACTCACCGCTAACTAGCTAGCCATTTCACATCGGTTACACTCACCGCTAACTAGCTAGCCATTTCACATTGGTTACACTCACCGCTAACTAGCTAGCCATTTCACATTGGTTACACTCACCGCTAACTAGCTAGCCATTTCACATTGGTTACACTCACCGCTAACTAGCTAGCCATTTCACATCGGTTACACTCACCGCTAACTAGCTAGCCATTTCACATCGGTTACACTCACCGCTAACTAGCTAGCCATTTCACATCGGTTACACTCACCGCTAACTAGCTAGCCATTTCACATCGGTTACACTCACCGCTAACTAGCTAGCCATTTCACATCGGTTACACTCACCGCTAACTAGCTAGCCATTTCACATCGGTTACACTCACCGCTAACTAGCTAGCCATTTCACATTGGTTACACTCACCGCTAACTAGCTAGCCATTTCACATTGGTTACACTCACCGCTAACTAGCTAGCCATTTCACATCGGTTACACTCACCGCTAACTAGCTAGCCATTTCACATCGGTTACACTCACCGCTAACTAGCTAGCCATTTCACATCGGTTACACTCACCGCTAACTAGCTAGCCATTTCACATTGGTTACACTCACCGCTAACTAGCTAGCCATTTCACATCGGTTACACTCACCGCTAACTAGCTAGCCATTTCACATCGGTTACACTCACCGCTAACTAGCTAGCCATTTCACATCGGTTACACTCACCGCTAACTAGCTAGCCATTTCACATCGGTTACACTCACCGCTAACTAGCTAGCCATTTCACATCGGTTACACTAAGTATTATCAGTTCCCATTGGCTGTAGTGACCATAATTGTGGCAATAAAAAAAAAAAAAAAGCAAATGTTTGAGCCTAAAGTAATTCATAAGAGATCATACAAAATGTTTTCTCAGGACTCTGTTTTAACATGAAGGGGGAAAAAAACAAGTGTGTGTATAATGAGTAGAATCCAGATTCACCACTGGAAGCATTTGTAAAAGGATTCATGTCTGTTGTTGACTAGCATGCCACATACTGGTTTAGAAGTGAACTGTACGAGCCCTCTTGATTCACGATGAATTCAAAACTGTTACGGTTCAAAGAAATTACGCAAAAAGAGGTGGCAAACAAGTCGGGCTGCTCAGCTGATTGGTTGACATACTATACGTTGAGATATTGTGACTAAACTCACCCCCCAAAAAAATTAAGAAATTATTTTACCAAGATGAATGACATAAAACCCAGTGGGGGAGGGGATACCTTAAATGATATCATGGGCAGAAAGATTAATTAATCTGTCGTTCATTGAAGTTGATCATTTTTAATAAACTTTCAACCTTGCCAATCATTTCAATAACTTTAACTAAACGTTGATCAACTTCGTGAAAAATGTCAACGATGAACTACGGTTGAGTGGTATTGAGATGATCATCTCTCATCCTAGGATTTACAGTTAGTTACCTGTTTAGTCCACAAGGGGGCGCAAAAAAAACATTCCCAAAAGCCCATGGGGGTGTCATGTTACCAGAATACTAAAAAAATTAGCACAAGGCTGTTAGCTAAATATGCTAACGAGTACAAACAAAAATAAACTAATTGCAAAGACGGGCAATCCAGCTCATAAAGTTATGATATTGTGTGTAGGTGCTATCGAATGTAATTTTAGACATTTCACAAGCGAACGTGAAATTGTGCAAATGAACCATTTTTACACATCAAATCAAATCAATTTTTTTTTTTTTTTTTTTTTTTTTTTTTATATAGCCCTTCGTACATCAGCTGATATACACATGCTTGTCTAAAGGAAGAACAGTACTGGCTCTGGAGCAGCATGTGTACACACTGTTTGGAGTCACTATGGCTACGGGCTGCCTGCTGAGAGAGAGAGATGCCCCGTCACCTTATATTCAGCCACTTAGTTAACTAACTTAGCAAGTTAAACTTGGGAGTCGTGCAGGGGGAGGGGGAAAACGCGTAAGAAATATCTTGCTGTGTTTTGTAAACGCAGATCTAAAATGCTTATTGTAATTTCTGCTCGGTTATGTATCCTGGACAATAATATAAACGGAACAATTTTCAAAGATTTTAAATGAGTTCATATTCATGTAAGGAAATCAGTCAATTGAAATAAATTAGGCCCAAATCTAAGGATTTCACCTGACCTAGGAATACAGATATTCATCTGTTGGTCACAGATACCTTTAAAAAAAAAAAGTAGGGGTATGGATTAGAAACTGCTCACCTGAGCGCAGTAGCCTGAGACTTCAGCGCAGCTCCTCCGAAATATCCGCCCACGAGGTTCACTACACAACTTTGTCTAGAGCAGTGGTCACCAACCGGTCGATCTCCAAGGCATTCCTAGTCATTCCTAGTCTTTCCTAGTCTATCTCCAAACATTTGTTTAAAAAATAAAACTAAATCCTTGTTCCTACTTTTTTTTTCATCTCGTGTTGTTTGCGGGTAGATGCACCCGATTCGGCTGCCCTGCGCGCCGGGTAGTAGGCCAACTGGTTTCCATTTTGAACCATTTCATGTGTCTGAAGGTACAAACTCTTTCGGCGGGCCCGGAGAACAAATCAAGTCCGCTGTAGGCTTCCGCAGGTCAGTCGGCTGGCTCAGTTGACCGTGTCTGCAGTAATGTAGCAGGTGTAACAGTATTAGCTTCCGTCCCTCTCCTCGCCCCTACCTGGGCTCGAACCCTCTGCACACATCAACAACTGCCTCCCCACGAAGCATCGTTACCCACCGCTCCACAACTATTTAAATGTATGCTCACTCAACTGAGCATCACAACTAAAACAACAGATCTATTACCGCTGTGATTATATAGTCTACCTGACTTGCCTAGTTAAATAAAGGTTAAACATTTTTTATAATTACTGGCTCAACTGGTCTGCGGAACAGAACAGGAAGCCTCATAATGCGACCAGTGAAATGAACAGTCTTTATTTCCTAAGGTATTTCTTAAGGTATTGCACAAGTTGACTGCAGGTATTTACTTCAGTAGTTTCAATGGTATTTAAAAAAAACATTCCGTGGCTATTTCCACCCAAGTGTATATACTCTTTTTATTTTGTTACTAATGATTTGCCGCTGGTCTTACAAGAAGCTAGGATGACTGACTGCTGATGATTCCACACTCTGTCAGCACCCAAAGCCAGTGAACTCACTGATATTCTCAATGAAGGGGTTAACACTCATTCTGATAATCCATAATCAGAATGGGTGATTTTTCTCTCCAGGCATGGTGGGTTCTACACAGTAGAGGTCCAGCCAGGACACCTGCTCGTCCAAATACATTTTAATAATAAACTGGTCCTGAAAATGCATCTAAAAGCATTGTGTTTGGGGGGGGGGGGGGGGAGATGCCTTTAGACCACCTGTAAATTTAGCTTCACCTCCAACTAACGCAAAAAAACCAGCTTCATTCATTGTGGCGATCTCATTATTCCTGTTCTGTAATATGTCATGTTTCGTGTGGACCCCAGGAAGAGTAGCTACTGCTTTCACAACATAAAATACAACACTAATGTCTGTCCTGGTGTGATTTGTAAACAGGAGTATGCAGTGGGCAGCTCTGCTGATTGTAAAGACCCGTTGTGTTGTCGTAATGAGTCTGGATCTCCCAGCTGGCGTCAGAGAGCGGCTGGGTTCTGGGGCTCCTACAGTAAATGCGACTTGCCCCTGAGAACCGTGAAGAACATGCTGGAGAACGCAGCAAGAACCGGACCATGGGACTGGGTCTACTGGACAGGAGATATACCTGCTCATAACATCTGGTCTCAAACCAGGAAGCAACAACTGTCTGAACTCACTGTTATCACCAGACTGATACACAGGTACACACTCTCTCACACTCTCTCACACTCTCTCACTCTCTCTCACACTCTCTCACTCTCTCTCACACTCTCTCACTCTCTCTCACACTCTCTCTCTCTCTCTCACTCTCTCTCACTCTCTCTCACACTCTCTTCTCCACCTCACTCACTCTCTTCTCCACCTCACTCTTTCTCTTCTCCACCTCTCTCTCACTCAGGTTGAATGGTAACTGACCACCTTATTTCATCTCCGTAGTCACCTAGGTAACTTGAAGGTGTACCCGGCGATCGGTAACCATGAGAGCACCCCGGTCAACAGTTTCCCCCCGCCGTTCGTCCGCGGCAACCGGTCGTCACGCTGGCTCTACGACACCATGGCCGAGGAGTGGGCGCCGTGGTTACCAGAACAGGCCCTGAAGACCCTTAGGTATGATCATGATTTAACGGGAGAATCTTCTAGTTCACCAAAAATATTTAGAACTAATGATCCTGCAGGGTTGGATAGAGTACGGTAGTAAGTTTCCCCCCCCCCGTCCATAGATGCTGATCTTTGGTCAGTTTAGCATTTCCGCTAGTAAAGCTGATCCCAGATTTGTACCTAGTGGAAAACTGATCCCAGATTGGGGACGGGACACTGGTTGCTACGATACAGATAGTCATCTGTAGTGGTGAGGTAGTTCTGCTGAGGCAGTGGTTGTAGTCCCCTGCTCAGACGTTGCATGGGTCAACCAATGGTTGTGTGCTACGTCAACGACTGCATTTGGGCACGAGATTCCACAAGCATTTGGGCACGAGATTTCGGTCCCGTGTGGCTCAGTTGGTAGAGCATGGTGTTTGCAACGCCAGGGTTGTGGGTTCGATTCCCACGGGGGCCCAGTACGGAGAAACATTTTTTATGAAATGTATGCATTCACTACTGTAAGTCGCTCTGGATAAGAGCGTCTGCTAAAATGACTCACATCTCACGATCCCTGGTTCAGCTGAACACAGTGTTCAGACCACTTCCTTTCCACATTTTGTATTGTTACAGCCTTATTCTAAAAATGAATTTCCCTCTTTCACACCCCTCTCTCTCACCAACCCTCTCTGACACCCCCCTCTCTTTCTCTCCCCCCTCTCTTTCTCTCTTTCTCTCCCCCCTCTCTTTCTCTCCAGGCATGGTGGGTTCTACACAGTCGAGGTCCAGCCAGGTCTTCGAGTGGCGTCTCTGAACATGAACTTCTGTGCCAAGGAAAACTATTGGCTGATGGTCAACTCTACTGACCCTGCTAACCAGCTCCAGTGGCTGATCCACATACTACAGGCCAGTGAGGAGAAGGGAGAGAGGGTGAGGAGAGAACCAGATCCACATACTACAGGCCAGTGAGGAGAAGGGAGAGAGGGTGAGGAGAGAACCAGATCCACATACTACAGGCCAGTGAGAAGGGAGAGAGGGTGAGGAGAGAACCAGATCCACATACTACAGGCCAGTGAGGAGAAGGGAGAGAGGGTGAGGAGAGAACCAGATCCACATACTACAGGCCAGTGAGGAGAAGGGAGAGAGGGTGAGGAGAGAGTGATTTATATAGAGAACCAGATCCACATACTACAGGCCAGTGAGGAGAAGGGAGAGAGGGTGAGGAGAGAACCAGATCCACATACTACAGGCCAGTGAGGAGAAAGGAGAGAACCAGATCCACATACTACAGGCCAGTGAGGAGAAGGGAGAGAGGGTGAGGAGAGAACCAGATCCACATACTACAGGCCAGTGAGGAGAAGGGAGAGAGGGTGAGGAGAGAACCAGCTCCACATACTACAGGCCAGTGAGGAGAGAACCAGATCCACATACTACAGGCCAGTGAGGAGAAGGGAGAGAGGGTGAGGAGAGAACCAGATCCACATACTACAGGCCAGTGAGGAGAAGTGAGAGCGGGTGAGGAGAGAACCAGATCCACATACTACAGGCCAGTGAGGAGAAGGGAGAGAGGGTGAGGAGAGAACCAGATCCACATACTACAGGCCAGTGAGGAGAAGGGAGAGAGGGTGAGGAGAGAACCAGCTCCACATACTACAGGCCAGTGAGGAGAGAACCAGATCCACATACTACAGGCCAGTGAGGAGAAGGGAGAGAGGGTGAGGAGAGAACCAGATCCACATACTACAGGCCAGTGAGGAGAAGGGAGAGAGGGTGAGGAGAGAGTGATAACCTGCTCCACTGTCTGGTCAATATACTGCATGCCAGTGAGGAGAAGGGAGAGAGGGTGAGGAGGAGGAGGAGAGAACTTCTGGCTAATGTTAAAGGTGGAAGTCTGCGGATGTTTTAGTAGAGGGTATGCTGAAGAAAATGACAGAGGGGGGTTGTGCTGAATTTGTGAGTTGTTATATGAATTTTTAAAGTATCGATTTTTTTTTGGGGGGGGGGGGTAATTTGCTTTGCTGGGTGTAATATAACCATTGTATCTGTCTCACTGTCCTTGTCCCTCCTGTCCATCTGTCTCAGGTCCACATCATCGGTCACATCCCCCCTGGTCTCTGTTTGAGCAGCTGGAGCTGGAACTATTACCACATCATCAACCGGTAGGAAGAGGTAGTCAGGGCTGCAAACTACTCACCTTTTGGTGAAATCCGCCATTTTGAATCCAAAAGAGGTGATCTGAGTGATTTCATGTAGATCCTGATGTTTGGGGAGGGGGCTGGGGGGGGGCTTTGGATCCCTATTGGCTGGCAGTGAATGAGTGATGTGCGTTTGGACCAATCCCGGCTGTATCCAAGGCTCAGCCGGTCGTTGACATGACAACAGAATGAAGAGAGAAGAGACTTGTCAGTTACAGCAGCGCGTCTCCCTGAACGCTAACGGAGAGGTAACGGAACGGTAACGGTAGGTGAACCGTCTTGACTACGGAGACCGGGGTGAGAAGGTTACAGCAGCCCGTCTCCCTGAACGGTAACGGAGAGGTTAACGGTAGGTGAGCCGTCTTGACTACGGAGACCGGGATGAAGCGTACTTCATGACCTGTAACCGAAAAACAACCTGCATTTGGAAAGTTTGAGGTGAGGGAGAAAGCGTTATGTTCAGTAATGTTTTGCCTCTAAAACATCCGGTGATTTTTTTTTTGTTGCAGAGAGCCACATTAATTTACAGAAATACTCATCATAAATGTTGATGAAAATACAAGTGTTATGCATGGAACTTTAGATAAACTTCTCCTTAATGTAACCGCTGTGTCAGATTTCAAAAAAGCTTTACCGAAAAAGCAATAATCTGAGTACGGCGCTCAGACACAAAAACAAGCCATACAATATATCCACCATGTTGGAGTCAACAGAAGTCAGAAATAGCATTATAAATATTCACTTACCTTTGATGATCTTCATCAGAATGCACTCCCAGGAATCCCAGGTCCACAAATGTTTTTGTTCGATAAAGTCCATATTTATGTCCAGATACCTCCTTTTTGTTCGCGCCTTCAGTTCACAAATCCAAATTCACGATGCGCAGGTCAGACAAACTCAAAACATTCCATTACAGTTCGTAGAAACATGTCAAACGATGTATAGAATCAATCTTTAGGATGTTTTTTTTTATCATAAATCCGCAATAAAGTTTCAACCGGAGAAATCCTTTGTCTTCAGAAATGCAATGGAACTGAGGTACCTCTCATGTGAGCGCGCATGGCTGAGCCTCATGCCATGCTGGCAGTGTTCTGACTCCAGTAGCTCTTATTCATCCTCACTTCACTGTAGAATCCTCAAACAAGGTTTTAAAGACTGTTGACATCTAGTGGAAGCCTTAGGAAGTGCAAAATGACCCCACAGACACTGTAGTTTGGATAGGCAATCACTTAAACTACAAACCACTTCCTGTTAGGATTTTTTTCTCAGGTTTTTGCCTGCCATATGAGTTCTGTTAAACTCACAGACATCATTCAAACAGTTTTAGAAACTTCAGTGTTTTCTATCCAAATCTACGAATAATATGCATATCTTAGTTTCTGGGCGTGAGTAGCAGGCAGTTTACTCTGGGCACGTCAGTCATCCAAGCTACTCAATACTGCCACCATCCATAAGAAGTTAAATCACCTGTTTGAAGTAGGCTGTGATTCGATGATAAATGAACAGGCACTGCCACGCAGGACAAGCTAGTTAACTACACATGGTTGATGATATTAACTAGTTTAACTAGTGATTATGTTAAGATAAAAAAAAATTATAAGGTAAGTTTAATGCTAGATAGCAACTTAGCAACTTACCTTGGCTCCTTGCAGCACTCGCGTAACAGGTGATCAGCCTGCCACGGTCTCCTCGTGGAGTGCAATGTAATCGGCGTCCAAAAATGCCGATTACCGATTGTTGTGAACTTGAAATCGGCCCTAATTAATCGGCCATGCCGGTCAATCTCTACTAGGCTACAAATAACATTGGATTGCTTTCTTTACACTTTTTTTAGCTGTGAGTTAGGTTAACATTAACCACTTTATTTGACACAGAGACTGAATATATATATATTATATTCTTTGTTTCATTAATTAAACCCTGTATTTCCCCCTAGCAGGGATTTGTTTTGCATGTTTCAGTGTTTCAAAAAAAAAAGTATTACCTTTTTGGACCCTCACCAGTCGGCATCACTGTCTACCTGTGTTCATGTAACAGTCTATCCTTGGTAGCCACTGCATGCAGAGGCACCACCATGGGTGGGCCTGGGAGGGCATAGCCCCACCTACTGGGGAGCCAATCAGAATTCGTTTTTTTTTCCCCACAAAAGGACTTTTATTACAGACAGAAATACTCCTCAGTTTCATCAGCTGGCCAGGTGGCTGGTCTCAGACCATCCTGCAGGTGAAGAAGCTGGATGTGGAGGTCCTGGGCTGATGTAGTTGTGAGGCCGGTTGGACGTATTGCAAAATTCTCTAAAATGACTTGAGGTGGTTTATGGTAGAGAAATTCTGGCAACAGCTCTGTTGGACATTCCTGTAGTCAGCATGCCAATTGCAATACTTGAGACATCTGTGGCGTTGTTGTGTGACAAAACTGCACATTTTAGAGTGGTCTTTTACATGTTGTGTTTTATATTTTTATAAATAATCCCAGACTGGTACCAAATAATCCCAGACTGGTACCAATCTGTCAGTTCATTTATTTTATACAGTCATGTGGACTCCAGACTACATTCAGTTCTCACACATCTTCTAAGGGACTTCTTCCATGTTTTCCAGAGCTAACACCTGATTTCAACTAACCAGCTAGCCCTTGACTAGATTAACCCGGTGAACTAGTTCAGGGCATCAACAAAATAGTGAAGTCTTTTCCTGAAGGGGGGGGGGGGGGGGAGAAGAGAGGTTTATGAACTAGTTCTTTCTGTGGTTCAGGATCAGATATGGTTCTGCTGTGGGTGGTTTTAATGTGTTTCTGTCTGTGTCCAGGTATGAGGGTACAGTCACGGGTCAGTTCTTTGGCCACACTCACATGGATGAGTTCCAGATGTTTTATGACGAGGCGACGATGACTAGGGCTGTGGGCGTGGCCTTCATCGCTCCCTCCATCACCACCTATATCAACCTCAACCCAGGTACACACACACACACACCTCCACAGGTACACACACTTCACCCCTGCCCCACACTTGAATTTGTTGCCTCCCAATCAGAATGGATGGTCTCTTCTACTCTGTCAGAGGACAAGATCTGAAACTGGTGTAGGGTCATGTACTAGAGACGGAAAACAAATCATAGAGCTTCTCTAAATGTTGTTTTCAGGTTACCGGGTCTACCTGCTCGACGGTAACTACAAGGGCAGTTCTCGGTTTGTTCTGGACCACGAGACGTACATCTTAAACCTTACAGAGGCTAACCGACAGCCTGAAGGAGGAGGGGTCTCCTCCCTGTTCCCCAGCCCATCACAACACCCTATCTTCCACCCTGACCCAAACCCCAAATGGACCCTCCTCTACCGCGCTTCTGAAGCCTACGGCGTCTCCTCCCTGTTCCCGTCGGACTGGGACGGGCTGATCAGGACCTTCGTCCAGGACGACCGCGTGTTTCAGCGGTTCTGGTACCTCAGACATAAAGGTCACGTGTCAGAGCCCTGTATAGATGCCTGTAAGACAACAGTCGTCTGTTTCCTACGTTCAGGCAGATATGATGAGCTGGAGAAGTGTGACCAGTTGGAGTTTGGGGGAGATACAGCTGTTAGGAAAACACTGTGTTGAACTGGGATAGGGAGTTGGGGGAGGGGTGTTAGGGCAGGGGCGTTTTGGTTAACTTAGTTTGAATGTCGGCCATGTTGTCGTCAACTATTCAAGACATTGAATGCGACTCTGGATCTAAGTGAAACGTCATGGAACACTGGTTGACGGCCTGGTTCTTTTTGGTTCTGGGCCTCAACCTTGTTCTGTCCAATCAGTATCTGTGTTGTTAGAGTACATTTACTGCTAGTGAATGTCAAAAATAATGGGGGGGGGGGGAAGAAAAAAAAATAAAAAATGTAGATGTTTCAAGTTTGTTTTTACAAAGACAGAACATTGTGTCATGTTGAGCCTCTTCATTGAGGAGTTGAGTCCTGAAGTGTTCATACTAAAAAGTCTCCCAAAGGGTTGCATTGATGGTGTTACTGCATTCACGGCATGACTGGCTGAGTCCGGGGGGGGGGCATGACTGGCTGAGTCCGGGGGGGGGGCATGACTGGCTGAGTCCGGGGGGGGGGCATGACTGGCTGAGTCCGGGGGGGGGGGGGCATGACTGGCTGAGTCCGGGGGGGGGGGGGGGGGGGCATGACTGGGTGGAGAGCAGTGGCTGATGTTTGAAATCAACAGTCAGTATTTGTGTGAAGTTTTCCCCAGAATGAGATTGACTTCAGTTGTTGCCTGTCACATCCACATAAACCTAGTTGCTTAGCTAGTGACAACCAGTTTACATTGATAAATTGATTACTTAGATTGAGGTCAGGATTCAATCCATTGTTGGCTATGCACCATTTTTAAAGGTAATTTTCTGATTTGAGCAGAGTAATGCAGCGTTTTTAATGGTCAATGCGAAGACGGGAACATTGCATAACCGAGTGTGAGCAGAATCCTGGGTCTTAATTTTCTGAAAGCTGTTTTAAGATCCTTTAACACACCTTTGTGTCCTTTTGTATTGAACCATTTCAGCTCTGTATTTGTCTTCAGTGAGTTGTTTGCACATGTGAAATTAATAACTAGTGATTTTTCTTCAGTCTACACCAATACCTTCCACTTTCATTCAGCACTTTAATTTCTGGTGTGGATGGTCCTGTGTGTAACAACATGTCTGTAATTATTAAAAAAGATGAACATTTTGTGAATAAAGATGCATTTTGAGATTTACTTAATTTGTTGCTCTTATCTTTCTGACCCAGTGAGTGGAGGGCTCTCAACCGATGTGAATCGAGGTGCATTTAAAAAAAATATATATAAAATTAATGTATAATTGAAAAGGCGCAAAGCTAGTTCACCATTTGTTTTATTGATACAAATATTATGGTTAACGTTTCAGCCTTAAAATCTGAACTTGTGAGTGACATAGTGGCCAGTTCATATGCCTTGATACTAGGAGGTATGTGCCTAAAGGTCGGGACCGGAGAGAAACCGCTGTCCTGTGGAGTTCAAACAGTTACATGACCTACAGCACAGTCAAGCAAGGTAATGTTTCAGACTACCATAAAAGAGCAAGTCGCAAAGAAAACAAAATGTATGCATTCACTACTGTAAGTCGCTCTGGATAAGAGGATCTGCTAAAATGACAAAAAAAATGTTAAATGAAAACAGGAGCTGCTTCCACTATTCCAGCACCATTTCAACTTCTAATTACCTACACTTAGTCTGGACTGACATCTTTTAGTTGTCAGTCTAATCAACATAAGATAAATATGGTATTGATTTATGTGTGTAAGAAAAAAAAAGTTGGCTCACTCTTGTAGAGAAAAGCCAATGCCATGTTGACAAGTCACTGTCATACAGTTCAAGCTTTTGAATTTTTTGTATTTGTCCTAGGCTACCTGGCTAAAATGCTTGCTCGCTAGCCTAACTTGAATGGGCAACAATGTGCCAGGCTAGCTAGTTAACGTTTAGTTAGCCTTCTACATATTGAACTTCCATTCTTAGGCCAGAGGCACAACCAATGTATGAATTAATGATTGGATCAAAATCGAAGTACAAATCCCTATCTCCATCCATGGCTAATTTAGGAAAGGGATGATTTTTTTTTTTTAGCTAGCTAGCCACCGGAGGACAACAATTCAAGTTTTTTTTTTTCTTCAGTCAATAATGACGTTTGGCTTCTGAGGTGATGGTCTGAAGCCAAATCCAAACTGGCTTCCCTTTTTTTGTGTGAGAGTGCCAGGACCATCCACAGCTGAACTCACTCAGCTGAACAAGCGAGGCATTTATCCGGTGAGAGAGCGACTATTCAACCTCATTAATTAATGAACACGGATGGAAAAATACATGAAAACACACCACTGTGAAAGATGGAGAACTTTCCAGACCATGAATAAGGGGGTCCTTGTGGTATAGCTGTCCCTGTTCATTCCTGATTTAATAGAGTTCACCAAATCTACAAAGTTTTGAAAAATATTATTTAAAGTCTTGGTGCTATTGCAAGAAACTACATGAGAATCTTTCAGTTAATATCCATTATCACCTTTATATTTTTGTAATTTTATTTGTAACATTTAAGAGTTTGAAATTGGGATCCTTTGCTCTGGACAAGGGCATTTCCAGGCATAGAGCTCCCCAAAACAAATATTCTCTTATTTTGATTCTTCCGACTTTAAAGAATCTCAGCTAATTTCCTGCTATTCTACACATGTTGCCATGACGTTCAGGGCCTGTGCTGTTGAAACTGGCTTGGTGTGGATAAAAAGCACTTTTAGATTAAATCTAAAGTGTTTCCATCTCATTTTCAAATTTACCGATACTGTTGCGTTAAATAAAAAAAAATTGTTATCCGACGTAATCTTAAGGTTGGTGCCATCAGTAAAACACAGGTAGGAGTGTAAATTCCTCCTGCAAAGTCCCCGTAGCCGAATCTTTTTCTCATGGTATAGCTTGTACAGCTGAATATAAACATTCAACAGGTTTTCCCCCATGGTGAAGCAGAGGTGAAGCCATGAAAAGGCCAAGCAGAGGCCCTCCCAGATTGAACACTGGCCCACCTGATCAGGATGGTTTAAAATATATTTAGAAAATAAATGAATTTGATTTGTTGTTGGTATTGTCTCCTGATTAATCAGAAATGTAGAAAATTGCAGTAGGAGGTTCCGGGATCTAATTGGTTATATAATAATTCTGTCATGAATGACTAGGCAGGTCATGGCTCACATCAACACCATTATCCCAGAAAACCTGGACCCACTCCAATTTGCCCTCTCCCACCTGGATGTTAAGGAACACCTATGTGAGAATGCTATTCATTGACAACAGCTCAGCGTTCAACACCATAGTGCCCACAAAGCTCATCTATAAGCTAAGGACCCTGGGACTAAACACCTCCCTCTGCAACTGGATCCTGGACTTCCTCATGGGCCGCCCCCAGGTGGTAAGGGTAGGTAACAGCTGATCCTCAACACAGGGGCCCCTCAAATCAAAGTTTTTTTGTCATGTGCGCTGAATACAACGGGTGTAGACCTTACAGTGAAATGCTGAATACAACAGAGTAGCAATAGCGTAAAAGAGGGGTTGGCGGGACACAATGCGGGAGCACTGGTTGGTCGGCCCAATTGAGGTAGTATGTACATGAATGTATAGTTAAAGTGACTATGCATATAAGAAAAAGTAGCGTAAAAAGAGGGGTTGGGGGGGAGGCACACAATGCAAATAGTCTGGGCAGCCATTTGATTACCTGTTCAGGAGTCTTATGGCTAGGGGGTAAAAACTTGAGAAGCCTTTTTGTCCTAGACTTGGCACTCCGGTACCGCTTGCCATGCGGTAGTAGAGGGAACAGTCCATGACTGGGGACTTTGACCATTTTTAGGGCCTTCCTGTGACACCACCTGGTGTACAGGTCCTGGATGGCAGGCAGCTTAGCCCCAGTGATGTACTGGGCCGTACGCACAACCCTCTGTAGTGCCTTGCGGTCGGAGGCCGAGCAGTTGCCATACCAGGCAGTGATGCAACCAGTCAGGATGCTCTCGATGGTGCAGCTGTAGAACCTTTTGAGGACCCATGCCAAATCTTTTCATGGCAAGCAGTACCGGAGCACCAAGTCTAGGTCCGAGAGGCTTCTAAACAGCTTCTACCTCCAAGCCATAAGACTGCTGAACATCTAATCAAATGACTACCCAGACTATTTGTCTACCTACATGTACATATTACCTCAACTAACTGGTGCCCGCGCACATTGACTCTGTACCTGTACCCCCCTGTATATAGTTTTGCTATTGTTATTTTACCGCTGCTCTTTAATTACTTGTTACTTTTATCTCATTATTGTCTGTATTTTTTTTAACTGCATTGTTGGTTAGGGACTTGTAAGTAAGCATTTCACTGTAAGGTCTACACCTGTTGTATTCAGCGTATGTGACTAATAAAATTTGATTTGACATGGTACCACAACCCTCCCCACATGTATCTACGAGCTAGCTAACTGTGGGCAAATTGTTTTGACCTTCTGCAAATCTAGCGCTAGCTCGTCACAAATTATGGCAAAGCAAAGATGGATTGGTGTGATGATGACTGATTGATAGATTTTCCAAAAAGCTCAGTCATCAGACCATGAGGAAGTAAAACGTTTTTCAACCACTTCACACATTTCTTGTTAACTATAGTTTTGGCAAATCGGTTAGGACATCTACTTTGTGCATGACACAAATCATTTTTCCAACAATTGTTTACAGACAGATTATTTATTCCAGTGGGTCAGAGGTTTACATACACTAAGTTGACTGTGCCTTTAAACAGCTTGGAAAATTCCAGAAAATTATGTCATGGCTTTAGAAGCTTCTGAAAGGCTAATTGACATTATTTCAGTCAATTGGAGGTGTACCTGTGGATGTATTTCAAGGCCAACCTTCAAACTCAGTGCATCTTTGCTTGACATCATGGGAAAATCAAAAGAAATCAGCCAAGACCTAAAAAAAAGAATTGTAGACCACCACAAGTCTGGTTCATCCTTGGGAGCAATTTCCAAACGCCTGAAGGTACCACGTTCATCTGTACAAACAATAGTACGCAAGTATAAACACCATGGGACCACGCAGCCGTCATACCGCTCAGGAAGGAGATGCGTTCTGTCTCCTAGAGATGAACATACTTTGGTGCGAAAAGTGCAAATCAATCCCAGAACAACAGCAAAGGACCTTGTGAAGATGCTGGAGGAAACGGGTACAAAAGTATCTATATCCACAGTAAAACGAGTCCTATAATCGACAACCTGAAAGGCCGCTCAGCAAGGAAGAAGCCACTGCTCCAAAACCGCCATAAAAAAGCCAGACTACGGTTTGCAACTGCACATGGGGACAAAGATCGTACTTTTTGGAGAAATGTCCTCTGGTCTGATGAAACAAAAATAGAACTGTTTGGCCATAATGACCATCGTTATGTTTGAAGGAAAAAGGGGGAAGCTTGCAAGCCTAAGAACACCATCCCAACCGTGAAGCACGGGGGTGGCAGCATCATGTTGTGGAGGTGCTTTGCTGCAGGAGGGACTGGTGCACTTCACAAAATAGATGGCATCATGAGGAAAGGAAGACTGTGGATATATTGAAGCAACATCTCAAGACATCAGTCAGGAAGTTTGGAAGCTTGGTTGCAAATGGGTCTTCCAAATGGACAATGACCCCAAACATACTTCCAAAGTTGTGGCAAAATGACTTAAGGACGACAAAGTCAAGGTATTGGAGTGGCCATCACAAAGCCCTGACCTCAATCCCATAGAGAATTTGTGGGCAGACTGAAAAAGCGTGTGCGAGCAAGGAGGCCTACAAACCTGACTCAGTTACACCAACTCTGTCAGGAGGAATGGGCCAAAATTCACCCAACTTATTGTGGGAAGCTTGTAGAAGGCTACCCGAAACATTTGACCCAAGTTAAACAATTAAAAGGCAATGCTACCAAATACTACTTGAGTGTATGTAAACTTCTGACCCACTGGGAATGTGATGAAAGAAATAAAAGCTGAAATAAATCACTCTCTCTCCTATTATTCTGACATTTAAATAAAGTGGTGATCCTAACTGAACTAAGACAGGGAATTTTTTATGAGGATTCAATTTCAGGAATTGTGAAAAACTGATTTTAAATGTATTTGGCTAAGGTGTAAACTTCCGACTTGAACTGTACATACATACGCCACTATGGGGTTGTTAACAGTGACGTCAGGTACGTGGGAAGCTTGTGGAGCAGGGCTTTGTAAACAAAGAGAGGGTAATGATGTGATATACATGACTTTAGAGGTGGCACTATCAATGGAATATGAAGCCGTTTGACCAGGGCCCTGTGGCACTATGAAGGGAATAGGAAGCCATTTGTGAAGTGTAAGGTCAGTTTCACTGAAACTCCCTGAGGTTGTTCAGCAGAACTCAACTTCTTTGGAATGTTCAGACAGAAATCTGCTACCAAAACACATCTCTCTGACCTGTAGAATCAGACAGAAATCTGCTACCAAAACACATCTCTCTGACCTGTAGAATCAGACAGAAATCTGCTACCAAAACACATCTCTCTGACCTGTAGAATCAGACAGAAATCTGCTACCAAAACACATCTCTCTGACCTGTAGAATCAGACAGAAATCTGCTACCAAAACACATCTCTCTGACCTGTAGAATCAGACAGAAATCTGCTACCAAAACACATCTCTCTGACCTGTAGAATCAGACAGAAATCTGCTACCAAAACACATCTCTCTGACCTGTAGAATCAGACAGAAATCTGCTACCAAAACACATCTCTCTGACCTGTAGAATCAGACAGAAATCTGCTACCAAAACACATCTCTCTGACCTGTAGAATCAGACAGAAATCTGCTACCAAAACACATCTCTGACCTGTAGAATCAGGAATCACGTCAGTGCTATTCATGGCATTTCTATCTGTAACGTCCGTCAACGTTTGTAACCCTGGCTAAACCCGGTGTGCGACGTCATCATTCGTCGCCCTTGTCACGAGACACACTACTTCCTTCCTGTCTGATAAGTTGTCATGGGAACGCATTTACAAAACAGAACCCTTCAAACCGAAGAATCTGAGTTTTGGAAAGTTGTGATATTTAGGTATATTTCTAGTTGTAAAGTCATTATTGATCATCAAGTCTTTTATATTACATAAGACAACATGTACAATTCATTTCCATGTCTGTTGAGACTGGACATTAAAACAGTAAACTTTAAATGAGATACAAAAAAAAATCTGTAATCATCTGATGTATGGTTTTGGTTAAATGGGTTTCCACTGTCATTTACACTCATACAAGACTAGACTGCATTAAAAATTAGGCTTAGATTCAATCCGGACCCGTGGTTATAGCGAGATTGACATTTCCCATTGAGCCGACATATGCTGCGCTTACCGTTAATGTGGTCTCTCTGAACGCGGAAACGTCGCCTTTTAAAACGTGCATAGCCTTAAATCCTTTGTCATCTACAGTATGTACCAGTATAATTTGAGTAAAATATGAATAAGAAAAAAAACCAACATGACAAATGGAAATATGTTTTTTTTTATTTTAAATTGGAAAACACCGTGATATTTTAGTGAACTAGAAACCCAGTCTGTTTCACCTACCATACCTGTTGTTTTCTATTCTCCATCTAGAGGACTCTACTACAATGCAGGATCAACAAGTTAGCTACCATACCAGCTAACTGATAAGCAACAAGAAATATCTATTGACTTTCTGATTCATTAAGAAAAGATCAACTCAGAAATGTGTTTTTTTTCTGTGGTTGTTGAGTCAATGGCTATATCAACTTTATCCTTATAAAAAGAAAAGAAAATACAAAAGTTATTTAAAAAATATTTAAGTTTAGTTTGCTAATTTATAGATCTTGCTCTGTAGTATACCCCTTTGGATTGACAGGAGAATATTTGCATAGAATATTCAAAGTTACATTTATAAACCTGGTTTCAGATTATCCTAGTCCTGGACAAAAAAAAAAAAAAAAAGCACTTTCAATTTAAATAGATTAAGCCTAGTCCTGGACTAAACAGGTATGTCCGGGAAACTGGCCCATAAATCTTCCAAGGCCACAACAATCCTCTTTAAGGTTTTAGTATTGAACATCCCTCACATCCAAATGATCCCTTTTTTTATTAACATAAATGTATAAAATATAAAAGAAAATCTTTGACCACAGAGGACTAATGATAGACCTTTGTTAGTTTAACGGCTCAGTACAAACAGATACCAGAGACTCTGTCCCAATAATAAATCGCCTTTCTCCTAAAAAGGGTGTACACACACCTTCGCTGCTTCCCCAAGTTGGATTGGTGGAGTTTCTACCATATTTCTTATACAAGTCATTTTTCTTAATCAAATGATAAGGAAGGAAGTGAACGAGTGCACACTCTAGGAGAGAGCATAGATGATTGGGACATAGTCAGTCATTTCTGGTAGTGGAGTGTCTTTGACTAGTTCAGGAGGTGCAGACCCCTTTGGTCGGACAGGACTATCAGGGGTCAGAGAAGGCATGAATCTCAAAAAAATGCTACCCTATTTTCTATACAGTACTTTAGTTTTATACAGGCCCCATGGGGGCTCTGGTCTGACAGTGCACTATATAGAGTGCTATTTGGTACACAGATAGGTTTGTTATTAGGGGTAAAGGCTCAGAGTTGGACAGGGGTTAAAAAAGGTCAGAGGTCACGGTTCAGAGAAAGACAGGGTGACTCCAAAGTCCTCCTTGTAGAGATCCCAGGTCTTGGCTTTGTGGGGGTTGTCCAATTCTTCTCTAGACAGGACCAGTCTAGGAGGGGGGAGAATACAGGAGAGAGAGAATAAAAACGTAAACCACAGGGTTTGAAAAAGACTGAAGGTCGTTGGCGTATTGGGGCTCATTCCCACAGATGGAGCAGACAGCCATACCTGTTATTCTCTATAGAGGAGGAGGTGTTGAACCATACGTTGTTCTCTATAGAGGAGGAGGTGTTGAACCATACCTGTTGTTCTCTATAGAGGAGGAGGTGTTGAACCATACCTGTTGTTCTCTATAGAGGAGGAGGTGTTGAACCATACCTGTTGTTCTCTATAGAGGAGGAGGTGTTGAACCATACCTGTTGTTCTCTATAGAGGAGGAGGTGTTGAACCATACCTGTTGTTCTCTATAGAGGAGGAGGTGTTGAACCATACCTGTTGTTCTCTATAGAGGAGGAGGTGTTGAACCATACCTGTTGTTCTCTATAGAGGAGGAGGTGTTGAACCATACCTGTTGTTCTCTATAGAGGAGGAGGTGTTGAACCATACCTGTTGTTCTCTATAGAGGAGGAGGTGTTGAACCATACCTGTTGTTCTCTATAGAGGAGGAGGTGTTGAACCATACCTGTTGTTCTCTATAGAGGAGGAGGTGTTGAACCATACCTGTTGTTCTCTATAGAGGAGGAGGTGTTGAACCATACCTGTTGTTCTCTATAGAGGAGGAGGTGTTGAACCATACCTGTGGTTCTCTATAAAGGAGGAGGAGGAGGTGTTGAACCATACCTGTTGTTCTCTATAGAGGAGGAGGAGGAGGTGTTGAACCATACCTGTTGTTCTCTATAGAGGAGGAGGAGGAGGTGTTGAACCATACCTGTTGTTCTCTATAAAGGAGGTGTTGAACCAGAAATAGAAAGGGCAGTCTTCATATCCTTTAGGGAGACCCTGGAGAGGAAGATAAAGGAAGCATTATTAGAAGACAATATACTGAAGATAAAGTACACACCAAGGGGCTATGAGAGAGTGAATTGTATCTGTGTTACATTTGAAATATGTTCCTTAACACCAGCTTCGAATGGCTTTCAAAACGTTCTCCTTAATAGTAGCTTCCATTAGTTGTGTTACGTTTAAAGTCTTCCCCCCCCAAATATAAGCTCCAGTTAGTTGTGTTACGTCTAAAGTATTCCCCTGAATACAGGTACTCTTGTGTCACGTCTAAATTCTTCCCCCATCCACAGGTACTCACAGCAGAGGACTCAAACATGACCTTAACGTCACCGTTGACAACAGGCCCCTCCTGCAGGCTGATCACCACCGCGTTGTTACCAGCATCAGGAAACACCTGGGACAGGTAAATACATCATTTAATACACGAGGAAACACCTGGGACAGATCAATATATCAACCAATCAATCCATCAACCAATCAGTGTGTTTGCGCCTCACCGTGCAGTTCTCTTGTTTGGCACAGACACACAGGAAAACCAGCTTCTTCTTTACAATGATCTTCACCTTCAAGTCACTAGCGTTCCCTTTACCCACACCTAGAACACAGAGGGGGAAAAACAGGATTCTCATTCAACAATCTGACACTCTAATATGGTTACCAGCTTGTCTTGTGTTGCAGCAGGTGTGAAAAACAGCACAAGTCCTGCTGCCACCAAACATTATTACAGTGGCCTTTTGAAAGTCAGTGAAATTATTTGAAACTATTTGGAAAATGGCATAAAAACAACATGGCCGTCAACGGCAGCCTAAAGTGTGGTCTCATCACCTGCTGTTTGCATTTCAATAAGTTGTTTATCAATATATATATTTTACCCATCGACCAATGTTCCCATGTGACTCAGTTGGTAGAGCATGGCCCTTGTAACACCCGGGTTGTGGGTTCGATTCCCACGGGGGACCAGTATGAAAATGTAAGTGACTCTGGATAAGAGAGTCTGCTAAATGACTCACTACTGTAGTGGCTCTGGATCAGAGAGTCTGCTAAATGACTCACTACTGTAAGTGACTCTGGATCAGAGAGTCTGCTAAATGACTCACTACTGTAAGTGGCTCTGGATCAGAGAGTCTGCTAAATGACTCACTACTGTAAGTGGCTCTGGATCAGAGAGTCTGCTAAATGACTCACTACTGTAAGTGACTCTGGATCAGAGAGTCTGCTAAATGACTCACTACTGTAAGTGACTCTGGATAAGAGAGTCTGCTAAATGACTCACTACTGTAGTGACTCTGGATCAGAGAGTCTGCTAAATGACTCACTACTGTAAGTGGCTCTGGATCAGAGAGTCTGCTAAATGACTCACTACTGTAAGTGGCTCTGGATCAGAGAGTCTGCTAAATGACTCACTACTGTAAGTGAGTCTGGATCAGAGAGTCTGCTAAATGACTCACTACTGTAAGTGAGTCTGGATCAGAGAGTCTGCTAAATGACTCACTACTGTAAGTGAGTCTGGATCAGAGAGTCTGCTAAATGACTCACTACTGTAAGTGAGTCTGGATCAGAGAGTCTGCTAAATGACTCACTACTGTAAGTGAGTCTGGATCAGAGAGTCTGCTAAATGACTCACTACTGTAAGTGACTCTGGATCAGAGAGTCTGCTAAATGACTCACTACTGTAAGTGACTCTGGATCAGAGAGTCTGCTAAATGACTCACTACTGTAGTGACTCTGGATAAGAGAGTCTGCTAAATGACTCACTACTGTAAGTGGCTCTGGATCAGAGAGTCTGCTAAATGACTCACTACTGTAAGTGGCTCTGGATCAGAGAGTCTGCTAAATGACTCACTACTGTAAAAGTAAAATGACACAAATGTAAATGCAATATGTTTCATTCTTTGTGAGACATTGGGAAAACCTCCCTGGTCTTTGTGGTTGAATCACAGTTTGAAATTCACTCACAGCAGTGGACTGAGGGACCTTACAGATAATCGTCTGTGTGTGTGGAACAGAAATGAGGTAATCATTCACAAATCATGTTAAACAGTCCATGTGACGACTTATGTGACTTGTTAAGAAAACATTTTTTTTTCACGTTCTTATTTAGGCTTGCAATAACAAAATGGGTCGAATACTTAGACTCAAGACATTTCAGCTTTTCATTTGTAAAAAATAACAATGACATTATTATTGATTCTAGGTCAGTGACACAAAAAATCTCAATTTAATCAATTTTACACTCAAGCTGTAACCCCACAAAATGTAGGAAAAGTCAAAAAGGGTGTGAAAACTTTTTGAAGGCACTGTTACAACGTCAAATAACGAAACGGAATTGTAAATATGGCTTAGATATGGCTGACAACAACAAAAAATATATCAATGTTGTTGGGATAAAAACATTATGTAGCTCGCTAGCTAATAACTTGTGCCGCTAGCTACTGGTTGCTAACGGTGCCATGTTGTCAAGACGAGAGAATGACGTCACAGCCCCAAAACATACTGTAGATCGAATACGTTTCAAGAGCAGTTAGATTCTCACTTTTCTGTTCCTTCTTCAACAAAAAGGAAGTATTAGCCGTTAGCATTTGCGTCCCCCCCCCCCCCCCCCCCAATGTAAATAGCTTTCCTTCATTTTTTTGTATGTAAAAGATATCTTTTCTCTGCTGAGGTTTAATTCAAAAATCAACAACCATCTTTCTCAAATATTCCAATGGAAGTATTTTTAAATATTTTCTCTGTGATTCTAGTGTCGCTGAAGATAACCTGCCACTGTTACGTCAAAAAACGTCCCTGTGGGACGTGCAAAATATTACTCTCCTCCTTTAAAAATGTATAATAGCAAGGGGATCACAGCGCCACCTGCTGACCATTTAGGGAATTGCGTTCTCAGCTGGTGTGAGTATTGATGGAGAAATGACGCGGGAGACAAAATGTTTGTTAATATGCATTGCCCAATCAAAACTCTTTTCAGAGGACAACAATGGGCTAAATTGTGTTTTATCCTCAATAATGTTTTAAATGTGGAGTGTGTAATGTCTTTGGGTGGAGACGTTTTGATTAAATAATCCAAACCTGCTATGGAGTGGATGTTATTACAGTGGACCGATATTCAATCAAACCTGCTATGGAGTGGATGTTATTACAGTGGACAGATATTCAATCAAACCTGCTATGGAGTGGATGTTATTACAGTGGACCGATATTCAATCAAACCTGCTATGGAGTGGATGTTATTACAGTGGACCGATATTCAATCAAACCTGCTATGGAGTGGATGTTATTACAGTGGACCGATATTCAATCAAACCTGCTATGGAGTGGATGTTATTACAGTGGACAGATATTCAATCAAACCTGCTATGGAGTGGATGTTATTACAGTGGACCGATATTCAATCAAACCTGCTATGGAGTGGATGTTATTACAGTGGACCGATATTCAATCAAACCTGCTATGGAGTGGATGTTATTACAGTGGACAGATATTCAATCAAACCTGCTATGGAGTGGATGCGGATGCTCTTGATCTTCAGGCTCTGTTCTGGAGGAAGTTGTCGGTTGAACTTAGTCTTCATCACCTCATAGTAACCCACGTACCTGCTCTGTAACACACACACACACACACACACCCCATCGTCTTCATCACCTCAGAGTAACCCACGTACCTGCTCTGTAACACACACACACACCCCCCCATCGTCTTCATCACCTCATAGTAACCCACGTACCTGCTCTGTAACACACACACCCCATCGTCTTCATCACCTCATAGTAACCCATCTACATGCTCTGTAACACACACACACACACACACACACACACCCCATCGTCTTCATCACCTCATAGTAACCCATCTACATGCTCTGTAACACACACACACACACACACACCCCATCGTCTTCATCACCTCATAGTAACCCATCTACATGCTCTGTAACACACACACACCCCATCGTCTTCATCACCTCATAGTAACCCATCTACATGCTCTGTAACACACACACACACACACGCCGGGCTAGCCCCGAGGCCACCGCTCTTCGGGCCGGGCTAGCCCCGGGGCCAGTAACGTGCCAAAGTAGCCCGGCGCCAAGAAAACTGTCTTTTCAAAACATTGCATGGCACAGTTTTTGGACCCAAATGTGAGTAACACTACGCACCACCTTTATGGGCTGTTTTACACAGGCAGCACAATTCTGATCTTGTTTTCACTCATTTGTCTATTTTTTCCCCCCCTCTAACAAAGATCAGAATTGGGCTGCCTGTGTAAACGCAGTACCAAATGTACCAGAGACTAAGCGTGAGTTAAGTCATATCGGTGTACCAGACTAAGCGTGAGTTAAGTCCTATCGGTGTACCAGACTAAGCGTGAGTTAAGTCCTATCCGTGTACCAGACTAAGCGTGAGTTAAGTCCTATCCGTGTACCAGACTAAGCGTGAGTTAAGTCCTATCCGTGTACTAAGCGTGAGTTAAGTCCTATCCATGTACCAGAGACTAAGCGTGAGTTAAGTCATCTCCGTGTACCTGAGACGGGGTCTCCACTCCCTGGAACTTGGAGCTGCGGCTCTTGTCCGTTCTCCTCTCTCCAAAGTAGTCCAAGCTGTCCTATACGTCGGTATAGAAAACATGTTATTCCCTCGAGCTCTGAGAGTGGTGTTTTTTGTGTGTGTTAAACTGTTTAAGTACTGTGCAATGCTAAAATACCTGAACAATTTCAGGTATTGCCCTACCTGAGCGCTCTCAAACTGGTCACTGTCAATGAGCCAGGTACACACCAGAGTTCCTGTACGGCCTGTAGGAACACACACACACACACCACCCCTGTTAAAAAAGGGGCTATTTTTGGACTTCTTAAAATTATTGAAATGTAAAAACATTGATTCTTAAAGAATATTACTTATAAATGCCTCATGAGCTTAACTGTCGTACCTCATCAGAACCCAAAATATAAGCTTGTTTCACTCCAATGTTGGTAAACAAACAAACAAACAAACATGGCTGACCCCAATTAGTGGACTGGTCAAAAAATTTTGACTGTTGGTCGACCAAGATTTTTTGAAGTCGTACGTGGACACCTGCTAAGCGTTAATATGGATTTGGTCCCCCCTTTGCTGCTATAATAGCCTCCATTCTTCTGGGAAGGCTTTCCACTAGATGTTGGAACATTGCTGCTATAACAGCCTCCACTCTTCTGGGAAGGCTTTCCACTAGATGTTGGAACATTGCTGCTATAACAGCCTCCACTCTTCTGGGAAGACTTTCCACTAGATGTTGGAACATTGCAGCTATAACAGCCTCCACTCTTCTGGGAAGGCTTTCCACTAGATGTTGGAACATTGCTGCTATAACAGCCTCCTCTCTTCTGGGAAGGATTTCCACTAGATGTTGGAACATTGCTGCTATAACAGCCTCCACTCTTCTGGGAAGGCTTTCCACTAGATGTTGGAACATTGCTGAGGGGACTTGCTTCCATTCAGCCACAAGAGCATTAGTGAGGTCGGGCACTGATGTTAGGTGATTAGTCCTGGCTCATAGTCGCAGTTCCAATTCATCCCAAAAGGTGTTTGATGGGGTTGAGGTCAGGGCTCCGTTTAGGCCAGTCAAGTTGTTCCACACCAATCTTGACAAAACATTTTGGTATGGACCTCTCTTTGTGCACAGGGGCATTGTCATGCTGAAACAGGAAGGGCCTTCCCCAAACTGTTGCCACAAAGTTGGAAGCACAGAATCATCTAGAATGTTATTGTATGCTGTAGCGTAAAGATTTCCCTTCACTGGAACTAAGGGGCCCGAACCATGAAAAACAGCCCCAGACCAGTAAACCTCCTCCACCAAACTTTACAGTTGGCACTATGCAGTTGGGTAGGTAGCGTTCTCCTGGCATCCGCCAAATCCAGATTCGTCTGTTGGACTGCCAGATGGTGAAGCGTGATTCATCACTCCAGAGAACGCATTTCCACTGCTCCAGAGTCCAACGGCGGCGAGCTTTACACCACTCCAGCCAACGCTTGGCATTGCTCATGGTGATCTTAGGCTTGTGTGCGGCTGCTCGGCCACAGAAACCCATTTCATGAACCTTCCGAATGAACAGTTCTTGTGCTGACGTTGATTCCAGAGGCAGTTCGGAACGCGGTAGTGAGAGTTTTTTACACGCTACGCACTCCACCTGTCCCGTTCTGTGAGGTTGTGTGGCCTACCACTTTGCGGCTGAGACGTTTTGTTTTGTCCTAGATGTTTCCACTTCACAATAAACAGTGTTTACAAGTTGACAAGGTTCGCCCTGCTAGAGCTGTCATTTGACGTACTGACTTGTTGGAAAGGTAGCATCCTATGACGGTGCCACGTTGAAAGTCACTGAGCTCTTTAGTACGGGGCCATTCTACTGACAATGTTTGTCTATGGAGATTGCATGGCTGTGTGCTCGATTTTATACACCTGTCAGCAACGCGTGGCTGAAATACACTAATTTGAAGGTTTGTCCACATACTTTGTATAGATGGTGTATATCACCAGTAGTACATTTACGGTTCATTTCTAATCTACAAATGTCTGTCACGGTCATTTCTGTTAATGCATTCAATACATTATTATTCCAGTCTTTTACCCTTCTCATTGTCAGAGTGGACATGCTGTTTACAGAGCGCACAACCCGTTCTACACTTGTAAGAAACAAGTTTTGCTTTATTTCATTCCATTTCCAAGTTTTTTGTCAATTTAGTCATTGTCTTTTTCTTGGAGGGCTCCTGTCGACATTGGGTAAGGACACACACCTGATTATGCATAGAAGTAGTCCTATAGGCTACCTGATTATGCATAAATGTAGGCCTATAAAATGTGCCCTTTTGGAGATATCTGATAGTATTTCTGATTGGCCTAACGCACCACCACAAATGACCTGAGGAGTTTCTCAAAGTAAATGTTTTCTTCACCTCCAAACAGCAAGCAAACTAAGTCTGTTTTTATATCCGTTGAGAATGACAACAGTTCCTCAATGTATTTGTAAAATCTTTCCAGCTCTCTCCCTTTTCCAATAACCACTCAGCGTGAAAGGGAACAATGTCATGCTACATCCTGCTATCGCCACAGCTATATCCTGTTATCATGTTATCACAGCTACATTGTTTGTAAAAACATCTAGGCCAACCCAGTCTGTTTTTCTCCATAGTTGCTAAACATTATTACAGCTGGCTGCTACTACAGTATAGTACCAGCAGATGGCGTAACATTATTACAGCTGGCTGCTACTACAGTATAGTACCAGCAGATGGCGTAACATTATTACAGCTGGCTGCTACTACAGTATAGTACCAGCAGATGGCGTAACATTATTACAGCTGGCTGCTACTACAGTATAGTACCAGCAGATGGCGTAACATTATTACAGCTGGCTGCTACTACAGTATAGTACCAGCAGATGGCGTAACATTATTACAGCTGGCTGCTACTACAGTATATTACCAGCAGATGGCGTAACATTATTACAGCTGGCTGCTACTACAGTATATTACCAGCAGATGGCGTAACATTATTACAGCTGGCTGCTACTACAGTATATTACCAGCAGATGGCGTAACATTATTACAGCTGGCTGCTACTACAGTATATTACCAGCAGATGGCGTAACATTATTACAGCTGGCTGCTACTACAGTATATTACCAGCAGATGGCGTAACATTATTACAGCTGGCTGCTACTACAGTATATTACCAGCAGATGGCGTAACATTATTACAGCTGGCTGCTACTACAGTATATTACCAGCAGATGGCGTAACATTATTACAGCTGGCTGCTACTACAGTATATTACCAGCAGATGGCGTAACATTATTACAGCTGGCTGCTACTACAGTATATTACCAGCAGATGGCGTAACATTATTACAGCTGGCTGCTACTACAGTATATTACCAGCAGATGGAGTAGTAGTCACCTTTTCCTCCTTTACAGTGAATGGCAATGATGTTGTTGGGGTCAGCTGCCATCCACTCTCTCACACCGGCAGTGAACTTCAGCATGTCCCTGAGACACACACACACACACACACACACACACACACGTCAAACTATTTGATAGAAAAGGAAAGAACAAGTAGAATAACCCCTCCGGTCCTCCCTCCCTCCCTCCGGCCCTCCCTCCCTCCCTCCCTCCCGCCCTCCCTCCCTCCCTCCCTCCCGGCTGAAGGAAGAAAACTAAAGTACTTGGTGATGCCTTGGATTGTAAACTTTCATGTTAAAAACATATTCATTCAATGGTTGTAAAGACAGGGAGATGTCTGTCTGTTTCCTCCGACATCCAAAACGAATAATATACAACCAAAAGGGGTTTGACAGTTTTTCAAGCAGATAGGAAGCGGGCTCTCTCTGGCGAGAACAAAGGTGGTGGTCTCTGCTTTATGACTAACACACGGTGCGACGGGGGAAAACATACAGGAACTTGCAAGCTTCTGCTCCCCCGACCGAGGAATACTTCGTCATCAAAACGCCACCCTTTTCTTTTACCTTCCGAGAGAGTTCCCGGCCGACACAAATTTCACGACCACCACAGCCCGGTAGGGTGTACTCTACACACACACACACAGTACTCACTCTAGAGAAGGCACGTTGTGGTCGTCGATAAACACCCTCTCTACTCTGTAGTGGAAGAACTTGGGGTCGTAACCTTTCTCACCTAAAGAACAAACAATAACATGTCAGAAATAGTTTCCCAACCCTCTCCTCACACGGACTATATACTCTGTAGTAGACTGGAAGTAGTGTGTACTTACTGCAGAGGTCGTACACTCTGTAGTAGACTGGTAGTAGTGTGTACTTACTGCAGAGGTCGTACACTCTGTAGTAGACTGGAAGTAGTGTGTACTTACGGTTGTATACTCTGTAGTAGACTGGAAGTAGTGTGTACTTACTGCAGAGGTTGTATACTCTGTAGTGGTCTTCATGTTTGGTATCGAGGAACCTCGCCACCTCCTGAGAGGAGCAGAGAGAAGAGATATTATATAAATTAGATTATTCTCTAAACAACTAACTGTTATCTGACCCTTTATCCTCCCCGGCCAGCTTTAGGAGTCATGGTGTGTGTGTGTGTGTGTGTGTGGGAACCTCGCCACGTCCTGAGAGGAACAGAGAGAGGCGATATTACTGACCTTTAGGAGTCAATTTCCTTATCGAGATTATCAGAACCTCCACTATAGTTTGTGTGTTACCCTGATGGGGGGGGGTTCTATAGTGTGTGTGTGTTACCCTGATGGGGGGGGGTTCTATAGTGTGTGTGTGTTACCCTGATGGGGGGGGGGTTCTATAGTGTGTGTGTGTTACCCTGATGGGGGGGGTTCTATAGTGTGTGTGTGTTACCCTGATGGGGGGGGGTTCTATAGTGTGTGTGTGTTACCCTGATGGGGGGGGGTTCTATAGTGTGTGTGTGTTACCCTGATGGGGGGGGGGGTTCTATAGTGTGTGTGTGTTACCCTGATGGGGGGGGGGTTCTATAGTGTGTGTGTGTTACCCTGATGGGGGGGGGGTTCTATAGTGTGTGTGTGTTACCCTGATGGGGGGGGGTTCTATAGTGTGTGTGTGTTACCCTGATGGGGGGGGGGTTCTATAGTGTGTGTGTGTTACCCTGATGGGGGGGTTCTATAGTGAGTGTGTGTTACCCTGATGGGGGGGGGGTTCTATAGTGTGTGTGTGTTACCCTGATGGGGGGGGGGTTCTATAGTGTGTGTGTGTTACCCTGATGGGGGGGGGTTCTATAGTGAGTGTGTGTTACCCTGATGGGGGGGGGGTTCTATAGTGTGTGTGTGTTACCCTGATGGGGGGGGGGGTTCTATAGTGTGTGTGTGTTACCCTGATGGGGGGGGGTTCTATAGTGTGTGTGTGTTACCCTGATGGGGGGGGGGGGTTCTATAGTGTGTGTGTGTTACCCTGATGGGGGGGGGTTCTATAGTGTGTGTGTGTGTTACCCTGATGGGGGGGGGGTTCTATAGTGTGTGTGTGTTACCCTGATGGGGGGGGGGTTCTATAGTGGTGTGTGTGTTACCCTGATGGGGGGGGGGTTCTATAGTGTGTGTGTGTGTTACCCTGATGGGGGGGGGGTTCTATAGTGTGTGTGTGTGTTACCCTGATGGGGGGGGGGTTCTATAGTGTGTGTGTGTTACCCTGATGGGGGGGGGGTTCTATAGTGTGTGTGTGTTACCCTGATGGGGGGGGGTTCTATAGTGTGTGTGTGTTACCCTGATGGGGGGGGGGTTCTATAGTGTGTGTGTGTTACCCTGATGGGGGGGTTCTATAGTGAGTGTGTGTTACCCTGATGGGGGGGGGGTTCTATAGTGTGTGTGTGTTACCCTGATGGGGGGGGGGTTCTATAGTGTGTGTGTGTTACCCTGATGGGGGGGTTCTATAGTGTGTGTGTGTTACCCAGATGGGGGGGGTTCTATAGTGAGTGTGTGTTACCCTGATGGGGGGGGGGTTCTATAGTGTGTGTGTGTTACCCTGATGGGGGGGGTTCTATAGTGTGTGTGTGTTACCCTGATGGGGGGGGGGTTCTATAGTGTGTGTGTTACCCTGATGGGGGGGGGGGTTCTATAGTGTGTGTGTGTTACCCTGATGGGGGGGGGGTTCTATAGTGTGTGTGTGTGTTACCCTGATGGGGGGGGGGGGGGGTTCTATAGTGTGTGTGTGTTACCCTGATGGGGGGGGGGTTCTATAGTGTGTGTGTGTGTTACCCTGATGGGGGGGGGGTTCTATAGTGTGTGTGTGTTACCCTGATGGGGGGGGGGTTCTATAGTGTGTGTGTGTTACCCTGATGGGGGGGGGGTTCTATAGTGTGTGTGTTACCCTGATGGGGGGGGGGTTCTATAGTGTGTGTGTTACCCTGATGGGGGGGGGGTTCTATAGTGTGTGTGTTACCCTGATGGGGGGGGGGTTCTATAGTGTGTGTGTGTTACCCTGATGGGGGGGGGTTCTATAGTGTGTGTGTGTTACCCTGATGGGGGGGGTTCTATAGTGTGTGTGTGTTACCCTGATGGGGGGGGGGGTTCTATAGTGTGTGTGTGTTACCCTGATGGGGGGGTTCTATAGTGTGTGTGTTACCCTGATGGGGGGGGTTCTATAGTGTGTGTGTTACCCTGATGGGGGGGGTTCTATAGTGTGTGTGTTACCCTGATGGGGGGGGTTCTATAGTGTGTGTGTGTTACCCTGATGGGGGGGGGTTCTATAGTGTGTGTGTTACCCTGATGGGGGGGGGGTTCTATAGTGTGTGTGTTACCCTGATGGGGGGGGGGTTCTATAGTGTGTGTGTTACCCTGATGGGGGGGGTTCTATAGTGTGTGTGTTACCCTGATGGGGGGGGGTTCTATAGTGTGTGTGTTACCCTGATGGGGGGGGGGGTTCTATAGTGTGTGTGTTACCCTGATGGGGGGGGGTTCTATAGTGTGTGTGTGTTACCCTGATGGGGGGGGGTTCTATAGTGTGTGTGTGTTACCCTGATGGGGGGGGGGTTCTATAGTGTGTGTGTGTTACCCTGATGGGGGGGGGGGTTCTATAGTGTGTGTGTGTTACCCTGATGGGGGGGGGTTCTATAGTGTGTGTGTGTTACCCTGATGGGGGGGGGGGTTCTATAGTGTGTGTGTGTTACCCTGATGGGGGGGGGGTTCTATAGTGTGTGTGTGTTACCCTGATGGGGGGGTTCTATAGTGTGTGTGTGTTACCCTGATGGGGGGGTTCTATAGTGTGTGTGTGTTACCCTGATGGGGGGGGGTTCTATAGTGTGTGTGTGTTACCCTGATGGGGGGGGGGTTCTATAGTGTGTGTGTGTTACCCTGATGGGGGGGGTTCTATAGTGTGTGTGTGTTACCCTGATGGGGGGGTTCTATAGTGGTGTGTGTTACCCTGATGGGGGGGTTCTATAGTGTGTGTGTTACCCTGATGGGGGGGGGTTCTATAGTGTGTGTGTGTTACCCTGATGGGGGGGGTTCTATAGTGTGTGTGTTACCCTGATGGGGGGGGTTCTATAGTGTGTGTGTGTTACCCTGATGGGGGGGGTTCTATAGTGTGTGTGTTACCCTGATGGGGGGGGGTTCTATAGTGTGTGTGTGTTACCCTGATGGGGGGGGGTTCTATAGTGTGTGTGTGTTACCCTGATGGGGGGGGTTCTATAGTGTGTGTGTGTTACCCTGATGGGGGGGGGGTTCTATAGTGTGTGTGTGTTACCCTGATGGGGGGGGGTTCTATAGTGTGTGTGTGTTACCCTGATGGGGGGGGGTTCTATAGTGTGTGTGTGTTACCCTGATGGGGGGGGGGTTCTATAGTGTGTGTGTGTTACCCTGATGGGGGGGGTTCTATAGTGTGTGTGTGTTACCCTGATGGGGGGGGGTTCTATAGTGTGTGTGTTACCCTGATGGGGGGGGGGTTCTATAGTGTGTGTGTGTTACCCTGATGGGGGGGGGGTTCTATAGTGTGTGTGTGTTACCCTGATGGGGGGGGGGTTCTATAGTGGTGTGTGTTACCCTGATGGGGGGGGTTCTATAGTGTGTGTGTGTTACCCTGATGGGGGGGGTTCTATAGTGTGTGTGTGTTACCCTGATGGGGGGGGTTCTATAGTGTGTGTGTGTTACCCTGATGGGGGGGGGGTTCTATAGTGTGTGTGTTACCCTGATGGGGGGGGGGTTCTATAGTGTGTGTGTGTTACCCTGATGGGGGGGGGGGTTCTATAGTGTGTGTGTGTTACCCTGATGGGGGGGGGGTTCTATAGTGGTGTGTGTTACCCTGATGGGGGGGGGGTTCTATAGTGTGTGTGTTACCCTGATGGGGGGGGGGTTCTATAGTGTGTGTGTGTTACCCTGATGGGGGGGGGTTCTATAGTGTGTGTGTTACCCTGATGGGGGGGGGTTCTATAGTGTGTGTGTGTTACCCTGATGGGGGGGGGTTCTATAGTGTGTGTGTTACCCTGATGGGGGGGGGGGTTCTATAGTGTGTGTGTGTTACCCTGATGGGGGGGGGGTTCTATAGTGTGTGTGTGTTACCCTGATGGGGGGGGGTTCTATAGTGTGTGTGTGTTACCCTGATGGGGGGGGGTTCTATAGTGTGTGTGTGTTACCCTGATGGGGGGGGTTCTATAGTGTGTGTGTGTTACCCTGATGGGGGGGGGTTCTATAGTGTGTGTGTGTTACCCTGATGGGGGGGGGTTCTATAGTGTGTGTGTGTTACCCTGATGGGGGGGGGTTCTATAGTGTGTGTGTGTTACCCTGATGGGGGGGGGTTCTATAGTGTGTGTGTGTTACCCTGATGGGGGGGGGGTTCTATAGTGTGTGTGTTACCCTGATGGGGGGGGTTCTATAGTGTGTGTGTGTTACCCTGATGGGGGGGGGGTTCTATAGTGTGTGTGTGTTACCCTGATGGGGGGGGGGTTCTATAGTGTGTGTGTGTTACCCTGATGGGGGGGGGGTTCTATAGTGTGTGTGTGTTACCCTGATGGGGGGGGGTTCTATAGTGTGTGTGTGTTACCCTGATGGGGGGGGTTCTATAGTGTGTGTGTTACCCTGATGGGGGGGGGTTCTATAGTGTGTGTGTGTTACCCTGATGGGGGGGGGTTCTATAGTGTGTGTGTGTTACCCTGATGGGGGGGGGGTTCTATAGTGTGTGTGTGTTACCCTGATGGGGGGGGGTTCTATAGTGTGTGTGTGTTACCCTGATGGGGGGGGGGTTCTATAGTGTGTGTGTGTTACCCTGATGGGGGGGGGTTCTATAGTGTGTGTGTGTTACCCTGATGGGGGGGGGGTTCTATAGTGTGTGTGTTACCCTGATGGGGGGGGGGGTTCTATAGTGTGTGTGTGTTACCCTGATGGGGGGGGGTTCTATAGTGTGTGTGTTACCCTGATGGGGGGGGGGTTCTATAGTGTGTGTGTGTTACCCTGATGGGGGGGGGGTTCTATAGTGTGTGTGTTACCCTGATGGGGGGGGGGTTCTATAGTGTGTGTGTGTTACCCTGATGGGGGGGGGGGTTCTATAGTGTGTGTGTGTTACCCTGATGGGGGGGGGGGTTCTATAGTGTGTGTGTGTTACCCTGATGGGGGGGGGTTCTATAGTGTGTGTGTGTTACCCTGATGGGGGGGGTTCTATAGTGGTGTGTGTTACCCTGATGGGGGGGGGTTCTATAGTGTGTGTGTGTTACCCTGATGGGGGGGGGTTCTATAGTGTGTGTGTGTTACCCTGATGGGGGGGGGTTCTATAGTGTGTGTGTGTTACCCTGATGGGGGGGGGGTTCTATAGTGTGTGTGTTACCCTGATGGGGGGGGGTTCTATAGTGTGTGTGTGTTACCCTGATGGGGGGGGGGTTCTATAGTGTGTGTGTGTTACCCTGATGGGGGGGGGGTTCTATAGGTGTGTGTGTTACCCTGATGGGGGGGGGTTCTATAGTGTGTGTGTTACCCTGATGGGGGGGGGTTCTATAGTGTGTGTGTGTTACCCTGATGGGGGGGGGTTCTATAGTGTGTGTGTTACCCTGATGGGGGGGGGTTCTATAGTGTGTGTGTTACCCTGATGGGGGGGGGGTTCTATAGTGTGTGTGTGTTACCCTGATGGGGGGGGGGTTCTATAGTGTGTGTGTGTTACCCTGATGGGGGGGGGGTTCTATAGTGTGTGTGTGTTACCCTGATGGGGGGGGGTTCTATAGTGTGTGTGTGTTACCCTGATGGGGGGGGTTCTATAGTGTGTGTTACCCTGATGGGGGGGGGGGTTCTATAGTGGTGTGTGTTACCCTGATGGGGGGGGGTTCTATAGTGTGTGTGTTACCCTGATGGGGGGGGGGTTCTATAGTGTGTGTGTTACCCTGATGGGGGGGGGGTTCTATAGTGTGTGTGTGTTACCCTGATGGGGGGGGGGGTTCTATAGTGTGTGTGTGTTACCCTGATGGGGGGGGGGTTCTATAGTGTGTGTGTGTTACCCTGATGGGGGGGGGTTCTATAGTGGTGTGTGTTACCCTGATGGGGGGGGGTTCTATAGTGTGTGTGTGTTACCCTGATGGGGGGGGGTTCTATAGTGTGTGTGTTACCCTGATGGGGGGGGGTTCTATAGTGTGTGTGTGTTACCCTGATGGGGGGGGGGTTCTATAGTGTGTGTGTGTTACCCTGATGGGGGGGGGTTCTATAGTGTGTGTGTGTTACCCTGATGGGGGGGGTTCTATAGTGTGTGTGTTACCCTGATGGGGGGGGGGTTCTATAGTGTGTGTGTTACCCTGATGGGGGGGGGTTCTATAGTGTGTGTTACCCTGATGGGGGGGGTTCTATAGTGTGTGTGTGTTACCCTGATGGGGGGGGGGGTTCTATAGTGTGTGTGTGTTACCCTGATGGGGGGGGGGTTCTATAGTGTGTGTGTTACCCTGATGGGGGGGGGTTCTATAGTGTGTGTGTTACCCTGATGGGGGGGGGGGTTCTATAGTGTGTGTGTTACCCTGATGGGGGGGGGGGTTCTATAGTGTGTGTTACCCTGATGGGGGGGGGGTTCTATAGTGTGTGTGTTACCCTGATGGGGGGGGGGTTCTATAGTGTGTGTGTGTTACCCTGATGGGGGGGGGGTTCTATAGTGTGTGTGTGTTACCCTGATGGGGGGGGGTTCTATAGTGCGTGTGTGTTACCCTGATGGGGGGGGGGGTTCTATAGTGTGTGTGTGTTACCCTGATGGGGGGGGGTTCTATAGTGTGTGTGTGTTACCCTGATGGGGGGGGGTTCTATAGTGTGTGTGTGTTACCCTGATGGGGGGGGGGTTCTATAGTGTGTGTGTGTTACCCTGATGGGGGGGGGGTTCTATAGTGTGTGTGTGTTACCCTGATGGGGGGGGTTCTATAGTGTGTGTGTGTTACCCTGATGGGGGGGGGTTCTATAGTGTGTGTGTGTTACCCTGATGGGGGGGGTTCTATAGTGTGTGTGTGTTACCCTGATGGGGGGGGTTCTATAGTGTGTGTGTGTTACCCTGATGGGGGGGGGTTCTATAGTGTGTGTGTGTTACCCTGATGGGGGGGGGGGTTCTATAGTGTGTGTGTTACCCTGATGGGGGGGGGTTCTATAGTGTGTGTGTGTTACCCTGATGGGGGGGGTTCTATAGTGTGTGTGTGTTACCCTGATGGGGGGGGGTTCTATAGTGTGTGTTACCCTGATGGGGGGGGGTTCTATAGTGTGTGTTACCCTGATGGGGGGGGGGTTCTATAGTGTGGCGTTACCCTGATGGGGGGGGGTTCTATAGTGTGTGTGTTACCCTGATGGGGGGGGGGGGTTCTATAGTGTGTGTGTGTTACCCTGATGGGGGGGGGGGTTCTATAGTGTGTGTGTTACCCTGATGGGGGGGGGGGTTGTACTAGTAGTGTGTGTGTTACCCTGATGGGGGGGGGTTCTATAGTGTGTGTGTGTTACCCTGATGGGGGGGGGTTCTATAGTGGTGTGTGTTACCCTGATGGGGGGGGGGTTCTATAGTGTGTGTGTTACCCTGATGGGGGGGGGGGTTCTATAGTGTGTGTGTTACCCTGATGGGGGGGGTTCTATAGTGTGTGTGTGTTACCCTGATGGGGGGGGGTTCTATAGTGTGTGTGTGTTACCCTGATGGGGGGGGGGTTCTATAGTGTGTGTGTGTTACCCTGATGGGGGGGGTTCTATAGTGTGTGTGTTACCCTGATGGGGGGGGGTTCTATAGTGAGTGTGTTACCCTGATGGGGGGGGGGTTCTATAGTGAGTGTGTGTTACCCTGATGGGGGGGGGGGTTCTATAGTGTGTGTGTGTTACCCTGATGGGGGGGGGGGGTTCTATAGTGTGTGTGTGTTACCCTGATGGGGGGGGGGTTCTATAGTGTGTGTGTGTTACCCTGATGGGGGGGTTCTATAGTGTGTGTGTGTGTTACCCTGATGGGGGGGGGTTCTATAGTGTGTGTGTGTTACCCTGATGGGGGGGGGTTCTATAGTGTGTGTGTGTTACCCTGATGGGGGGGGGGTTCTATAGTGTGTGTGTGTTACCCTGATGGGGGGGGGTTCTATAGTGTGTGTGTGTTACCCTGATGGGGGGGGGGTTCTATAGTGTGTGTGTTACCCTGATGGGGGGGGTTCTATAGTGTGTGTTACCCTGATGGGGGGGGGTTCTATAGTGTGTGTTACCCTGATGGGGGGGGTTCTATAGTGTGTGTGTGTTACCCTGATGGGGGGGGGTTCTATAGTGTGTGTGTGTGTTACCCTGATGGGGGGGGGTTCTATAGTGTGTTTGTGTTACCCTGATGGGGGGGGGGGGTTCTATAGTGTGTGTTACCCTGATGGGGGGGTTCTATAGTGTGTGTGTGTTACCCTGATGGGGGGGGGGGTTCTATAGTGCGTGTGTGTTACCCTGATGGGGGGGGTTCTATAGTGTGTGTGTGTTACCCTGATGGGGGGGGGGGGTTCTATAGTGTGTGTGTTACCCTGATGGGGGGGTTCTATAGTGTGTGTGTTACCCTGATGGGGGGGGGTTCTATAGTGTGTGTGTTACCCTGATGGGGGGGGGTTCTATAGTGTGTGTGTGTTACCCTGATGGGGGGGGGTTCTATAGTGTGTGTGTGTTACCCTGATGGGGGGGGGGGTTCTATAGTGTGTGTGTTACCCTGATGGGGGGGGGTTCTATAGTGTGTGTGTGTTACCCTGATGGGGGGGGGTTCTATAGTGTGTGTGTGTTACCCTGATGGGGGGGGGGGTTCTATAGTGTGTGTGTGTTACCCTGATGGGGGGGTTCTATAGTGTGTGTGTGTTACCCTGATGGGGGGGGTTCTATAGTGTGTGTGTGTTACCCTGATGGGGGGGGTTCTATAGTGTGTGTGTGTTACCCTGATGGGGGGGTTCTATAGTGTGTGTGTGTGTTACCCTGATGGGGGGGGGTTCTATAGTGTGTGTGTGTTACCCTGATGGGGGGGGGTTCTATAGTGTGTGTGTGTGTTACCCTGATGGGGGGGGGGTTCTATAGTGTGTGTGTGTGTTACCCTGATGGGGGGGGGGTTCTATAGTGTGTGTGTGTTACCCTGATGGGGGGGGTTCTATAGTGTGTGTGTGTTACCCTGATGGGGGGGGGGGGGTTCTATAGTGTGTGTGTTACCCTGATGGGGGGGGGGGTTCTATAGTGTGTGTTACCCTGATGGGGGGGGGTTCTATAGTGTGTGTTACCCTGATGGGGGGGTTCTATAGTGTGTGTGTGTTACCCTGATGGGGGGGGGGGTTCTATAGTGTGTGTGTGTGTTACCCTGATGGGGGGGGGGTTCTATAGTGTGTGTGTGTTACCCTGATGGGGGGGGGGGGGTTCTATAGTGTGTGTTACCCTGATGGGGGGGGGTTCTATAGTGTGTGTGTGTTACCCTGATGGGGGGGGGTTCTATAGTGTGTGTTACCCTGATGGGGGGGGGTTCTATAGTGTGTGTTACCCTGATGGGGGGGGGGTTCTATAGTGTGTGTTACCCTGATGGGGGGGGTTCTATAGTGTGTGTGTGTTACCCTGATGGGGGGGGGTTCTATAGTGTGTGTGTGTTACCCTGATGGGGGGGGGGGTTCTATAGTGTGTGTTACCCTGATGGGGGGGGTTCTATAGTGTGTGTGTTACCCTGATGGGGGGGGGGTTCTATAGTGTGTGTGTGTTACCCTGATGGGGGGGGGGGTTCTATAGTGTGTGTGTGTTACCCTGATGGGGGGGGGGTTCTATAGTGTGTGTGTGTTACCCTGATGGGGGGGGGGGGGGGTTCTATAGTGTGTGTTACCCTGATGGGGGGGTTCTATAGTGTGTGTGTGTTACCCTGATGGGGGGGGGGGTTCTATAGTGTGTGTGTTACCCTGATGGGGGGGTTCTATAGTGTGTGTGTGTTACCCTGATGGGGGGGTTCTATAGTGTGTGTGTGTGTTACCCTGATGGGGGGGGGGGTTCTATAGTGTGTGTGTTACCCTGATGGGGGGGGGGTTCTATAGTGTGTGTGTGTTACCCTGATGGGGGGGGTTCTATAGTGTGTGTTACCCTGATGGGGGGGGTTCTATAGTGTGTGTGTGTGTTACCCTGATGGGGGGGGGGGTTCTATAGTGTGTGTGTTACCCTGATGGGGGGGGTTCTATAGTGTGTGTGTGTTACCCTGACGGGGGTTCTGTACAGGGCTTACCCTGATGGGGTTTCTGTAGAGGGCTTGTTTCCCAGAGGAGGGGAACGACATGGCAATGACACGATCTGGAGAGAAGAGGAGTAGAGAGGGATGAGAGGAGAAGAGGGATGAGAGGAGAAGAGGGATGAGAGGAGAGAGATGAGAGAAGAGGAGAGGAGAGGAGAGGAGAAGAGGAGAAGAGGAGAGGAGAGGAGAAGAGGAGAGAGATGAGAGAAGAAGAGGAGAGGAGAAGAGGAGAGGAGAAGAGGAGAGAGATGAGAGAAGAAGAGGAGAGAAGAAGAGGAGAGAGATGAGAGGATGAGAGGAGGAGCTGGTAAGTGCCACTCATATGCAGTACACTATAAACATTCATGACACGTTCCTAACATTAGTCTTTCATTTAAAACAGCTCATCTGGTCAGAGCGGAGAGAGATATAACCTGTGACGTAGGTCAGAGGGGAGAGAGATATAACCTGTGGAGTAGGTCAGGGGGGTGAGAGAGAGAGATATAACCTGTGACGTAGGTCAGAGGGGTGAGAGAGAGAGAGATATATATATATAACCTGTGACGTAGGTCAGGGGGGAGAGAGAGATGTAACCTGTGACGTAGGTCAGAGGGGTGAGAGAGAGAGATATAACCTGTGATGTAGGTCAGAGGGGTGAGAGAGAGAGAGATATATAACCTGTGACGTAGGTCAGGGGTGAGAGAGAGAGAACCTGTGACGTAGGTCAGGGGTGTGAGAGAGAGAGAGATATAACCTGTGACGTAGGTCAGGGGGGTGAGAGAGAGAACCTGTGACGTAGGTCAGGGGGGTGAGAGAGAGAGAGATATATATATAACCTGTGACGTAGGTCAGAGGGGTGAGAGAGAGAGAGATATATATAACCTGTGACGTAGGTCAGGGGTGAGAGAGAGAGAGAGAACCTGTGACGTAGGTCAGGGGGGTGAGAGAGAGAGAACCTGTGATGTAGGTGAGGGGGGTGTGTGTGTGATATATAACCTGTGACGTAGGTGAGATCCAGGTCAAAGCCGTCTTTCTGGTAGCGCCGCTTGTTCTCAGACACCTGATTGGAGACCGGGGGTCAGAGGTTATATGAAGATTATGGACACTTTGGGTATTTCTCATAATGCATAGTACCGTGCTCCGAGCACGAGAGGGTCGGAGCACGAGTCCATGATGCAGTACTCCGTTTGTATACATTTTTAAGCATTGACCCAAGCTTCAACGGAAAGGGGATTGAAAACCCCAGGGATGAAAGTGAAATGAGTGACCAGACCACTCTCAGGTACAGCCTATAGCCATTGAGCAAGGCACTTAACCTGTTAGGGCTAGGGGGCAGCATTTGCACGTCTGGATAAAAAAAAATGTACCCGATTTAATCTGGTTACTAATCCTACCCAGTAACTAGAATATGCATATACTTATTATATATGGATAGAAAACACTCTAAAGTTTCTAAAACTGTTTGAATGGTGTCTGTGAGTATAACAGAACTCATTTGGCAGGCAAAACCCTGAGACATTTTCTGACAGGAAGTGGATACCTGATGTGTTGTATTGACTTTAAACCTATCCCATTGAAAAACACAGGGGCTGAGGAATATTTTGGCACTTCCTATTGCTTCCACTAGATGTCACCAGCCTTTACAAAGTGTTTTGAGTCTTCTGGAGGGAGATCTGACCGAACAAGAGCCATGGAACGATGATGTCCCATTAGACACCTGGCGCGCGAGTTCATGTTGGGTACCCTCGTTCCAATACGTTATAAAAGAGTATGCATTCGTCCACCTTGAATATTATTCATGTTCTGGTTAAAAAAGGCCCTAATGATTTATGCTATACAACGTTTGACATGTTTGAACGAACGGAAATATATTTTTTCCCCTCGTTCATGACGAGAAGTCCGGCTGGCTTAGATCATGTGCTAACAAGACGGAGATTTTTGGACATAAATGATGAGCTTTTTTGAACAAAACTACATTCGTTATGGACCTGTGATACCTGGAAGTGACATCTGATGAAGAGAATCAAAGGTAATGGATTATTTACATAGTATTTTCGATTTTAGATCTCCCCAACATGACGTCTAGTCTGTATCGCAACGCGTATTTTTCTGGGCGCAGTGCTCAGATTATTGCAAAGTGTGATTTCCCAGTAAGGTTATTTTTAAATCTGGCAAGTTGATTGCGTTCAAGAGATGTAAATCTATAATTCTTTAAATGACAATATTTTACCAATGTTTTCTAATTTTAATTATTTAATTTGTGACGCTGACTTGACTGCCGGTTATTGGAGGGAAACGATTTCCTCAACATCAATGCCATAGTAAAACGCTGTTTTTGGATATAAATATGAACTTGATAGAACTAAAAATGCATGCATTGTCTAACATAATGTCCTAGGAGTGTCATCTGATGGAGATTGTAAAAGGTTAGTGCATCATTTTAGCTGGTTTTATGGTTTTGGTGACCCTGTCTTTGACTTGACAAAACATTACACACAACTCTTGTAAATGTACTGTCCTAACATACTCTAAATTTATGCTTTCGCCGTAAAACCTTTTTGAAATCGTAAAACGTGGTTAGATTAAGGAGATGTTTATCTTTCAAAGGGTGTAAAATAGTTGTATGTTTGAAAAATGTGAATTTTGACATTTATTTGGATTCAAATTTGCCGCTCTTGAAATGCACCTGCTGTTGATGGAGTGCACCACGGGTGGCACGCTAGCGTCCCACCTAGCCCATAGAGGTTAACCCCCCCCCCCAAAAAAAAACTGTTTTTATAAAATGACCTCAAAACATTGCGTTGCCGTGGAGATGAACTCACCATCCTCCTGGTGACCTTCTCAAGTTCTTTCTTCTGAGAGGCTAATCTGAAGACCCTGACCAGGATTATAATCCTCAGAAAACGCAGGAACGTCACCACCCTGAAGAGAGTAAGAGGGAAATATACACACACACACACACACATACATACATATATATATATATATATACACATACACATACATATACACACACACACACATATATACACACACACACACACACACATACATATATATACTGCTCAAAAAAATAAAGGGAACACTTAAACAACACATCCTAGATCTGAATGAAAGAAATAATCTTATTAAATAGTTTTTTCTGTACATTGTTGAATGTGCTGACAACAAAATCACACAAAAAGAATCAATGGAAATCCAATTTATCAACCCATGGAGGTCTGGATTTGGAGTCACACTCAAAATTAAAGTGGAAAACCACACTACAGGCTGATCCAACGTTAGATGTAATGTCCTTAAAACAAGTCAAAATGAGGCTCAGTAGTGTGTGTGGCCTCCACGTGCCTGTATGACCTCCCTACAACGCCTGGGCATGCTCCTGATGAGGTGGCGGATGGTCTCCTGAGGGATCTCCTCCCAGACCTGGACTAAAGCATCCGCCAACTCCAGGCCAGTCTGTGGTGCAGGCTGACCCCCCCGTACGTACCTGGGTATGAGGCTGACCCCCGTCAGGTCCGAGAAGGTGTAGATCATAGTGACAACCAGGGTGATGACAACGATACAGGCATCTATGATATTCAGTCTGGAACTGAAGTACACCTTGAACCTGAAACACACAGGACAGTCAGACACACCACACACACACACACACACACACACACACACAGAGTCAGTCAGTCAATGAAAATTAATATTGTGTCATTCTCAAAACTTTTGGCCACGAATGTACACAGCTGATTCAAAGAGTTTAACTTTTAGTTCTATGATGATTCAGCAGTGTGTTCCAAGAAGGCCTACTGCCCAGCAAAGGGCAAACCACTTCCTGGAACCATTTCCTGCACATTACTTCCTGTTTAAACAGCTCATCATAGACAGCAGAGGTTCACAGCTCTCCCTCACTCAGGGGGGGGGGGGGGGGGGGGGGGGGTCTCCATCCTGCGCTCTCTCTGTCCTAGTCTCACTTTCACTTCATGTACAGTCGTGGCCAAAAGTTTTGAGAATGACACAAATAATATTAATTTTGACAAAGCCTGTTTGTATGATAGCAATATTTATATACTCCAGAATGTTATGAAGAGTGATCAGATGAATTGCAAAGTCCCTCTTTGCCATGCAAATGAACTGAATCCCCCAAAAAACATTTCCACTGCATTTCAGCCCTGCCACAAAAGGACCAGCTGACATCATGTCAGTGATTCTCTCGTTAACACAGGTGTGAGTGTTGACGAGGACAAGGCTGGAGATCACTCTGTCATGCTGATTGAGTTCAAATAACAGACTGGAAGCTTCAAAAGGAAGGTGGTGCTTGGAATCATTGTTCTTCATCTGTCAACCATGGTTACCTGCAAGGAAACACGTGCTATCATCATTGCGTTGCACAAAAAGGGCTTCACAGGCAAGGATATTGCTGCCAGTAAGATTGCACCTAAATCAACCATTTATCAGATCTTCAAGAACTTCAAGGAGAGCGGTTCAATTGTTGTGAAGAAGGCTTCAGGGCGCCCAAGAAAGTCCAGCAAGCGCCAGGACCGTCTCCTAAAGTTGATTCAGCTGCGGGATCGGGGCACCACCAGTACAGAGCTTGCTCAGGAATGGCAGCAGGCAGGTGTGAGTGCATCTGCACGCACAGTGAGGCGAAGACTTTTGGAGGATGGCCTGGTGTCAAGCAGGGCAGCAAAGAAGCCACTTCTCTCCAGGAAAAACATCAGGGACAGACTGATATTCTGCAAAAGGTACAGGGATTGGGCTGCTGAGGACTGGGTGTAAAGTCATTTTCTCTGATGAATCCCCTTTCCGATTGTTTGGGGCATCCGGAAAAAAGCTTGTCCGGAGAAGACAAGGTGAGCGCTACCATCAGTCATGTGTCATGCCAACAGTAAAGCATCCTGAGACCATTCATGTGTGGGGTTGCTTCTCAGCCAAGGGAGTGGGCTCACTCACAATTTTGCCTAAGAACACAGCCATGAATAAAGAATGGTACCAACACATCCTCCGAGAGCAACTTCTCCCAACCATCCAGGAACATTTTGGTGAAAGACAATGCCTTTTCCAGCACGATGGAGCACCTTGCCATAAGGCAAAAGTGATAACTAAGTGGCTCGGGGAACAAAACATCGATATTTTGGGTCCATGGCCAGGAAACTCCCCAGACCTTAATCCCATTGAGAACTTGTGGTCAATCCTCAAGAGGCAGGTGGACAAACAAAAACCCACAAATTCTGACAAACTCCAAGCATTGATTATGCAAGAATGGGCTGCCATCAGTCAGGATGTGGCCCAGAAGTTAATTGACAGCATGCCAGGGCAGATTGCAGAGGTCTTGAAAAAGAAGGGTCAACACTGCAAATATTGACTCATTGCATCAACTTCATGTAATTGTCAATAAAAGCCTTTGACACTTATGAAATGCTTGTAATTATACTTCAGTATTCCATAGTAACATCTGACGAAAATATCTAAAGACACTGAAGCAGCAAACTTTGTGAAAATTAATATTTGTGTCATTCTCAAAACTTTTGGCCACGACTGTACTCTGAGTACACACACACACACTCGCTTACCCCTCTACATAGACCCGTAGCAGTACGTCGGTGAGGAAGAACAGAGAGATGATGAGAGAGATCGTCTCCAGAGCGTCCCCCACATCTCTGCTCCGCGTCATCAGAGATAGGTCCACTATCACCAACACTATATCCACTATGATCAGCACCACACCAAACATACTGCAATATGGACAGAGAGAGATCAGCACCACACCACACATACTGCAATATGGACACACAGAGAGACAGAGAATACAGACAGAGATCAGCACCACACCACACATACTGCAATACAGACAGAGATCAGCACCATACCACACATACTGCAATACAGACAGAGAGAGAGACACAGAGAATACAGACAGAGATCAGCACCACACCACACATACTGGAATACAGAGAGAGAGAATCATCATCATCATCATCCCCCATCAAGTAACGGGGCCTACCGGAATCCGAAGGACATGACAAAAGGAGTAATCGTCATCCGAATATATCTGTAGAACGAGGAAGAAAAACAAATTATGACAATTATAATCAGAAACAACATTTCTATAGATCTGGAGGTATGTGTGACATTGCAATTGGAGCCACGGTACTTACTGGTGGGTCATTCCAGCCAAGCCATGACACACACACACACACACACACACCATCTCACATTGTTCTGAAATTATTTCTGTAGTTAGAAAACACATAAGATAAGCATTCCTGCAAAAAAAAATGTTTTTGTTGAAATTGATTTGAATTTCTCGGAGAACTGATTACACCCAAATTAGCCATTTTAATTCATATAATCTTCAATAAATAAACATCCGATTTGGACCATAATTCTTCCTAACAATGAGTAAGACCGTGTGGCTTAGTTGGTAGAGCATGGTGTTTGCAACGCCAGGGTTGTGGGTTCGATTCCCACGGGGGACCAGTACGGGGGGAAAGAATGTATGAAATGTATGCATTCACTACTGTAAGTCGCTCTGGATAAGAGCGTCTGCTAAATGACTAGAATGTAAATATAAGACATGAGGAAGCCAATAAAATGCTAAAAAGCCATTATAATCCAAATTAGATGTTAGGTTCTATATTTATTGAAGATTATATACATTTTTTTTTTTAAAAGGGCTAATTTGGGTTCAACTAATTAGTTTTATTTCTCAGAGATCAAATTATATTTCAACAAAATAATGTTTCTGGAATTGTAATTGTGTCAGTTTCTAACTACAGAAACAATTTCCTCTGTTCTGCTGTTTGAGGTGGAATGATTCTGGTACACCAGGTTCACAGTGTGTGTGTGTGTGTGTGTGTGTGTGTGTGTGTGTGTGTGGTGTGTGTGTGTGTGTGTGGGACTTACTGATACATGGTATCAGGTTCTGCACTCTCATCCTTCCCATCGTCTATCTCCACCTTAGCCTCCTCCAGCTTCTCTACACTACTGAGAAAGAGGAGGGAGGGAGGGGAGACAGAGGAGGTGGGAGTGAGAGGAGGGAGAGAAGAGAGAGGGGAGAGAGAGGAGAGGGAGGGAGAGAAGAGAGAGGAGAGAGGAGAGAAAGAGAGAGGGGGTGGGAGTGAGAGAAGAGGGAGGTAGAGAAGAGAGGAGCGACAGAGGGGGGTGGGAGTGAGAGAGTGAAGAGAGGAGACAGAAAAGAGATCATCAATTAAAGCTACGTTTCCATGTACAGTATGTTTAGACACTTAACATGATACTGTACTGTTGGAGCTGGGAACACAAGCATTTAGTTAGATATTACTGTTGGAGCTGGGAACACAAGCATTTAGTTAGATATTACTGTTGGAGCGGGGAACACAAGCATTTAGTTAGATATTACTGTTGGAGCGGGGAACACAAGCATTTAGTTAGATATTACTGCACTGTTGGAGCGGGGAACACAAGCATTTAGTTGTACGGGAGCTGGACCGCTTAGGCTGTTGGAGCTGGGAACACAAGCATTTAGTTAACGGGAGCGGGGCCGCTAGTTAGCTGCCTGTGGAGCGGGGAACACAAGCATGGCTGTGGAGCGGCCGCTTAGAGATATTACTGTTGGAGCGGCCGCGAGAACGGGAGCGGGACACAAGCATTTAGTTAGATATTACTGGGGCGGGACCGCTGTTGCTGGGAGCTGGGAACACAAGCATTTAGTTAGATATTACTGTTGGAGCTGGGAACACAAGCATTTAGTTAGATATTACTGTTGGAGCTGGCCGCTGGAACGGGAGCGGAACCGCATTTAGTTAGATATTACTGTTGGAGCTGGGAACACAAGCATTTAGTTAGATATTACTGTTGGAGCTGGGAACACAAGCATTTAGTTAGATATTACTGTTGGAGCTGGGAACACAAGCATTTAGTTAGATATTACTGCACTGTTGGAGCGGGGAACACAAGCATTTAGTTAGATATTACTGCACTGTGGAGCGGGAAACACAAGCATTTAGTTAGATATTACTGCACTGTTGGAGCTGGGAACACAAGCATTTAGTTAGATATTACTGTTGGAGCTGGGAACACAAGCATTTAGTTAGATATTACTGTTGGAGCTGGGAACACAAGCATTTAGTTAGATATTACTGCACTGTTGGAGCTGGGAACACAAGCATTTAGTTAGATATTACTGCACTGTTGGAGCTGGGAACAAGCATTTAGTTAGATATTACTGTTGGAGCTAGAAACAAGCATTTAGTTAGATATTACTGTTGGAGCTGGGAACACAAGCATTTAGTTAGATATTACTGCACTGTTGGAGCTGGGAACACAAGCATTTAGTTAGATATTACTGTTGGAGCTGGGAACACCAGCATTTAGTTAGATATTACTGCACTGTTGGAGGTAGAAACACAAGCATTTAGTTAGATATTACTGTTGGAGCTGGGAACACAAGCATTTAGTTAGATATTACTGCACTGTTGGAGGTAGAAACACAAGCATTTAGTTAGATATTACTGTTGGAGCTGGGAACACAAGCATTTAGTTAGATATTACTGCACTGTTGGAGCTAGAAACACAAGCATTTAGTTAGATATTACTGTTGGAGCTGGGAACACCAGCATTTAGTTAGATATTACTGCACTGTTGGAGCTGGGAACAAGCATTTAGTTAGATATTACTGTTGGAGCTGGGAACACCAGCATTTAGTTAGATATTACTGTACTGTTGGAGCTGGGAACACAAGCATTTAGTTAGATATTACTGTTGGAGCTAGAAACACAAGCATTTCACAACACCCGCAATAACATCTGCTAAATATGTGTACGTGAGCAATAAAATGTGATATTATTTGAAGTAGAGGTTGTGTAGTAACTAATCTTGTCCTCTTTGTTGAACCTCTGGCTACATGCGGTAGGAGACGAGCTGAAGGACAAATAGCTGCTGACCAGTTGTATCAAACCAGGGAAAAGCTGCTGACATCAGCAGAGTGACTTACAACACTACAGCCACACCTCTACAGTAGTCATAACTGACCATCCCTAGAGGTTGTCCCAAATGGCTCCCTATCCCCTATATATAGTGCACTACTTTAGACCAGAGCCCTATGGCACCCTATTCCCTATATAGTGCACTACTTTAGACCAGGGCCCTATGGCACCCTATTCCCTATATATAGTGCACTACTTTAGACCAGAGTCCTATGGCACCCTATTCCCTATATAGTGCACTACTTTTGCCCATAGTAACATTTGGGACACAGTCCTTCACTGCTCAGCATGTTATTGAAAAATAAATGTCTCCTAACAATAACTACTTCTGTAGATTACTCATTAAACGACAGTAAAGGTTGACAGTCAGTGTGTGTGTGTGTGTGTGTGTGTGTGTGTGTGTGTGTGTGTGTGTGTGTGTGTGTGTGTGAGAGAACTTACCCATTAACTTTTTTGGAATCCGTCCCTGGATTGAAATGAACAGATGACATGATGGTTCTACAGATGCTGGCCTCTTATTTTGCTTTTTTCCCTGTTTCCTGTTCCTGTTAGAGAGAAAATATATCAACACAGGCAGGGGCGGACTGGGACCAGAATTCGGGCCTAGGCATTTCTAACACACCGGCCCACTTTTTTCCTCAAGGCCCCCCACACCGGCCCACTTTTTTCTTGAGGCCTCCATTATTACCAAAGTAATGATCATTTGTAGCAAAAAAAAAAAAAAAACGAGTTAGACAGGCCCACTGGGCTAAAAATGGACCAGCCCATCAGTCATTTGCCCAAAATGTCAGAATACCAGATCGCCCCTGAAAACACAAGAGATTTGAGTTTTCCCCAGATGGCTTTGGTGACATGTTTCTGTCAAACACTACCCTGAGGACCAAATGGCATCCCATTCCCTACATAGGACACTACTTTCAAAAAGTGTCCATAGGGCTCTGGTCAAACGTATTGCACTATGTAGGGAATAGTGTGCCATTTGGCACATCTAAAAAAATGGACAGTGTGTCTGCTGGTTACAATGTTTTGGACAAGGAATAAGACTGCCAAGCGCCAATAAGACTAGCCAAGCGCCAATAAGACTAGCCAAGCGCCAATAAGACTAGCCAAGCGCCAATAAGACTAGCCAAGCGCCAATAAGACTAGCCAAGCGCCAATAAGACTAGCCAAGCGCCAATAAGACTAGCCAAGCGCCAATAAGACTAGCCAAGCGCCAATAAGACTAGCCAAGCGCCAATAAGACTAGCCCTGCTTTCCAGGTGTAACATAGGTTTTAACATGCGTTTCCCGAAACACCAGGTGAGTGAGCTGTCGCTAAGTGCGCCGTATACATGTGTCGATACTGATTGGATCGAAAAAAGGGCAGGGCTGCTCTCAGGTCAGCTTTCTCCATTCAACTCTTACTTTAACATTACAATTATTCCACAATACTGACGAAGGATCAACTTCTAGACAGATATTACCACCTATGGATGCAAATACTGATATACGGCTTAATGCTTACCCTATAATAATAATAATAATAATAATGTACTAAATCAAGTCACATCATTGCGCACATGTTGACTGTGTGGTCTATAATTAACACAATATTATTCAATTGAATTAACATGAAATTGATTTCAATATTATTGAATGACAGTTCAGGCTATTTATCTTGTAATGCATCTCGGTTTTCATTTGAAGCATCTTTTTTTTTATCGTTCGCTTGTTTGTAACAATTGTAAAGACATGTTAACTATTTGTAGTCAACTTCACAACTAAGTTAGAGGTCACAGAAAGAGAAACATTGATTCTGTTTATCGCAGATCTTCGGTGTATAATTTGACGCGGTATAACGGGGGAAACCGTATCTAACGACGTGTGGTTTGAATAAGTCCACAAAGTACCAACTTTAGTAAAAAAAAAAAAAAAAGACGGTTTTAGGGAAACGGCTCGGGAGATTGAAACGACGCTATTAATGAACATAGACTTATTACGATGCTTCTGAGAAACTATCCACTGTCGGTGACACCCGCACACGGTCAAGCAGACCGCACAAAACAAACAGGATCTCTGCACAACTTTCATATGTCGCCCGACCGAAACAAACAAACATGCCAAAAACAAAAGTCTACACTTGAGCTTATTGAGTTGTTGCTGTATTTTTGTTTGTTGGGAAGAATGGATCAAAAGTTAACCACAAATGTTGCGTCTACAATGATACAAACCTTACGACTCTCTTTTAGCAGCATAGAAGAGTGCTGTGGTGCAACTCTCTCTCTCTCTCCTTCCCTTAGTTTTCCGTTCCTTTTATTTTCTTTATCCAAACGAATCACTTTATCGCGATCCCATAGTGAACCGGGTCGTCTGCATCGGTATGTGTGATAGTCAATTCCGATTAGGAAGTATACGACCCTAGTCTTGTGACTGTTCAAGAAGACGGTTCAAGTGAGTCTTGTGACGGTTCAAAGGTTCACGGAGGTATTTTTTCCTTCCATCCTCCTTTTCTTCCTCCACTCTGCAAACGTAGCGGTTTTCAACTTCCTGAACACGCAGATCGCTCAACGACGACTTCGAAATTGGACGTCTAACCATATTCTGAGGACGTCGAGAAATGCCTTTGAAAACCAGACACTAGGGCAACAATCGGCGTTATTATCTTCAAGAAAGTTTGCGTTTTTGCAATGGGGATTGGCGGATGGGTGTAATCCCATTACTCTGGATCAGAAGGTCCAGTGGCGGTTCTAGACCATTTCAACTGTGGGGGGGCCAAGCTGGGGCCAGTTGTACTGTTAGAGGGGCCAGTTACATTAGACGTTATTGTCGTCATATCGTTTTCTTCACTGCATTAGCAGGCAAAAGACCATGTTCATAATCATCATCGTTGCCACTGTCTAATAACGGATGTAAAAAAAAAAAGAACGATAGCAAAAATTAGTTATGTAAAAAGTATTTCATACTCCACATTTAGGGGGGCCACAAGGGGGTCCAAAATTGTTGTCACAGGGGCACTGCCCCCCCCCCCTCCCAGAACCTCCCCTGAGAAGGTCACGTGTTCAATCCCAGTGCTGGACACACATTTTGTATGTTTTAACCCAATCCAAAACCCTTAACCATTCGGACTGAGTGCCTAAACGTAATGTTTTACAGTTTTTGCCGATTGCTTACACACTGAAAGTGAATGCTTAGACAAAAGCATCAAAACTTTAACTTTTGTAACCGTGCCTTTAAACAAAGGCACCAAAAGTAACAAACACATTTTCTGCTTTGCACTTTGTTTGCAATTCTGCAACACACTTACAAAACACTACACACTGTTTCTTACATTAGACACTTTGTTCAAGAATGCATGCACTCTTGCAGTCATTGGGAAAACACTTCTATTCAAAATGCAAAACATACCTGAAATTGGCAACACCCACCCACACACACATGAAAACACTTCTACAGTAATTGGACACCAATTACACCAATTGGACACCAGGCTCCCTGTGGTTCAGTTGGTAGAGCCCGGTGTTTGCAACGCCAGGGTTGTGGGTTCGATTCCCATGGGAGGCCAGTACGGGGGGGGGGGAAAAAAAACCATTTATGAAATGAATTGAAATGTATGAATTCACTACTGTAAGTTGCTCTGGATAAGAGCATCTGCTAAATGACTAAAATGTAAAAATGTAGTCTGAGCCTCAGCACTACAAATACACCTCAGGTAAGCTCACCTCTTTGGTGAGAACTTTGCAAACATGGAGGAAGAGAGGACAACAACAAAGAAGGGGACCAGGCAATAGACGGAGACATATTTCCGACGACATTAGGGCCACTTTGGTGGACCATGTCACTTTGGTGTATCACGATGAGAGAGGCTGGGCAGAGAGTCCAGGCCAACCTGAGTCTCTACACGGTAGCATCCATAATACGGACATTTTAGACTGGAGAACAGGTAGGTCTTCAACTTTCTACACTAGACTGTACCTATGGAATTGTTGCACATCATTCTGCATCACAGTACAGTACAATATTATGTCTACGCTCCTCAGTGAACCAAAACAAATAGGTATAATGCTGTGAAGTACATGTACTACAGTTGTGATGTTCCTGTGTACAGTATGACAGTACAGTATGTACAAAAAGAACCTCACCAATGACATCATATTCTTACATTTTCTCCAGAACTTCCAGACGACCTCCTGAGGGTGGAAGACGACGTCTGTTTCACCCATGAACAGGAACTGGCCCGTTGTCAATCTAGTGTCGGCAAACAACACCACGATCCGCCCCTACATCAACATACGAGAGCCAATCATCTCAGACCACACAACATTCCATAATAATCAACCCGTTGTCAGTACGTCGACATTCTGACGCCATCTTGACTTACGACGAAGCGGCTGTAGAGGGTTACATTTGAGAGGAACAGCGTTGGAGTCAAAGACCTTCGCTATGACCCTCGTGCAAGTGTCACTGTATTATACTGTATTACAGTAATGGCAGTAGATGGTGTCCTATTGGCACTCCATAGATACATTCAGACAAAGCAGTATGTGACCTAGGTAGGTGCCCCTATTCTGGGGGGAGGGGTGTGTTGTCTGTGGGGGCACCTGCCTTGCCAGTGTAACCGATGTGAAATGGCTAGTTAGTTAGCGGTCGGTGCGCGCTAAAAGCGTTTCAATCAGTGACGTCACTCGCTCTGAGACTTGAAGTAGGGTTTCCCCTTGCGTCGCAAGGGCAGCGGCTTTTGTGGCACGATGGGTAACGATGCTTCGTTGGGGTGTCAGTTGTTGATGTGTGCAGAGGGTCCCTGGTTCGAGCCCAGGTTGGGGCGAAGAGAGAGACGGAACCTACACTGTTACACCAGTAGCTTGTAGTTTTGACTGAATGGGTCTGACCCAACCCACCCCCCAACCCCATCCTTGTGTGAGAATGTAGACATTGTAGTCCTGTGTTTTTGAGTTACACCATATTCACGGTACAGTGTATGTATTTTCTGTTAGAGTCCTGGATGTTGACGCAGCTGCACAGCCTCATCGATGAAGTTGGATTCAATCTAAAAACAGGCGTCGGGGCAGAAATGTTACAGGACAAAGAGTTGTTGTGAATGTCCCTGGGGGGGGGGGGAATAAAACCCTGTGTGCTGCCATTAGTCTGCAAGGACTTCTCCATCACCATGCCACCTTAGGTCCCTACAATACTGCACACATAATCATATTTCTGGATACACTACATAATGCAGTAGTACAGGACGGACCAGAGCAGCCCAGGTTTGTTGTCATCTGGGATGTTAGTTTCCACCGGGCTGCTCTGGTCAGGGACTGGTTCACCAACCACAATAACTTCACAGTTGTATACTTGCCCCTTTACTCCCCATTTCTCAATCCGATTGGGGAATTATTTTCAGTTTGCCATTGGAAAGTGTATGACCGCCAATCCCATGCCTGCCTGCCTGCCTGCCTGCCTCTTCTGCAAGCGATGGAAGAGGCATGAGCAGACATTGAGGTGGGGTCAGTCCAGGGTTGGATGCGGCATGCAAGGCGATATTTTCCCCGTTGCCGATCCAGGGATGACATGGCTTGTGATGTGGCCAGACCCTAACAGAAAGGCGGGATCCATAAACCATCCACCCGCTCCTTTACAATATTTTAGTTTTGTTTACCATTGCACTGTAATTACTTTTGTTTCTGTGAGTTTACAATAACATATTGTATTGATTACTGTACTGTAATTACACTTTGTTTTTTGTTGTAAAAACCTGCAAAAACGTAATGTTTAATTTTACCTTATTTTAACTAGGCAAGTCAGTTAAGAACAAATTCTTATTTACAATGACAGCCTACTGGGGAACAGTGGGTTAACTGCCTTGTTCAGGGGCAGAACGACAGATTTTTACCTTTTCAGCTCGGGGATTCAATCTAGCAACCGTTCGGTTACCAGTCCAACACTCTAACCACTAGGCTACCTGCCGCCCCTCCACTCTAACCACTAGGCTACCTGCCGCCCCTCCACTCTAACCACTAGGCTACCTGCCTCCCCTCCACTCTAACCACTAGGCTACCTGCCTCCCCTCCACTCTAACCACTAGGCTACCTGCCGCCCCTCCACTCTAACCACTAGGCTACCTGCCGCCCCTCCACTCTAACCACTAGGCTACCTGCCTCCCCTCCACTCTAACCACTAGGCTACCTGCCTCCCCTCCACTCTAACCACTAGGCTACCTGCCGCCCCTCCACTCTAACCACTAGGCTACCTGCCCCCCCTACACTCTAACCACTAGGCTACCTGCCGCCCCTCCACTCTAACCACTAGGCTACCTGCCTCCCCTCCACTCCAACCACTAGGCTACCTGCCTCCCCTCCACTCTAACCACTAGGCTACCTGCCGCCCCTCCACTCTAACCACTAGGCTACCTGCCGCCCCTCCACTCTAACCACTAGGCTACCTGCCGCCCCTCCACTCTAACCACTAGGCTACCTGCCGCCCCTCCACTCTAACCACTAGGCTACCTGCCGCCCCTCCACTCTAACCACTAGGCTACCTGCCGCCCCTCCACTCTAACCACTAGGCTACCTGCCGCCCCCCTCCACTCTAACCACTAGGCTACCTGCCGCCCCTCCACTCTAACCACTAGGCTACCTGCCTCCCCTCCACTCTAACCACTAGGCTACCTGCCTCCCCTCCACTCTAACCACTAGGCTACCTGCCTCCCCTCCACTCTAACCACTAGGCTACCTGCCGCCCCTCCACTCTAACCACTAGGCTACCTGCCGCCCCTCCACTCTAACCACTAGGCTACCTGCCGCCCCCCTCCACTCTAACCACTAGGCTACCTGCCGCCCCTCCACTCTAACCACTAGGCTACCTGCCTCCCCTCCACTCTAACCACTAGGCTACCTGCCTCCCCTCCACTCTAACCACTAGGCTACCTGCCTCCCCTCCACTCTAACCACTAGGCTACCTGCCGCCCCTCCACTCTAACCACTAGGCTACCTGCCGCCCCTCCACTCTAACCACTAGGCTACCTGCCGCCCCTCCACTCTAACCACTAGGCTACCTGCCGCCCCTCCACTCTAACCACTAGGCTACCTGCCGCCCCTCCACTCTAACCACTAGGCTACCTGCCGCCCCTCCACTCTAACCACTAGGCTACCTGCCGCCCCTCCACTCTAACCACTAGGCTACCTGCCGCCCCTCCACTCTAACCACTAGGCTACCTGCCGCCCCTCCACTCTAACCACTAGGCTACCTGCCGCCCCCCTCCACTCTAACCACTAGGCTACCTGCCGCCCCTCCACTCTAACCACTAGGCTACCTGCCGCCCCTCCACTCTAACCACTAGGCTACCTGCCGCCCCTCCACTCTAACCACTAGGCTACCTGCCGCCCCCCTCCACTCTAACCACTAGGCTACCTGCCGCCCCTCCGCTCTAACCACTAGGCTACCTGCCGCCCCTCCGCTCTAACCACTAGGCTACCTGCCGCCCCTCCGCTCTAACCACTAGGCTACCCGCCGCCCCTCCGCTCTAACCACTAGGCTACCCGCCGCCCCTCCGCTCTAACCACTAGGCTACCCGCCGCCCCTCCGCTCTAACCACTAGGCTACCCGCCGCCCCTCCGCTCTAACCACTAGGCTACCCGCCGCCCCTCCGCTCTAACCACTAGGCTACCCGCCGCCCCTCCGCTCTAACCACTAGGCTACCCGCCGCCCCCCTCCTCTCTAACCACTAGGCTACCCGCCGCCCCTCCACTCTAACCACTAGGCTACCCGCCGCCCCTCCACTCTAACCACTAGGCTACCTGCCTCCCCTCCGCTCTAACCACTAGGCTACCTGCCTCCCCTCCGCTCTAACCACTAGGCTACCTGCCGCCCCTCCTCTCTAACCACTAGGCTACCTGCCGCCCCTCCACTCTAACCACTAGGCTACCTGCCGCCCCTCCACTCTAACCACTAGGCTACCTGCCGCCCCTCCGCTCTAACCACTAGGCTACCTGCCGCCCCCCTCCACTCTAACCACTAGGCTACCTGCCGCCCCTCCGCTCTAACCACTAGGCTACCTGCCGCCCCTCCGCTCTAACCACTAGGCTACCTGCCGCCCCTCCGCTCTAACCACTAGGCTACCTGCCGCCCCTCCGCTCTAACCACTAGGCTACCTGCCGCCCCTCCGCTCTAACCACTAGGCTACCTGCCGCCCCTCCGCTCTAACCACTAGGCTACCTGCCGCCCCTCCGCTCTAACCACTAGGCTACCCGCCGCCCCCCTCCTCTCTAACCACTAGGCTACCCGCCGCCCCTCCACTCTAACCACTAGGCTACCTGCCTCCCCTCCACTCTAACCACTAGGCTACCTGCCGCCCCTCCACTCTAACCACTAGGCTACCTGCCGCCCCTCCACTCTAACCACTAGGCTACCTGCCGCCCCTCCACTCTAACCACTAGGCTACCTGCCGCCCCTCCACTCTAACCACTAGGCTACCTGCCGCCCCTCCACTCTAACCACTAGGCTACCCTGCCACCCCTCCACTCTAACCACTAGGTTACCTGCCTCCGCTCCACTCTAACCACTAGGCTACCTGCCTCCGCTCCACTCTAACCACTAGGCTACCTGCCTCCGCTCCACTCTAACCACTAGGCTACCTGCCTCCCCTCCACTCTAACCACTAGGCTACCTGCCGCCCCTCCACTCTAACCACTAGGCTACCTGCCGCCCCTCCACTCTAACCACTAGGCTACCTGCCGCCCCTCCACTCTAACCACTAGGCTACCTGCCACCCCTCCACTCCACTCTAACCACTAGGCTACCTGCCTCCCCTCCACTCTAACCACTAGGCTACCTGCCGCCCCTCCACTCTAACCACTAGGCTACCTGCCTCCCCTCCACTCTAACCACTAGGCTACCTGCCTCCCCTCCACTCTAACCACTAGGCTACCTGCCGCCCCTCCACTCTAACCACTAGGCTACCTGCGGCCCCCTCCACTCTAACCACTAGGCTACCTGCCGCCCCTCCACTCTAACCACTAGGCTACCTGCCTCCCCTCCTCTCTAACCACAAGGCTACCTGCCGCCCCTCCACTCTAACCACTAGGCTACCTGCCGTCCCTCCACTCTAACCACTAGGCTACCTGCCGCCCCTCCACTCTAACCACTAGGCTACCTGCCGCCCCCCTCCACTCTAACCACTAGGCTACCTGCCGCCCCTCCGCTCTAACCACTAGGCTACCTGCCTCCCCTCCACTCTAACCACTAGGCTACCTGCCTCCCCTCCACTCTAACCACTAGGCTACCTGCCGCCCCTCCTCTCTAACCACTAGGTTACCTGCCGCCCCTCCACTCTAACCACTAGGCTACCTGCCGTCCCTCCACTCTAACCACTAGGCTACCTGCCTCCCCTCCGCTCTAACCACTAGGCTACCTGCCGCCCCTCCACTCTAACCACTAGGCTACCTGCCTCCCCTCCACTCTAACCACTAGGCTACCTGCCGCCCCTACACTCTAACCACTAGGCTACCTGCCGCCCCTCCACTCTAACCACTAGGCTACCTGCCGCCTCTCCACTCTAACCACTAGGCTACCTGCCGCCCCTCCACTCTAACCACTAGGCTACCTGCCGCCCCGGTCTGAGTAGATGTACAGGAACAATCTTTCACAGAAGCTTGTATGACACAATTAAAAAGGTATACAATGTACTAAAGCGGTCAGTATTGTGTATAAAGCAGCCTACCTTAATTTATAAAGACAGATATAGCAGCCTACCTTAATTTATAAAGACAGATAAAGCAGCCTACCTTAATTTATAAAGACAGATAAAGCAGCCTACCTTAATTTATAAAGACAGATATAGCAGCCTACCTTAATTTATAAAGACAGATAAAGCAGCCTACCTTAATTTCACCAGTGTTTCGTCCGTTGTTGAGTCAAGGAAGGTCTGTGGTCAGTGTATTTCCGATATCATGCCTTGTTTGTGTGATGCTGCTTTGAAAGAGTAATTCAAATGCTGCGTGTGTCATTTTTGTTGCAAGAAATTACATTTTGAAAAAGGATTGTGAAGTTTTGATTGCAGAGTTTAATTTTGACAGAAGTGAGATGTTTATCCCTGAGTGTTGTCTTATTTAGCTTGTGTGTTACATTGACACAACGAGCCAAATCCCCGCAACAGGAATGTAAGCGATAGCAAAAAAAAAAACTGTAACCCTAACTATTAACTTCAAAATTTGACGTTTGGAGAAACGTGGATTAAAAATAGAATTCTGCAGTGCTTTTGAGTGAACAGAGTTCAGTCTGCAATAATCCTCTCTCCTGCTGTAGTCCCCCCTTTCCATAACAGGTTGGTGTGCTGAGGGTGTTGCAGCACACCCTGAAAACGAGTGCACTGGGCCTTTTTAATAGTCCTGTATTAGCAGAAATGTATTCCAGTGGCTATGCCTCTCACTGCACTGTCTGCTGCCCAGTCCAAATAAATAGGCTTGTTTTATTCTACTTCATGTACAAAACTTATATTCACTTTAATACAATGAATATGCCAATAACTTTGTGCGCCAATCTTTCACAAAAAAATGTCCTGTTGCAAATGGTAAGGCTTCTGAGAAACATCTGGAATTAATTGCACTGCGCCAACTCTTCATGGGGAACAAATTCAACTTTAAGTTAACCCATCAGGTACGTTTTGTGATTATCTAAAAACAACACATGCCATTTCAGATGTAGGAATCCAATGATGTACAGTGTTGCAGATACATCTTTTCTTCTTCTTCCCGGGACCAGCAAGAAGAGAGGCAAAGAATGGTGCATCTGTTCCCTGTATAGTGCACTATGGGCCCTTGGTCAAATGTAGTGCACTGCATGGGGAATAGGCTGCCATTTGGGACAATGGCCATGCATCCATCCACTGAGGAGGGATCATAGACACAGGTGGTAGGCAGAGAGGCACAGATCCAGGATCAGCTCATCCATACCACAACTCCCTACCTTGACCACCAGGGGGGGGGGGGCGGGGAAACAAGACAAACTGATCTTACGTTTGGGATTTCAGGGGACCGACCACGCAGAGCCGGGTTGACTGGATCACACTGATAAAACAAGGCATGATATCGGAAATACACTGACCACAGACCTTCCTTGACTCGCAACGGACGAAACACTGGTGAAATGAAGGTAGGCTGCTTTATCTGTCTTTCTAAATGAAGGTAGGCTGCTTTATCTGTCTTTATAAATTAAGGTAGGCTGCTATATCTGTCTTTATAAATTAAGGTAGGCTGCTTTATCTGTCTTTATAAATTAAGGTAGGCTGCTTTATCTGTCTTTATAAATTAAGGTAGGCTGCTTTATCTGTCTTTATAAATTAAGGTAGGCTGCTTTATCTGTCTTTATAAATTAAGGTAGGCTGCTTTATCTGTCTTTATAAATTAAGGTAGGCTGCTTTATCTGTCTTTATAAATTAAGGTAGGCTGCTATATCTGTCTTTATAAATTAAGGTAGGCTGCTATATCTGTCTTTATAAATTAAGGTAGGCTGCTTTATCTGTCTTTATAAATTAAGGTAGGCTGCTTTATCTGTCTTTATAAATTAAGGTAGGCTGCTTTATCTGTCTTTATAAATTAAGGTAAGCTGATATGTCTTTTTGATGTTTTAATAAGCTTCACGTTATATACAAATATTGGATTATTTTGGTTTTCCATTCAATGTAATGCAGCCTAATATTGAGAAGGGCTCCACTCTTTCTGTGGCTATTGTCAACTGTTACCAAATGAGTCAACTGTCAGTCTGAGTGTCAACTTTTCAGGCCATTGTGGCTTTTGACACAAATAAGCTTGGTCCACTTTCCCAACAGGTTAGACGTGTTAGAGGGGATGAAATCCTCCTCTCCTTCTCTGCTACTAAAATCTCAAAATCACAACAAAGAATAACTTTTACCGAATCAAGAAGGACGTTTTGAGGAACCGAACCAACTGCTTTTCTTCCAGACTTTTTGAAAACAGCCATTTTGACCACTTTCCCCAACAGGTTAGACAAACACTTAAGAGTATGAAAATTATTCCACAACTTTTTTTTTTAAAATTTCTACCATTCAAATCTAAAAATCAGAACATTTCTTCCACGACCACAAAAACATTTAAGAACAACAGCAAGCCCCTCAACTTGACTTTACTATGTAAAGTTACAATCTAGTGGTTGTTTTCCCCCATTCTTTTGTCCAGTTCTTTGTAAATATATTGAAAGTTAAAAACACTTTAATTTCTTTCCAGTTTCACGGTATAGTTGACACATTAAGCTCACAGCAAGGGAATGGTAGTTCAGACGTTTATCATACGAATTAAAATGTTATTTATACAATAATAAACCAAACTTCTAAACTAAACACGACTCCCTGATGTTTATAGTTGATCATCCTGAATTGTAATTAAATCACAAAAACACTAATACTGTCGTAGAAACAGTATTCTACATAGTAGTACAGGTCTGTGTTGTATACAAAAGCAAATGAAGCAATACGTAGAAAATACACTTATAAAATATGAAAACGCAAGCCTCCAGCTTGTAAAAAGGTGTGAAGTGAAAGTTCTTTGGGTAAAAGCTTAGAATACACATCAATCTCTCATAACACTAATGAGCAATACAAACACATCAATCTCTCATAACACTAATGAGCAACAAACACATCAATCTCTCATAACACTAATGAGCAATACAAACACATCAATCTCTCATAACACTAATGAGCAATACAAACACATCAATCAAATGTAATACATCTAATAGTAGACAGGACACACTCCACAGTGTAGGACAGTAGTGATATATGTTGGCATCCCTTGAAACAGACAGGATGAAACAAACAGACAGGATGAAACAGAAACAGACAGGATGAAACAGACAGGATGGAACAGACAGGATGAAACAGACAGGATGAAACGGAAACAGACAGGATGAAACAGAAACAGACAGGATGAAACAGACAGGATGTAACAGAAACAGACAGGATGAAACAGAAACAGACAGGATGAAACAGAAACAGACAGGATGAAACAGACAGGATGAAACAGACAGGATAGAACAGACAGGATGGAACAGAAACAGACAGGATGAAACAGACAGGATGAAACAGACAGGATGAAATGGGAACAGACAGGGTAAAACAGACAGGATGGAACAGAAACAGACAGGATGATACAGAAACAGACAGGATGGAACAGACAGGATGGAACAGACAGGATGAAACAGACAGGATGAAACTAAAACAGACAGGATGGCTCTGACAGGATGTAACAGAAACAGACAGGATGAAACAGACAGGATGAAACAGACAGGATAGCAGACAGGATGAAACAGACAGGATGAAACCGACAGGATGGAACAGAAACAGACAGGATGTAACAGACAGGATGTAACAGACAGGATGAAACAGACAGGATGAAACAGAAACAGACAGGATGAAACAGACAGGATGAAACAGACAGGATGAAACAGACAGGATGAAACAGAAACAGACAGGATGTAACAGACAGGATGAAACAGACAGGATGAAACAGACAGGATGGAACAGAAACAGACAGGATGAAACAGACAGGATGAAACAGACAGGATGAAACAGACAGGATGAAACTCTAACCACTAGGCTACCTGCCGCCCCTCCACTCTAACCACTAGGCTACCTGCCGCCCCTCCACTCTAACCACTAGGCTACCTGCCGCCCCTCCACTCTAACCACTAGGCTACCTGCCGCCCCTCCACTCTAACCACTAGGCTACCTGCCGCCCCTCCACTCTAACCACTAGGCTACCTGCCGCCCCTCCACTCTAACCACTAGGCTACCTGCCGCCCCTCCACTCTAACCACTAGGCTACCTGCCGCCCCCCTCCACTCTAACCACTAGGCTACCTGCCGCCCCTCCACTCTAACCACTAGGCTACCTGCCGCCCCTCCACTCTAACCACTAGGCTACCTGCCGCCCCTCCACTCTAACCACTAGGCTACCTGCCGCCCCCCTCCACTCTAACCACTAGGCTACCTGCCGCCCCTCCGCTCTAACCACTAGGCTACCTGCCGCCCCCCTCCACTCTAACCACTAGGCTACCTGCCTCCCCTCCACTCTAACCACTAGGCTACCTGCCTCCCCTCCACTCTAACCACTAGGCTACCTGCCGCCCCTCCACTCTAACCACTAGGCTACCTGCCCCCCCTACACTCTAACCACTAGGCTACCTGCCGCCCCTCCACTCTAACCACTAGGCTACCTGCCTCCCCTCCACTCCAACCACTAGGCTACCTGCCTCCCCTCCACTCTAACCACTAGGCTACCTGCCGCCCCTCCACTCTAACCACTAGGCTACCTGCCGCCCCTCCACTCTAACCACTAGGCTACCTGCCGCCCCTCCACTCTAACCACTAGGCTACCTGCCGCCCCTCCACTCTAACCACTAGGCTACCTGCCGCCCCTCCACTCTAACCACTAGGCTACCTGCCGCCCCCCTCCACTCTAACCACTAGGCTACCTGCCGCCCCTCCACTCTAACCACTAGGCTACCTGCCTCCCCTCCACTCTAACCACTAGGCTACCTGCCTCCCCTCCACTCTAACCACTAGGCTACCTGCCTCCCCTCCACTCTAACCACTAGGCTACCTGCCGCCCCTCCACTCTAACCACTAGGCTACCTGCCGCCCCTCCACTCTAACCACTAGGCTACCTGCCGCCCCTCCACTCTAACCACTAGGCTACCTGCCGCCCCTCCACTCTAACCACTAGGCTACCTGCCGCCCCTCCACTCTAACCACTAGGCTACCTGCCGCCCCTCCACTCTAACCACTAGGCTACCTGCCGCCCCCCTCCACTCTAACCACTAGGCTACCTGCCGCCCCTCCACTCTAACCACTAGGCTACCTGCCGCCCCCCTCCACTCTAACCACTAGGCTACCTGCCGCCCCTCCACTCTAACCACTAGGCTACCTGCCGCCCCTCCACTCTAACCACTAGGCTACCTGCCGCCCCTCCGCTCTAACCACTAGGCTACCTGCCGCCCCTCCGCTCTAACCACTAGGCTACCTGCCGCCCCTCCGCTCTAACCACTAGGCTACCTGCCGCCCCTCCGCTCTAACCACTAGGCTACCTGCCGCCCCTCCGCTCTAACCACTAGGCTACCTGCCGCCCCTCCGCTCTAACCACTAGGCTACCCGCCGCCCCCCTCCTCTCTAACCACTAGGCTACCCGCCGCCCCTCCACTCTAACCACTAGGCTACCCGCCGCCCCTCCACTCTAACCACTAGGCTACCCGCCTCCCCTCCGCTCTAACCACTAGGCTACCTGCCTCCCCTCCGCTCTAACCACTAGGCTACCTGCCGCCCCTCCTCTCTAACCACTAGGCTACCTGCCTCCCCTCCACTCTAACCACTAGGCTACCTGCCTCCCCTCCACTCTAACCACTAGGCTACCTGCCGCCCCTCCACTCTAACCACTAGGCTACCTGCCACCCCTCCACTCTAACCACTAGGCTACCTGCCGCCCCTCCACTCTAACCACTAGGCTACCTGCCTCCCCTCCACTCTAACCACTAGGCTACCTGCCTCCCCTCCACTCTAACCACTAGGCTACCTGCCGCCCCTCCACTCTAACCACTAGGCTACCTGCCGCCCCTCCACTCTAACCACTAGGCTACCTGCTGCCCCTCCACTCTAACCACTAGGCTACCTGCCGCCCCTCCACTCTAACCACTAGGCTACCTGCCGCCCCTCCACTCTAACCACTAGGCTACCTGCCGCCCCTCCACTCTAACCACTAGGCTACCTGCCACCCCTCCACTCCACTCTAACCACTAGGCTACCTGCCTCCCCTCCACTCTAACCACTAGGCTACCTGCCGCCCCTCCACTCTAACCACTAGGCTACCTGCCTCCCCTCCACTCTAACCACTAGGCTACCTGCCTCCCCTCCACTCTAACCACTAGGCTACCTGCCGCCCCTCCACTCTAACCACTAGGCTACCTGCGGCCCCCTCCACTCTAACCACTAGGCTACCTGCCGCCCCTCCACTCTAACCACTAGGCTACCTGCCTCCCCTCCTCTCTAACCACAAGGCTACCTGCCGCCCCTCCACTCTAACCACTAGGCTACCTGCCGTCCCTCCACTCTAACCACTAGGCTACCTGCCGCCCCTCCACTCTAACCACTAGGCTACCTGCCGCCCCTCCACTCTAACCACTAGGCTACCTGCCGCCCCCTCCACTCTAACCACTAGGCTACCTGCCGCCCCTCCACTCTAACCACTAGGCTACCTGCCGCCCCTCCACTCTAACCACTAGGCTACCTGCCGCCCCTCCACTCTAACCACTAGGCTACCTGCCGCCCCTCCACTCTAACCACTAGGCTACCTGCCGCCCCTCCACTCCACTCTAACCACTAGGCTACCTGCCTCCCCTCCACTCTAACCACTAGGCTACCTGCCGCCCCTCCACTCTAACCACTAGGCTACCTGCCTCCCCTCCACTCTAACCACTAGGCTACCTGCCTCCCCTCCACTCTAACCACTAGGCTACCTGCCGCCCCTCCACTCTAACCACTAGGCTACCTGCGGCCCCCTCCACTCTAACCACTAGGCTACCTGCCGCCCCTCCACTCTAACCACTAGGCTACCTGCCTCCCCTCCTCTCTAACCACAAGGCTACCTGCCGCCTCTCCACTCTAACCACTAGGCTACCTGCCGCCCCTCCACTCTAACCACTAGGCTACCTGCCCCCCCTCCACTCTAACCACTAGGCTACCTGCCGCCCCTCCACTGTAACCACTAGGCTACCTGCCGCCCCTCCACTCTAACCACTAGGCTACCTGCCGCCCCGGTCTGAGTAGATGTACAGGAACAATCTTTCACAGAAGCTTGTATGACACAATTAAAAAGGTATACAATGTACTAAAGCGGTCAGTATTGTGTATAAAGCAGCCTACCTTAATTTATAAAGACAGATAAAGCAGTCTACCTTAATTTATAAAGACAGATAAAGCAGCCTACCTTAATTTCACCAGTGTTTCGTCCGTTGTTGAGTCAAGGAAGGTCTGTGGTCAGTGTATTTCCGATATCATGCCTTGTTTTATCAGTGTGATGCTGCTTTGAAAGAGTAATTCAAATGCTGCGTGTGTCATTTTTGTTGCAAGAAATTACATTTTGAAAAAGGATTGTGAAGTTTTGATTGCAGAGTTTAATTTTGACAGAAGTGAGATGTTTATCCCTGAGTGTTGTCTTATTTAGCTTGTGTGTTACATTGACACAACGAGCCAAATCCCCGCAACAGGAATGTAAGCGATAGCAAAAAAAAAAACTGTAACCCTAACTATTAACTTCAAAATTTGACGTTTGGAGAAACGTGGATTAAAAATAGAATTCTGCAGTGCTTTTGAGTGAACAGAGTTCAGTCTGCAATAATCCTCTCTCCTGCTGTAGTCCCCCCTTTCCATAACAGGTTGGTGTGCTGAGGGTGTTGCAGCACACCCTGAAAACGAGTGCACTGGGCCTTTTTAATAGTCCTGTATTAGCAGAAATGTATTCCAGTGGCTATGCCTCTCACTGCACTGTCTGCTGCCCAGTCCAAATAAATAGGCTTGTTTTATTCTACTTCATGTACAAAACTTATATTCACTTTAATACAATGAATATGCCAATAACTTTGTGCGCCAATCTTTCACAAAAAAATGTCCTGTTGCAAATGGTAAGGCTTCTGAGAAACATCTGGAATTAATTGCACTGCGCCAACTCTTCATGGGGAACAAATTCAACTTTAAGTTAACCCATCAGGTACGTTTTGTGATTATCTAAAAACAACACATGCCATTTCAGATGTAGGAATCCAATGATGTACAGTGTTGCAGATACATCTTTTCTTCTTCTTCCCGGGACCAGCAAGAAGAGAGGCAAAGAATGGTGCATCTGTTCCCTGTATAGTGCACTATGGGCCCTTGGTCAAATGTAGTGCACTGCATGGGGAATAGGCTGCCATTTGGGACAATGGCCATGCATCCATCCACTGAGGAGGGATCATAGACACAGGTGGTAGGCAGAGAGGCACAGATCCAGGATCAGCTCATCCATACCACAACTCCCTACCTTGACCACCAGGGGGGGGGGGGCGGGGAAACAAGACAAACTGATCTTACGTTTGGGATTTCAGGGGACCGACCACGCAGAGCCGGGTTGACTGGATCACACTGATAAAACAAGGCATGATATCGGAAATACACTGACCACAGACCTTCCTTGACTCGCAACGGACGAAACACTGGTGAAATTAAGGTAGGCTGCTTTATCCGTCTTTATAAATTAAGGTAGGCTGCTTTATCTGTCTTTATAAATTAAGGTAGGCTGCTATATCTGTCTTTATAAATTAAGGTAGGCTGCTTTATCTGTCTTTATAAATTAAGGTAGGCTGCTTTATCTGTCTTTATAAATTAAGGTAGGCTGCTTTATCTGTCTTTATAAATTAAGGTAGGCTGCTTTATCTGTCTTTATAAATTAAGGTAGGCTGCTATATCTGTCTTTATAAATTAAGGTAAGCTGATATGTCTTTTTGATGTTTTAATAAGCTTCACGTTATATACAAATATTGGATTATTTTGGTTTTCCATTCAATGTAATGCAGCCTAATATTGAGAGGGGCTCCACTCTTTCTGTGGCTATTGTCAACTGTTACCAAATGAGTCAACTGTCAGTCTGAGTGTCAACTTTTCAGGCCTTGTGGCTGACACAAATAAGCTTGGTCCACTTTCCCCAACAGGTTAGACGTGTTAGAGGGGATGAAATCCTCCTCTCCTTCTCTGCTACTAAAATCTCAAAATCACAACAAAGAATAACTTTTACCGAATCAAGAAGGACGTTTTGAGGAACCGAACCAACTGCTTTTCTTCCAGACTTTTTGAAAACTGCCATTTTGACCACTTTCCCCAACAGGTTAGACAAACACTTAAGAGTATGAAAATTATTCCACAATTTTTTTATTTTTATTTCTACCATTCAAATCTAAAAATCAGAACATTTCTTCCACGACCACAAAAACATTTAAGAACAACAGCAAGCCCCTCAACTTGACTTTACTATGTAAAGTTACAATCTAGTGGTTGTTTTCCCCCATTCTTTTGTCCAGTTCTTTGTAAATATATTGAAAGTTAAAAACACTTTAATTTCTTTCCAGTTTCACGGTATAGTTGACACATTAAGCTCACAGCAAGGGAATGGTAGTTCAGACGTTTATCATACGAATTAAAATGTTATTTATACAATAATAAACCAGACTTCTAAACTAAACACGACTCCCTGATGTTTATAGTTGATCATCCTGAATTGTAATTAAATCACAAAAACACTAATACTGTCGTAGAAACAGTATTCTACATAGTAGTACAGGTCTGTGTTGTATACAAAAGCAAATGAAGCAATACGTAGAAAAAACACTTATAAAATATGAAAACGCAAGCCTCCAGCTTGTAAAAAGGTGTGAAGTGAAAGTTCTTTGGGTAAAAGCTTAGAATACACATCAATCTCTCATTACACTAATGAGCAATACAAACACATCAATCTCTCATAACACTAATGAGCAATACAAACACATCAATCTCTCATAACACTAATGAGCAATACAAACACATCAATCTCTCATAACACTAATGAGACAATACAAACACATCAATCTCTCATAACACTAATGAGCAACAAACACATCAATCTCTCATAACACTAATGAGCAATACAAACACATCAATCTCTCATAACACTAATGAGCAACAAACACATCAATCTCTCATAACACTAATGAGCAATACAAACACATCAATCTCTCATAACACTAATGAGCAATACAAACACATCAATCTCTCATAACACTAATGAGCAATACAAACACATCAATCTCTCATAACACTAATGAGACAATACAAACACATCAATCTCTCATAACACTAATGAGCAATACAAACACATCAATCTCTCATAACACTAATGAGCAATACAAACACATCAATCTCTCATAACACTAATGAGCAATACAACACACATCAATCTCTCATAACACTAATGAGACAATACAAACACATCAATCAAATGTAATACATCTAATAGTAGACAGGACACACTCCACAGTGTAGGACAGTAGTGATATATGTTGGCATCCCTTGAAACAGACAGGATGAAACAAACAGACAGGATGAAACGGAAACAGACAGGATGAAACAGACAGGATGTAACTGACAGGATGAAACAGAAACAGACAGGATGAAACAGACAGGATGAAACAGACAGGATGAAACAGACAGGATGAAACAGACAGGATAGAACAGAAACAGACAGGATGTAACAGAAACAGACAGGATGAAACAGACAGGATGAAACAGACAGGATGGAACAGAAACAGACAGGATGTAACAGACAGGATGAAACAGACAGGATGAAACAGACAGGATGGAACAGAAACAGACAGGATGAAACAGACAGGATGAAACAGACAGGATGAAACAGACAGGATAGAACAGAAACAGACAGGATGTAACAGAAACAGACAGGATGAAACAGACAGGATGAAACAGACAGGATGAAACAGACAGGATGGAACAGAAACAGACAGGATGTAACAGACAGGATGGAACAGACAGGATGAAACAGACAGGATGAAACAGACAGGATGGAACAGAAACAGACAGGATGAAACAGACAGGATGGAACAGACAGGATGAAACAGACAGGATGGAACAGAAACAGACAGGATGAAACAGACAGGATGGAACAGACAGGATGAAACAGACAGGATGAAACAGACAGGATGAAACAGACAGGATGGAACAGACAGGATAAAACTAAAACAGACAGGATGGAACTGACAGGATGAAACAGAAACAGACAGGATGAAACAGACAGGATGGAACAGACAGGATGGAACAGACAGGATGAAACTAAAACAGACAGGATGAAACAGAAACAGACAGGATGTAACAGACAGGATGAAACAGACAGGATGGAACAGACAGGATAAAACTAAAACAGACAGGATGGAACTGACAGGATGAAACAGAAACAGACAGGATGAAACAGACAGGATGAAACAGACAGGATGGAACAGACAGGATGGAACAGAAACAGACAGGATGAAACAGACAGGATGAAACAGACAGGATAAAACAGACAGGATAGAAAAGAAACAGACAGGATGAAACAGAAACAGACAGGATGTAACAGACAGGATGGAACAGACAGGATGAAACAGACAGGATGCAACAGAAACAGACAGGATGAAACAGAAACAGACAGGATGTAACAGACAGGATGAAACAGACAGGATGGAACAGAAACAGACAGGATGAAACAGAAACAGACAGGATGTAACAGACAGGATGAAACAGACAGGATGAAACAGAAACAGACAGGATGGAACAGAAACAGACAGGATGTAACAGACAGGATGGCTCTGACAGGATGAAACAGAAACAGACAGGATAAAACAGACAGGATGAAACAGACAGGATGAAACAGAAACAGACAGTAGGGGCTGAAAAAGAGAACAGCTTTGATTGACCTTTGGCAGAACATGTAACAGTATTTGGTAACATTCTAACATGTGTCCATCATGTCATGTGGTAACAGTTCTTATCATTTAAAACCCCCCAAAAATTGCATAAATCTGAGAAGCTCACAGTGTCACAGAAGAAGGACGGTAACAGGAAAGGTAATATTATTTGTACAAAATTGTAGCAGTCCTGTAGGAATGAATGTCTTTGAGAAGCTCAGTGTTACAGACAGACGGACAAAGACAATCTGGTGTGACTGACATCATCGCTCTGATATCCAAATGGTGGTGACATTTTACACCCAGCATCATCATCATACGTATGTCATAAAAGATTACATTTTTTTATTTTTTATTTATTTAACCAGGCAAGTCAGTTAAGAACAAATTATTATTTACAATGACGGCCTATGAACAGTGCCTTGTTCTCAGGGGCAGAACGACAGATTTTTACCTTGTCAGCTCGGGGGGGGATTCCATCTAGCAACCTTTCGGTTACCGGCCCAACCTGCCGCTCATAACTTGTCATGACACACATTGCATTGTTTCATGGCTGGTTATGACACCTACATAAGTGTCATAAGTGTCAAAACCCCACAACAGTAGTTGTTTTATGGCTGGTTACGACACCTACATAAGTGTCAAAGCCCACAAAACCTACCACACGAGGCAAAACATTCCATTACACATGTCAACAGTATGTTTATGTTATATAACATGTTCTGAAATGAACCATATTAAATTATCATTGTATATTTGCTCACACATTGATGTCAGACAGGCACCTACCCCAGTGCTCTGTTGTTGATGACTGGGATGAATGTAGGAGCAGGACAAGACTCCCTCTATGTGACTGATGACTGTAGGAACAGATTTCAGTAGCAGGACAAGACTCCCTCTATGTGACTGATGACTGTAGGAGCAGGACAAGACTCCCTCTATGTGACTGATGACTGTAGCAGCAGGACAAGACTCCCTCTATGTGACTGATGAATGTAGGAACAGGACAAGACTCCCTCTATGTGACTGATGAATGTAGGAGCAGGACAAGACTCCCTCTATGTGACTGATGAATGTAGGAGCAGGACAAGACTCCCTCTATGTGACTGATGAATGATATAAGGACATGTATGTGATAGGCCTATCTGGCTTATATGATTATGGTGGTCATAATGCTTCTTGGCATAACAAAGCAATTGTACTGTGTTGTAAATAGTTTTTTTAGCACAGCTGTGCTGCCGTCATAGGTACAAGACAGAACGGCTGTGCTGCCGTCATAGGTACGAGACGGAGCTGAGTACCGTAGATCAGCACAGCGGTGCTAAAAAAGTTGTTTTGCACACCCTGGAGTGTACAATAGCTTTCCTACAAAGGATTACCAGTTAAATAAAACACATTACTTTGATGAATTTAGTCATAGTCCCGACACATCTACGGTTGCTCTATGTTAGGTTGAGACGCGACCCAGTCGTTAGTCTTTGTTCTGTATCTATGGACCCAGTCGTTAGTCTTTGTTCTGTATCTATGGACGCGACCCAGTCGTTCAGTCTTTATTCTGTATCTATGGACGCGACCCAGTCGTTAGTCTTTGTTCTGTATCTATGGACGAGACCCAGTCGTTAGTCTTTGTTCTGTATCTATGGACGCGACCCAGTCGTTAGTCTTTGTTCTGTATCTATGGACGCGACCCAGTCGTTATTCTTTTTGTTCTGTATCTATGGACGCGACCCAGTCGTTAGTCTTTGTTCTGTATCTATGGACGCGACCCAGTCGTTCAGTCTTTTTGTTCTGTATCTATGGACGCGACCCAGTCGTTATTCTTTTTGTTCTGTATCTATGGACGCGACCCAGTCGTTAGTCTTTTTGTTCTGTATCTATGGACGCGACCCAGTCGTTCAGTCTTTTTGTTCTGTATCTATGGACGCGACCCAGTCGTTCAGTCTTTGTTCTGTATCTATGGACGCGACCCAGTCGTTAGTCTTTGTTCTGTATCTATGGACGCGACCCAGTCGTTCAGTCTTTTTGTTCTGTATCTATGGACGCGACCCAGTCGTTATTCTTTTTGTTCTGTATCTATGGTCGCGACCCAGTCGTTAGTCTTTGTTCTGTATCTATGGACGCGACCCAGTCGTTAGTCTTTATTCTGTATCTATGGACGCGACCCAGTCGTTAGTCTTTATTCTGTATCTATGGACGCGACCCAGTCGTTAGTCTTTGTTCTGTATCTATGGACGCGACCCAGTCGTTAGTCTTTGTTCTGTATCTATGGACGCGACCCAGTCGTTATTCTTTTTGTTCTGTATCTATGGACGAGACCCAGTCGTTAGTCTTTGTTCTGTATCTATGGACGCGACCCAGTCGTTAGTCTTTTTGTTCTGTATCTATGGACGCGACCCAGTCGTTAGTCTTTTTGTTCTGTATCTATGGACGCGACCCAGTCGTTCAGTCTTTGTTCTGTATCTATGGACGCGACCCAGTCGTTATTCTTTTTGTTCTGTATCTATGGTCGCGACCCAGTCGTTAGTCTTTGTTCTGTATCTATGGACGCGACCCAGTCGTTAGTCTTTATGTTCTGTATCTATGGACGCGACCCAGTCGTTCAGTCTTTGTTCTGTATCTATGGACGCGACCCAGTCGTTATTCTTTTTGTTCTGTATCTATGGACGAGACCCAGTCGTTAGTCTTTGTTCTGTATCTATGGACGCGACCCAGTCGTTCAGTCTTTGTTCTGTATCTATGGACGCGACCCAGTCGTTATTCTTTTTGTTCTGTATCTATGGTCGCGACCCAGTCGTTAGTCTTTGTTCTGTATCTATGGACGCGACCCAGTCGTTAGTCTTTATGTTCTGTATCTATGGACGCGACCCAGTCGTTCAGTCTTTATTCTGTATCTATGGACGCGACCCAGTCGTTAGTCTTTGTTCTGTATCTATGGACGCGACCCAGTCGTTAGTCTTTATGTTCTGTATCTATGGACGCGACCCAGTCGTTCAGTCTTTATTCTGTATCTATGGACGCGACCCAGTCGTTAGTCTTTGTTCTGTATCTATGGACGCGACCCAGTCGTTAGTCTTTGTTCTGTATCTATGGACGCGACCCAGTCGTTATTCTTTTTGTTCTGTATCTATGGACGCGACCCAGTCGTTCATTCTAAATGTTCCGTTGCCAGCTCTTATCCCTTGCTTGCTAGCTAGCCAACTTCACAGCTAACACAAATCGCTTCAAACTGAAGCTGGTAAGACAGCAAACTAGCTGCATTTCATGTCGTTTGTATAGAGTATATCCATAAAAATTATGCTGATTCATGATTTTTACTGGCTGAGAATTTTTTTTTTTTGTCTTGTCCAGACAAGTTAATTCTCAATAGGACAGTGGAGATCGAATTTCAAAAGATATATTTTTTTTTTTTATTGTTTAGAGACAGACAGCAAAGGTTTTACAAACCCCCGTTGTTGCAAACGAAATGTAGGCTAGAAACAAGGGGAGATAATGAATTTAATCAATTGGCTGATGGGACAGTGGATATACAGGGATTTGTCAGATGGAACAGAAAACAAGATGCCCATTTCTGCGTCATATGCTTACCTGTGCTAAACAGGTATGGCTTAGAACGCGTCTCAACCAATAAAAATGCTTGTTTTGACCAACCCGTTGTAGAAAGTGTATTTTCTTAGTCCAAGCGGATGGTCGTAATGGTTCATCACAATGTCATAAATTGTATTTTCTGCAAGTTTCTGCAAGTATTTAAAATATGATTAAAAAAAATTATTCATTGCAACAAAGGATTTTAAGAAACAAACTTTCAAACAAAACTAATTTGAATAAATGTGGGTTTTGACACTTATGTAGGTGTCATAACCAGCCATAAAATAACAGGTGTGACGCAAAGGATTTACTGCCGATACAGGACCAGGCCCAAATCCCCATCCTTCGCCGATACAGGGGACGCAGATCCGGGAGCCTTGTGAGAATTTGTTGGCGAGTGGGTAACCAACCAACGTGGAATCATTGAAGAATAAACTGGATGAGCTCCGTTCGAGACTATCCTACCAACCAGACATTAAAAACTGTAATATCTTATGTTTCACTGAGTCGTGGCTGAACGACGACATGGGGATAACAAACTGCAGCCTCTAGTAAGACAAAGGGTCTGTGTCTATTTGTCCATAAGAGCTGGTGCACAAAATCAAATATTAAGGAAGTCTTGAGATTTTGCTCACCTGAGGTAGAGTACCTCATGATAAGCTGTAGACCACACTATTTACCAAGAGAGTTTTCATCTATATTTTTCGTAGCTGTCTATTTACCACCACAAACCGATGCTGGCACTAAGACCAGACTCAACCAACTCTATAAGGCCATAAGAAAACAAGAAAATGCTCATCCAGAAGCGGCGCTCCTAGTGGCCGGGGACTTTAATGCAAGGAAACTTAAATCCGCTTCACCTCATTTCTACCAGCATGTCACATGTGCAACCAGAGGATAAAAAAAAAAAAAAAACTCTAGACCACCTTTACTCACAGAGATGCATACAAAGCTCTCCCTCGCCCTCCATTTGGCAAATCTGACCATAATTCTATCCACCTGATTCCTGTTTATAAGCAAAAAGTCAAACAGGAAGCACCAGTGACTCGCTCAATACAGAAGTGATCAGATGATGCAGATGCTAAACTACAGGACTGTTTTGCTGCACAGACTGGAATATGTTCCGGGATTCATCCGACGGCATTGAGGAGTACACCACATCAGTCACCGGCTTCATCAATAAGTGCATTGATGACATCGTCCCCACAGTGACCGTACGTACATACCCCAACCAGAAGCCATGGATTACAGGCAACATCCACACTGAGATAAAGGGTAGAGCTGCGGCTTTGAAGGAGCGGGACTCTAATCCGGGCGCTTATAAGAAATCCTGCTTTGCCCTCCGACAAACCATCAAACAGGCAAAAAAATCAATACAGGACTAAGACTGAATCATACTACACTGGCTCTGACACTTGTTGGATGTGGCAGGGCTTACAAACTATTACGGACTACAAATGGAAGCCCAGCCGCGAGCTGCCCAGTGACACAAGCTTACCAAATGAGCTAAATGACTTCTATGTGCGCTTCAAGGCAAGCAAAACTGAAGCATGCATGAGAGCACCAGCTATTCCGAACGAGCGTGTGATCACGCTCTCCGTAGCCGATGTGATTTAGGACATTTAAACAGGTCAACATTCACAAGACCGCAGGATTACCAGGACGTGTACTCAGAGCATGCGCTGACCAACTGAGTCTATAATACCTACATGTTTAAAGCAGACCACCATAGTCCCTGTGCCCAAGAACACTAAGGTAACCTGCCTAAATGTTTACCAACCCGTAGCACTCAGCCCTGAAGCCATGAATTGCATTGAAAGCCTGGTCATGGCTCACATCAACATCATCATCCCAGAATCCCTAGATCCACTCCAATTTGCATACCGCCCAAACAGATCCACAGATGATGCAGTCTCGATTGCACTCCACACTGCCCTCTACCACCTGGACAAAAGGAACACCTACGTGAGAATGCTATTCATTGACTACAGCTCAGCGTTCAGCACCATTGTGCCCTCAAATCTCATCACTAAGCTAAGGACCCTGGGACTGAACACCTCCATCTGCAACTGGATCCTGGACTTCCTGAAGGGCCGCCCCCAGGTGGTAAGGGTAGGCAACAACACGTCTGCTTCGCTGATCCTCAACATGGAGGCCCCTCAGGGGTGCATGCTCAGTCCCCTCCTGTACTCCCTGTTCACTCATGACTGCACCGCCAGGCACAACTCCAGCACCATTGTTAAGTTTGCTGACGACACAACAGTGGTAGGCCTGATCACCGACAACGATGAGACGGCCTATAGGGAGGAGGTCAGAGACCTGACCAGTGTGGTACCAGGACAACAACCTCTCCCTCAACATGATCAAGACAAAGGAGATGATTGTGGACTACAGGAAAAGGAGGACCGAACACGCCCCCATTCTCATCGAAGGTGCTGTTAGTGAAGCAGGTTGAGAGCTTTAAGTTCCTTGGCGTCCACATCACCAACAAACTAGTATGGTCCAAACACACCAAGACAGTCGTGAAGAGGGCACAACAAAACCTATTCCCCCTCAGGAGACTGAAAAGATTTGTCATGGGTCCTCAGATTCTCAAAAGGTTCCATAGCTGCACCATCGAGAGCATCCTGACTGGTGCATCACCGTGTGCGCCATCACGCGCATGTTGATTTTGTCCATCAGCACCAGACGCCATCAGGACACTCAAGTTGAAATAACAAAACAAACTCTGAACCAACTATATTAATTTGGGGACAGGTAGAAACACATGAAACATTCATGGCAACTGCTCAACCTCCGATCGCAAAGCACTACAGAGGGTAGTGCGTGCGGCCCAGTACATCACTGGGGCCAAGCTTCCTGCCATCCAGGACCTCTATACCAGGCGGTGTTAGAGGAAGGCCCTAAAAATTGCCAAAGACTCCAGCCACCTTAGTCATAGATTGTTCTCTCTGCTACCGCACGGCAAGCGGTACCGGAGCACCAAGTCTAGGTCCAAAAGGCTTCTTAACAGCTTCTTCCCCCAAGCCATAAGACTCCTGAACAGCTAATCAAAATGGCCACCCAGACTATTTGCATTAACCCACCCTTTTTTTACACTGCTGCTACTCGCTGTTTATTATCTATGCATAGTCACTTTACCTACATGTACACATTGGTGGAAAAAGTAACCAATTGTCATACATACCTTAATAGAAAGTTACTCAAGTAAAATTGAAAGTCACCCAGTAAAATACTACTTGAGTAAAAGTCCAAAAGTATTTGGTTGTAAATATACTTGAGTATCAAAAGTAAATGTAATTGCTCAAATTTACTTAAGTATGCAAAAGTAAAAATCTTTTCAAATTCCTTATATTAAGGAAAGTAGATGGCACCATTTTCTTGTCTTTTTTTAAATTCACAGATAGCCAGGGGCACACTCCAACATAATTTACGAAAGATGCATTTGTGTTTAGTGAGTCCGCCAAATCAGAGGCAGTAGGGATGACCACGTGATCTCTTGATAAGTGCGTGAATTGGACCAATTTCCTGTCCTGCTAGGCATTCAAAATGTAACGAGTACTTTTTGGGTATAAAAAGTACTTTTTAATTTTTTTTTAGGAATGTAGTGAAGTCAAAGTAAAATATAAAAAGTAAAGTACAGATACCCCAAAAAACTACTTAAGTAGTACTTTAAAGTACCTCGACTAACCTGTACACCCGCACATTGACTCGATACCGGTACCCCCTATATTTTCTTCACTCTTATTTTTCTTATCTGCATTGTTGGCTAAGGGCTTGTAAGTAAGCATTTCACGGTAAGGTATATGTGACAAATACAGTTTGATTTGATGACAGTGTTATGACCATATTATGATCAGTTATAAGTTATGTCAGCTGTTATGACATTGTGACATGGTTATAACTGTGTCATAACGCGTTATGATGCTGGTGTCAAGCGTTAACCAAAGGATTTTCAGTAAAAGAGTAACAAAAAAACAAGGCTCAGTCATGTCTTTACAACTTTCTCCTCTCCTCTTCTTCTGGGCACCTTCCAGGCAACAAGACAGGCTCTCCTCTCTTCCTCTTCTCCTCTCTTCCTCTTCTCCTGTCTTCCTCTTCTCCTGTCTTCCTCCCCTGGGCACCTTCTAGACAACAAGACAGCTCCTCCTCTCCTCCTCTCAACCCCTGCTTTTCTTTCCTCTCTTCATTGTCTGTTAACCCTCTCCTCCCCTCTAGGTGTGTACAGGTCAGAACTCATCCTCTCCCAGGTATAGCGAGGTCATATCTAGATCCAGCATGCATTGCTCTGCCTCAGTCAGTCCATAGGTGGAGTCTCCAGACAGAGGAAGAGACCTGCACCTCCCTTTCCTTTGTTCACTGACAGACACGCTAAATGTGGAGCTGCGCTGCCTCTGCTGCTGTTGGTTATGGCGCCCCTGCTGGTCGGAGGCGGTGTTGCAGGACTGAGCCTCTCTCAGCTTCCTGGCCAGGATATTTCTCTGAATCGGGGAAGGGCCTCGACGGTTCCAGTTATGTTCTGCCCGCTCCGCCCGGTCCGGGGTGAGGTAAGCAGGGCAGCCACGAGACCCCACCCCTGGTCCTAATCCTGGTCCACCTATACCTGAATTCCCACCTCTCTCTCCTCTCTCTTCACCTCCTTCTCTTCTATCACCAGTCCTCCGCCTCTCCCTCTCCAGGGTGAGTTCAGTGTTGCTAAGCAGCTCAGATCCTAACATGGCCGCCGTTGTAGTGTTGGTCTCTGTGTGTTTAGGGTCAGAGATCAAGTAAGTGTTGTTGTTTTCAGCGTGTTTTGGTTTGTTACTGAAACACGGAGGACATCCAGTCTCCACCCAGGGTCTTCTCCTGTCGTCCCCAGGCCAAGGGGGTCGCGGTTTGGGCCTGGCCCAGTCAGGGGTGCTCTGCTCTGGGATGGGATAGGGGGGGTAGGCTGGGTTCTGGGTCTGGTTCCCCAAGGTTCCTCGGGTCCTACAGCTTCCCTCGGGGAGGGTCCTGGTGCGGGGACCCACCTGAATGAATTAATAGATGAATGGCTGAATTAATCATTAATTGTGCATATGTACACTGTCATTTGAGTACAACAATATATACATTAAATATTATCAAGGAATAAAAACACAAAGCCTACTGACTTATTTCCATTGTGGTCCAGGTTATTATTGGTTATTACCTTCCTGGTTGTTATTGGTTATTACCTTCCTGGTTATTACCTTCCTGGTTATTATTGGTTATTACCTTCCTGGTTGTTATTGGTTATTACCTTCCTGGTTATTATTGGTTATTACCTTCCTGGTTGTTATTGGTTATTACCTTCCTGGTTATTACCTTCCTGGTTGTTATTGGTTATTACCTTCCTGGTTGTTATTGGTTATTACCTTCCTGGTTGTTATTGGTTATTACCTTCCTGGTTATTATTGGTTATTACCTTCCTGGTTATTATTGGTTATTACCTTCCTGGTTGTTATTGGTTATTACCTTCCTGGTTATTATTGGTTATTACCTTCCTGGTTATTATTGGTTATTACCTTCCTGGTTGTTATTGGTTATTACCTTCCTGGTTATTATTGGTTATTACCTTCCTGGTTGTTATTGGTTATTACCTTCCTGGTTGTTATTGGTTATTACCTTCCTGGTTGTTATTGGTTATTACCTTCCTGGTTGTTATTGGTTATTACCTTCCTGGTTATTACCTTCCTGGTTGTTATTGGTTATTACCTTCCTGGTTGTTATTGGTTATTACCTTCCTGGTTGTTATTGGTTATTACCTTCCTGGTTATTACCTTCCTGGTTGTTATTGGTTATTACCTTCCTGGTTGTTATTGGTTATTACCTTCCTGGTTGTTATTGGTTATTACCTTCCTGGTTATTACCTTCCTGGTTGTTATTGGTTATTACCTTCCTGGTTGTTATTGGTTATTACCTTCCTGGTTATTACCTTCCTGGTTGTTATTGGTTATTACCTTCCTGGTTGTTATTGGTTATTACCTTCCTGGTTGTTATTGGTTATTACCTTCCTGGTTGTTATTGGTTATTACCTTCCTGGTTGTTATTGGTTATTACCTTCCTGGTTGTTATTGGTTATTACCTTCCTGGTTATTACCTTCCTGGTTGTTATTGGTTATTACCTTCCTGGTTGTTATTGGTTATTACCTTCCTGGTTATTACCTTCCTGGTTGTTATTGGTTATTACCTTCCTGGTTGTTATTGGTTATTACCTTCCTGGTTGTTATTGGTTATTACCTGGGTCTGACTCCTCTCCCTGTGGGGGCGACATGGGGCTGCTGGGGGAGGTGGGGGCTTGGTGTCGTGAAAGCTGGATGTCCGTCTGCAGTTTGGGTTTTTCTGGTACGAGTTGGAGGGAACGCCTCCTCCTCCCATCCCTCCTAACCCAGTCCTCTCCACCATCTCCACCCAGTCCGCCGTGCGGTCTCGTCGTTCGGAGCTCCCGCCACCACCTTCTCTCATGTACCCGGCCACGGGAGGCCCCAGGACAAGCTCCACCCTGGGGCTCAGTCTGTCTGGCAGAGTAACCGAGCTGCGCTGTGGGACCCTGGGCTCGGGGAAGGGGGCGGTGATACGAAACCGGCTCAGATTAGAATCGTCTTCCTGGAGGTTCAGGGGGCTGGAGTTGGGACTGAGCCCAGGGAGGGTGAACCCTGGCTGGGTAGGGGTGGCTGTGGCGGTGGGGGATTCCTCCAGCAGAGTGTCGTGGACAGGGCTCTGTGAGACATGATAGAGCTGGGTGGCTTCCCTCAAACCTCTTTTCTTCATCTCTTTTAACTGCTGCTGGGCCAGACGATACCTGGAGAATACAGTCATATAGTTAACCCTTCAGCTGCTGCTGAACCAGACGATACCTGGAGAATACAGTCATATAGTTAACCCTTCAGCTGCTGCTGAACCAGACGATACCTGGAGAATACAGTCATATAGTTAACCCTTCAGCTGCTGCTGAACCAGACGATACCTGGAGAATACAGTCATATAGTTAACCCTTCAGCTGCTGCTGAACCAGACGATACCTGGAGAATACAGTCATATAGTTAACCCTTCAGCTGCTGCTGAACCAGACGATACCTGGACAGAATACAGTCATATAGTTAACCCTTCAGCTGCTGCTGAACCAGACGATACCTGGAGAATACAGTCATATAGTTAACCCTTCAGCTGCTGCTGAACCAGACGATACCTGGACAGAATACAGTCATATAGTTAACCCTTCAGCTGCTGCTGAACCAGACGATACCTGGACAGAATACAGTCATATAGTTAACCCTTCAGCTGCTGCTGAACCAGACGATACCTGGACAGAATACAGTCATATAGTTAACCCTTCAGCTGCTGCTGAACCAGACGATACCGCAGTCATATAGTCAGAAGGTGTTAAATTCAATTGATCAGCAGTTTTAAAATGTGTTGATGAATCCAAGCGAGAGAATGAAGAGGTTCATTAGTGTGCTTGTTTCAGCAAACATGCTGACTAGACCGGGCGCGTGCGCCAAGGACGTCAAGTGTAAAAAAAAAATTTGGGCGCCTGGCTTCGCAGATGCTTGTTGACGAGTGCCCAGTTTGGATGAAATTATTTGAAAAACATGTATGTGTACATTTATTTTGCAACATTCGCACATTTAACGCAAGTGGTGTGGTCAGCATCTAACACTACAGTTATTCCCCGTACTTCAGCTGGAACACTACAGTTATTCCCCGTACTTCAGCTGGAACACTACAGTTATTCCCCGTACTTCAACTAGAACACTACAGTTATTCCCCGTACTTCAGCTGGAACACTACAGTTATTCCCCGTACTTCAGCTGGAACACTACAGTTATTCCCCGTACTTCAGCTAGAACACTACAGTTATTCCCCGTACTTCAGCTAGAACACTACAGTTATTACCCGTACTTCAGCTGGAACACTACAGTTATTCCCCGTACTTCAGCTGGAACACTACAGTTATTCCCCGTACTTCAGCTGGAACACTACAGTTATTCCCCGTACTTCAGCTGGAACACTACAGTTATTCCCCGTACTTCAGCTGGAACACTACAGTTATTCCCCGTACTTCAGCTAGAACACTACAGTTATTCCCCATACTTCAGCTAGAACACTACAGTTATTACCCGTACTTCAGCTGGAACACTACAGTTATTCCCCGTACTTCAGCTGGAACACTACAGTTATTCCCCGTACTTCAGCTGGAACACTACAGTTATTCCCCGTACTTCAGCTGGAACACTACAGTTATTCCCCGTACTTCAGCTAGAACACTACAGTTATTCCCCGTACTTCAGCTAGAACACTACAGTTATTCCCCGTACTTCAGCTGGAACACTACAGTTATTCCCCGTACTTCAGCTGGGACACTACAGTTATTCCCCGTACTTCAGCTAGAACACTACAGTTATTCCCCGTACTTCAGCTAGAACACTACAGTTATTCCCCGTACTTCAGCATCTAACCCTACAGTTATTCCCCGTACTTCAGCTAGAACACTACAGTTATTCCCCGTACTTCAGCATCTAACACTACAGTTATTCCCCGTACTTCAGCTGGAACCCTACAGTTATTCCCCGTACTTCAGCATCTAACCCTAGAGTTATTCCCCGTACTTCAGCATCTAACCCTAGAGTTATTCCCCATACTTCAGCATCTAACACTACAGTTATTCCCCGTACTTCAGCTGGAACCCTACAGTTATTCCCCGTACTTCAGCATCTAACCCTAGAGTTATTCCCCGTACTTCAGCATCTAACCCTAGAGTTATTCCCCGTACTTCAGCATCTAACACTACAGTTATTCCCCGTACTTCAGCTAGGACACTACAGTTATTCCCCGTACTTCAGCTAGAACACTACAGTTATTCCCCGTACTTCAGCATCTAACACTACAGTTATTCCTGTACTTCAGCTAGGACACTACAGTTATTCCCCGTACTTCAGCTAGAACACTACAGTCATTCCCCGTACTTCAGCTGGAACACTACAGTTATTCCCCGTACTTCAGCTAGAACACTACAGTTATTCCCCGTACTTCAGCTGGAACACTACAGTTATTCCCCATACTTCAGCTAGAACACTACAGTTACAGTTATTCCCTATACTTCAGCTAGAACACTACAGTTATTCCCCATACTTTAGCTAGAACACTACAGTTATTCCCCATACTTCAGCTAGAACACTACAGTTATTCCCCGTACTTCAGCTGGAACACTACAGTTATTCCCCGTACTTCAGCTAGAACACTACAGTTATTCCCCGTACTTCAGCTGGAACACTACAGTTATTCCCCGTACTTCAACTGGAACACTACAGTTATTCCCCGTACTTCAGCTGGGACACTACAGTTATTCCCTGTAATTCAGCTAGAACACTACAGTTATTCCCCGTACTTCAGCATCTAACCCTAGAGTTATTCCCCATACTTCAGCTAGAACACTACAGTTATTCCCCGTACTTCAGCTAGAACACTACAGTTATTCCCCGTACTTCAGCATCTAACCCTACAGTTATTCCCCGTACTTCAGCTAGAACACTACAGTTATTCCCCGTACTTCAGCATCTAACACTACAGTTATTCCCCGTACTTCAGCTGGAACCCTACAGTTATTCCCCGTACTTCAGCATCTAACCCTAGAGTTATTCCCCGTACTTCAGCATCTAACCCTAGAGTTATTCCCCATACTTCAGCATCTAACACTACAGTTATTCCCCGTACTTCAGCTAGGACACTACAGTTATTCCCGTACTTCAGCTAGAACACTACAGTTATTCCCCGTACTTCAGCATCTAACACTACAGTTATTCCCCGTACTTCAGCTAGGACACTACAGTTATTCCCGTACTTCAGCTAGAACACTACAGTTATTCCCGTACTTCAGCATCTAACACTACAGTTATTCCCGTACTTCAGCTAGGACACTACAGTTATTCCCCGTACTTCAGCTAGAACACTACAGTTATTCCCCGTACTTCAGCTGGAACACTACAGTTATTCCCCGTACTTCAGCTAGAACACTACAGTTATTCCCCGTACTTCAGCTGGAACACTACAGTTATTCCCCGTACTTCAGCTGGAACACTACAGTTATTCCCCGTACTTCAGCTGGAACACTACAGTTATTCCCGTACTTCAGCTAGAACACTACAGTTATTCCCGTACTTCAGCTAGAACACTACAGTTATTCCCCGTACTTCAGCTAGAACACTACAGTTATTCCCCGTACTTCAGCTAGGAACACTACAGTTATTCCCCGTACTTCAGCTAGAACACTACAGTTATTCCCGTACTTCAGCTAGAACACTACAGTTATTCCCGTACTTCAGCTGGAACACTACAGTTATTCCCCATACTTCAGCTGGAACACTACAGTTATTCCCCGTACTTCAGCTAGGACACTACAGTTATTCCCCGTACTTCAGCTAGGACACTACAGTTATTCCCCATACTTCAGCTGGAACACTACAGTTATTCCCCGTACTTCAGCTAGGACACTACAGTTATTCCCCGTACTTCAGCTAGGACACTACAGTTATTCCCCGTACTTCTGACTCAGAAAAGTCCTAAAGCCTTTAAAAAAATATTAATTAATATATATATATATATATATATATATATATATATATATATATATATATATATATATATATATATATATATATAAATACCCGTTTTTCCTTAAATGTTTCGCAGACGATACATCAATTATCAGTTATGAGATGGTTAGTTCCAGCCAAGCAATCTGATTGGTCCAAATAGTGATTTGACTGTCAAAATGTAGTTGTGGAGCACACTGTATTTTGTGAACATATATTAAAATTAAAAACATAGATGTGAAATTAAATAAAAAAATTTAAAAACTCTACCTACCCAAAGATTGGCGGTAGCACCTTCTGTCCCGATGGAGACAGTCTATCTGGGTCCTGAACCAGGGGAATAACTAGAGGAGGAGGCTGAGGTAGAGGTTTACACCCCAGGTTAGGCCTTTCGTTCTGGGCTAACCCTGGCCCTGTGCCCCCGTGGTTCCCCTGGCTGTCGGAGAGGCTGGGTCTCTGGAGGCTGTTCCCACAGATGGAGGCCTCGTCAGAGAGTTTACGTCCCCCAGGTGAGTGCATAGATCCGCGGCGGACCGAGCTACACTGGGGCGTCCGGCAGAGTTTACGCCACAGGGTGACCAGGATGGTAGCTAGGATGACAGCCAGACACAGGGATATACCGGCCACGACTACCAGGTTACCACCGAGAAAGGAGGAGGAGGCTGGAGGAGGCGGGGCGGACGGAGAGGGAGCGGGGAGGACTGGGAGACAGAGAGAGATGGAAAGAGAGGAAGCGAGAAGGCGGTGAGGGAAAGTAGAAAGAAAGAGAAATAGACGAGGGGACAAGAGAAACAAGGTTAAGTTAGATGATTGAGGAAATCAATATGACATCATTGAGGATAAGCCTATGAGCACAAGACAATGAAAATATGTATTTTGTTTGTTAAAAAGACGTATTTTCACGTCTTGCGCAGATAGAGGAAGTGACATTGCTGGGCATAAAAGAGAAAAGCAGAGAGAGTAGGAGGGAGATACTACATGACTGAAGATATGAGGAAATGCTAGAATCAGAGTGGAAAGGAGAGAGAGAGAGAGTTGACATTAGATTATGTTAAGAAAGGAACAGCGTACCTGCACAGTCTTCCAGTGAGCAGAGAGACTGTTCCTTGACCATGCCGGTGCACTGCATACTCCCACCACCGGAGGGCAGCAGACACTCTCGCACTCGCTCCCTCACCCCCTCTCCACAGCTCACACTGCACACACTCCACGCCTGCCACACACCCCATGACTCTATGGAGAGAGGAGAGGGGTGAGAGAGCGAGGGGGGGGGGGGGGGGGGCGAAAGAGAGAGGAGGGAGAAGAGGGCAAGAGATTTTGGGGGATCGAGCTAGAGAGAGATGTCACATACAGTAGCTCTCTAGCTGCTGAAAAATGCTAGTCAAGCTGGTCTGATGCTGGTCAAGCTGGTCTGATGCTGGTCAGTGCTGGTCTGATGCTGGTCAAGCTGGTCTGATGCTGGTCAGTGCTGGTCTGATGCTGGTCAAGCTGGTCTGATGCTGGTCAAGCACTGGTCTGATGCTGGTCAAGCTCTTGTCTGATCCTGGTCTGATGCTGGTCAGTGCTGGTCTGATGCTGGTCAGTGCTGGTCTGATGCTGGTCAAGCTGGTCTGATGCTGGTCAAGCTGGTCTGATGCTGGTCAAGCACTGGTCTGATGCTGGTCAAGCTGGTCTGATGCTGGTCAAGCTGGTCTGATGCTGGTCAAGCACTGGTCTGATGCTGGTCAAGCGCTTGTCTGATCCTGGTCTGATGCTGGTCAGTGCTGGTCTGATGCTGGTCAAGCTGGTCTGATGTTGGCCAAGTTGGTTTGATGCTGGACTGATGCTGGTCTGATGCTGGTCAGTGCTGGTCTGATGTTGGCCAAGTTGGTTTGATGCTGGACTGATGCTGGTCTGGTGCTGGTCAGTGCTGGTCTGATGCTGGTCAGTGCTGGTCTGATGCTGGTCAGTGCTGGTCTGATGCTGGTCTGGTGCTGGTCTGATGCTGGTCAGTGCTGGTCTGATGCTGGTCTGATGCTGGTCAGTGCTGGTCTGATGCTGGTCTGATGCTGTCTAGTGCTGGTCAAGCTTTTTCTGATGCTTCCCAAGCTAGCGTTGAGTTAGGGTTAAGGTTAGGGCTAGAATATAGCAGTTAGGGTTTGCGGTCAGGGTTAGGGGTGTACGGTCATGGTAGGGTCAGGGTTAGGGGTGTAGGGTCATGGTTGGGTTAGGGTTAGGGGTGTAGGGTCATGCTTGGGTCAGGGGTCATGCTTGGGTCAGGGGTCATGCTTGGGTCAGGGTAAAGTTGTGTTCCTACCTGTGTTCCTGTTTACCACCAGGCAGGTCTGTGCTGGACTCTGGGAGCGGCTGAAGTTGAGCACGAATCTAAAGCAGTATTTATTCCTTCCTGGGTCAAACACCGAACAGTTGAATTCTGTCTCGTTCTCCCCCTGTGTCAGCCAATTAAACGCCAGTGGAACGGAGGGGGGCAGGCCTTCCGCCCCCATCACCCCTCCCCCCGCCCCTGTGCCCCCCTTTCCCTCTGACCCCACATCTCCGTCCCGGAATAAGAGGACCTTGCCGTTGATCAGAGCACAGGGAGGGGTCACCAGTCGTAAAGATACCGCTCCCTCGCAGCCTGACCTGGAGGAGGAAGAGGAGGAGGAGGAGGAGGAGGAGGAGAATCCTTTACAAAAACGACATCTACAATTTTAAACTGGCTGCAGAAGTTGTGCCTGGATGTAAATCACTGCCACCCGGTGAGGTTAGCATAGGGCTAACATGCGCCATGTTATCTTATGGGACCAGCTACAATTTCGCTTTCTGTCACATGCAAGTAAATCCACAATTTTAATTGGCTGATACGCATTATGTACGTGAGAACTTGTTTAACTTTAAATGCTTGCTTATGTTCGCACTGTATTTTGGTTTAATACAATACTTTGCAAAAGTGTGTGTGTGTGTGTGTGTGTGTGTGTGTGTGTGTGTGTGTGTGTGTGTGTGTACCTGTAGGAGTTGATGTTGTCCACCAGTAGCTTATAGGAGAAGATCCTAGAGAGGTAGAGAGGACCAGATGACTTGACATCCTGGTTTGTGTGAGGGGAGCGCAGCGCCACCCTGTGGTCAAATAAAATAAAAACTTTATTTATAAACACACATTTACAACAATAAATTGCAGTGCTTCACACTCACATAAGACAAATAAAAATATGATACTTTTTTTTAGACAAGAAGTAAATAGATGACACAGGTAAAATGTGACGCAGCATGACTAAGTTGCTTTGGCTAAAAGCATCAGCTAACTGGCATGCTGTATATAATACACACTCAGTGGACAGTTTATTAGGTACACCACCCTATACAGGAAAATGGATCGCTCCTACAGACAGTGAGTCATGTGGTCATGGCTTGTTATATAAAGCAGCCAGACAGGCATTAAGACATTCAGTTACTGTTCAGTTGAACGTTAGAATGGGCAAAATGAGAGACTAAGAGACTTTGAGCGTCGGTATGATCGTCGGTGCCAGGCTCGCCAGATCCAGTATCTCAGAAACGGTCGCCCTACTGGGCTTTTCAAGCACGACAGTGTCTAGGTTTTTACTGAGAATGGTGCGACAAACAAAAAAACATCCAGTCAGCTGCAGTCCTGTGGGTGAAAACAGCTCGTTGATGAGAGGTCGAAGGAGAAGGACAAGAGCGCCTGCAAGCTAACAGGCGGTCCACAAACAGGCAAATAACGGCGTGGTACAACAGTGGTGTGCAGAACGGCATCTTGGTCGATCGTTGTAACGGATGGGGTGTTACAGCAGATGACCTCACCGGGTTCCCCTCCTATCAGCTACAAGCAAGAAGAAGCAGCTCCAGTGGGCAAAGTGACAGGAAGTAGTTTGGGGTTGCTGGGATTTATTTAAATTTTTTGTAGACGGGGGGGGGGGCAACTTATTTCTATGTGAAAACCCAAATAGTCTATTTCCTTATTAAAAAGTGAATACAGACTTGTGTGAGGATAATGTGTATAACAGTATAATTCCCAGCCCTATACAGTATAGTAGTATTATAATTCCCAGCCCTATATAGTATAGTAGTATTATAATTCCCAGCCCTATATAGTATAGTAGTATAATACCCAGCCCTATATAGTATAGTAGTATTATAATTCCCAGCCCTATATAGTATAGTAGTAGTATAATTCCCAGCCCTATATAGTATAGTAGTAGTATAATTCCCAGCCCTATATAGTATAGTAGTATTATAATTCCCAGCCCTATATAGTAATAGTATAATTCCCAGCCCTATATAGTATAGTAGTAGTATAATTCCCAGCCCTATATAGTATAGTAGTAGTATAATTCCCAGCCCTATATAGTATAGTAGTATAATTCCCAGCCCTATATAGTATAGTAGTAGTGTAATTCCCAGCCCTATATAGTATAATAGTATAATTCCCAGCCCTATATAGTATAGTAGTAGTATAATTCCCAGCCCTATACAGTATAGTAGTATAATTCCCAGCCCTATATAGTAATAGTATAATTCCCAGCCCTATATAGTATAGTAGTAGTATAATTCCCAGCCCTATATAGTATAGTAGTAGTATAATTCCCAGCCCTATATAGTATAGTAGTATAATTCCCAGCCCTATATAGTAATAGTATAATTCCCAGCCCTATATAGTATAGTAGTAGTATAATTCCCAGCCCTATATAGTATAGTAGTATAATTCCCAGCCCTATATAGTATAGTAGTAGTATAATTCCCAGCCCTATATAGTATAGTAGTAGTATAATTCCCAGCCCTATATAGTATAGTAGTATAATTCCCAGCCCTATATAGTATAATAGTATAATTCCCAGCCCTATATAGTATAATAGTATAATTCCCAGCCCTATATAGTATAATAGTATAATTCCCAGCCCTATATAGTATAATAGTAGTATTATAATTCCCAGCCCTATATAGTATAATAGTATAATTCCCAGCCCTATATAGTATAATAGTATAATACCCAGCCCTATATAGTATAGTAGTATAATACCCAGCCCTATATAGTATAGTAGTATAATACCCAGCCCTATATAGTATAGTAGTATAATACCCAGCCCTATACAGTATAGTAGTATAATACCCAGCCCTATATAGTATAGTAGTATAATACCCAGCCCTATACAGTATAGTAGTATAATACCCAGCCCTATATAGTATAGTAGTATAATACCCAGCCCTATACAGTATAGTAGTATAATACCCAGCCCTATATAGTATAGTAGTAGTATAATTTCCAGCCCTATATAGTGTAATAGTATAATTCCCAGCCCTATAGAGGATAGCAATAGTATAATTCCCAGCCCTATATAGTATAGTAATAGTATAATTCCCAGCCCTATATAGTATAGTAATAGTATAATTCCCAGCCCTATATAGTATAGTAGTAGTATAATTCCCAGCCCTATATAGTATAATAGTATAATTCCCAGCCCTATATAGTAGTAGTATAATTCCCAGCCCTATATAGTATAATAGTATAATTCCCAGCCTTATATAGTATAGTAGTAGTATAATTCCCAGCCCTATATAGTATAATAGTATAATTCCCAGCCCTATATAGTATAGTAGTAGTATAATTCCCAGCCCTATATAGTATAATAGTATAATTCCCAGCCCTATATAGTATAGTAGTAGTATAATTCCCAGCCCTATATAGTATAATAGTATAATTCCCAGCCCTATATAGTATAGTAGTAGTATAATTCCCAGCCCTATATAGTATAGTAGTAGTATAATTCCCAGCCCTATATAGTATAGTAGTATAATACCCAGCCCTATATAGTATAGTAGTAGTATAATAGTAGTATAATTCCCAGCCCTATTTAGTATAATAGTAGTATAGTAGTAGTATAATTCCCAGCCCTATTTAGTATAATAGTAGTATAATAGTAGTATAATTCCCAGCCCTATATAGTATAATAGTAGTATAATAGTAGTATAATTCCCAGCCCTATTTAGTATAATAGTAGTATAGTAGTAGTATAATTCCTAGCCCTATATAGTATAATAGTAGTATAATTCCCAGCCCTATATAGTATAATAGTAGTATAATAGTAGTATAATTCCTAGCCCTATATAGTATAATAGTAGTATAATAGTAGTATAATTCCCAGCCCTATATAGTATAATAGTATAATTCCCAGCCCTATATAGTATAATAGTAGTATAATTCCCAGCCCTATATAGTATAGTAATAGTATAATTCCCAGCCCTATATAGTATAGTAATAGTATAATTCCCAGCCCTATATAGTATAATAGTAGTATAATTCCCAGCCCTATAAAGTATAGTAATAGTATAATTCCCAGCCCTATATAGTATGGTAATAGTATAATTCCCAGCCCTATATAGTATAATAGTATAATTCCCAGCCCTATATAGTATAATAGTAGTATAATTCCCAGCCCTATATAGTATAATAGTATAATTCCCAGCCCTATATAGTATAGTAGTATTATAATTCCCAGCCCTATATAGTATAGTAATAGTATAATTCCCAGCCCTATATAGTATAGTAGTAGTATAATTCCCAGCCCTATATAGTATAATAGTATAATTCCCAGCCCTATATAGTATAATAGTAGTATAATTCCCAGCCCTATATAGTATAATAGTATAATTCCCAGCCCTATATAGTATAATAGTAGTATAATTCCCAGCCCTATATAGTATAGTAATAGTATAATTCCCAGCCCTATATAGTATAGTAATAGTATAATTCCCAGCCCTATATAGTATAATAGTAGTATAATTCCCAGCCCTATAAAGTATAGTAATAGTATAATTCCCAGCCCTATATAGTATAGTAATAGTATAATTCCCAGCCCTATATAGTAGAGTAGTAGTATAATTCCCAGCCCTATATAGTATAATAGTATAATTCCGAGCCCTATATAGTATAGTAGTATAATTCCCAGCCCTATATAGTATAGTAGTAGTATAATACCCAGCCCAATACAGTATAATAGTATAATTCCCAGCCCTATAGAGGATAGTAGTATTATAATTCCCAGCCCTATATAGTATAGTAATAGTATAATTCCCAGCCCTATATAGTATAGTAGTAGTATAATTCCCAGCCCAATACAGTATAATAGTATAATTCCCAGCCCTATAGAGGATAGTAGTATTATAATTCCCAGCCCTATATAGTATAGTGATAGTATAATTCCCAGCCCTATATAGTATAATTCCCAGCCCTATATAGTATAATAGTATAATTCCCAGCCCTATATAGTATAGTTGTATAATTCCAAGCCCTATATAGTATAATAGTATAATTCCCAGCCCTATATAGTATAGTAGTATAATTCCCAGCCCTATATAGTATAATAGTAGTATATTTCCCAGCCCTATATAGTATAATAGTAGTATAATAATAGTATAATTCCAGGCCCTATATAGTATAATAGTATAATTCCCAGCACTATATAGTATAGTAGTATTATAATTCCCAGCCCTATATAGTATAGTAATAGTATAATTCCCAGCCCTATATAGTATAGTAGTAGTATAATTCCCAGCCCTATATAGTATAATAGTATAATTCCCAGCCCTATATAGTATAATAGTAGTATAATTCCCAGCCCTTTATAGTATAATAGTAGTATAATTCCCAGACCTATATAGTATAGTAATAGTATAATTCCCAGCCCTATATAGTATAGATAGTATAATTCCCAGCCCTATATAGTATAGTAATAGTATAATTCCCAGCACTATATAGTATAATAGTATAATTCCCAGCCCTATATAGTATAGTAGTATAATACCCAGCCCTATATAGTATAATTCCCAGCCCTATATAGTATAATAGTAGTATAATTCCCAGCCCTATATAGTATAATAGTAGTATAATTCCCAGCCCTATATAGTATAATAGTATAATACCCAGCCCTATATAGTATAGTAGTATAATACCCAGCCCTATATAGTATAGTAGTATAATACCCAGCCCTATATAGTATAGTAGTATAATACCCAGCCCTATACAGTATAGTAGTATAATACCCAGCCCTATATAGTATAGTAGTATAATACCCAGCCCTATACAGTATAGTAGTATAATACCCAGCCCTATATAGTATAGTAGTATAATACCCAGCCCTATACAGTATAGTAGTATAATACCCAGCCCTATACAGTATAGTAGTATAATTCCCAGCCCTATATAGTATAGTAGTAGTATAATTCCCAGCCCTATATAGTATAGTAGTAGTATAATTCCCAGCCCTATATAGTATAGTAGTAGTATAATTCCCAGCCCTATATAGTATAGTAGTAGTATAATTCCCAGCCCTATATAGTATAGTAGTAGTATAATTCCCAGCCCTATATAGTATAGTAGTAGTATAATTCCCAGCCCTATATAGTATAGTAGTAGTATAATTCCCAGCCCTATATAGTATAATAGTAGTATAATAGTAGTATAATTCCCAGCCCTATATAGTATAATAGTAGTATAATAGTAGTATAATTCCTAGCCCTATATAGTATAATAGTAGTATAATAGTAGTATAATTCCCAGCCCTATATAGTATAATTCCCAGCCCTATATAGTATAATAGTATAATTCCCAGCCCTATATAGTATAATAGTAGTATAATAGTAGTATAATTCCCAGCCCTATTTAGTATAATAGTAGTATAGTAGTAGTATAATTCCTAGCCCTATATAGTATAATAGTAGTATAATAGTAGTATAATTCCCAGCCCTATATAGTATAATAGTAGTATAATAGTAGTATAATTCCTAGCCCTATATAGTATAATAGTAGTATAATAGTAGTATAATTCCCAGCCCTATATAGTATAATTCCCAGCCCTATATAGTATAATAGTATAATTCCCAGCCCTATATAGTATAATAGTAGTATAATTCCCAGCCCTATATAGTATAGTAATAGTATAATTCCCAGCCGTATATAGTATAGTAATAGTATAATTCCCAGCCCTGTATAGTATAATAGTAGTATAATTCCCAGCCCTATAAAGTATAGTAATAGTATAATTCCCAGCCCTATATAGTATAATAGTAGTATAATTCCCAGCCCTATATAGTATAATAGTATAATTCCCAGCCCTATATAGTATAGTAGTATTATAATTCCCAGCCCTATATAGTATAGTAATAGTATAATTCCCAGCCCTATATAGTATAGTAGTAGTATAATTCCCAGCCCTATATAGTATAATAGTATAATTCCCAGCCCTATATAGTATAATAGTAGTATAATTCCCAGCCCTATATAGTATAATAGTATAATTCCCAGCCCTATATAGTATAATAGTAGTATAATTCCCAGCCCTATATAGTATAGTAATAGTATAATTCCCAGCCCTATATAGTATAGTAATAGTATAATTCCCAGCCCTATATAGTATAATAGTAGTATAATTCCCAGCCCTATATAAGTATAGTAAGTAGTATAATTCCCAGCCCTATATAGTATAGTAGTAGTATAATTCCCAGCCCTATATAGTATAATAGTATAATTCCCAGCCCTATATAGTATAGTAGTATAATTCCCAGCCCTATATAGTATAGTAGTAGTATAATACCCAGCCCAATACAGTATAATAGTATAATTCCCAGCCCTATAGAGGTTAGTAGTGTTATAATTCCCAGCCCTATATAGTATAGTAATAGTATAATTCCCAGCCCTATATAGTATAGTAGTAGTATAATTCCCAGCCCAATACAGTATAATAGTATAATTCCCAGCCCTATAGAGGATAGTAGTATTATAATTCCCAGCCCTATATAGTATAGTAATAGTATAATTCCCAGCCCTATATAGTATAATTCCCAGCCCTATATAGTATAATAGTATAATTCCCAGCCCTATATAGTATAGTAGTATAATTCCAAGCCCTACATAGTATAATAGTATAATTCCCAGCCCTATATAGTATAGTAGTATAATTCCCAGCCCTATATAGTATAATAGTAGTATATTTCCCAGCCCTATATAGTATAACAGTAGTATAATAATAGTATAATTCCAGGCCCTATATAGTATAATAGTATAATTCCCAGCCCTATATAGTATAGTAGTATTATAATTCCCAGCCCTATATAGTATAGTAATAGTATAATTCCCAGCCCTATATAGTATAGTAGTAGTATAATTCCCAGCCCTATATAGTATAATAGTAGTATAATTCCCAGCCCTATATAGTATAGTAGTAGTATAATTCCCAGCCCTATATAGTATAGTAATAGTATAATTCCCAGCCCTATATAGTATAGTAATAGTATAATTCCCAGCCCTATATAGTATAATAGTATAATTCCCAGCCCTATATAGTATAGTAGTATAATACCCAGCCCTATATAGTATAATTCCCAGCCCTATATAGTATAATAGTAGTATAATTCCCAGCCCTATATAGTATAATAGTAGTATAATTCCCAGCCCTATATAGTATAGTAGTAGTATAATTCCCAGCCCTATATAGTAATAGTATAATTCCCAGCCCTATATAGTATAATAGTAGTATAATTCCCAGCCCTATATAGTATAGTAGTAGTATAATTCCCAGCCCTATATAGTATAATAGTATAATTCCCAGCCCTATATAGTATAATAGTAGTATAATTCCCAGCCCTATATAGTAGTATTATAATTCCCAGCCCTATATAGTATAGTAATAGTATAATTCCCAGCCCTATATAGTATAATAGTATAATTCCCAGCCCTATATAGTATAGTAGTATAATACCCAGCCCTATATAGTACAATTCCCAGCCCTATATAGTATAATAGTAGTATAATTCCCAGCACTATATAGTATAATAGTAGTATAATTCCCAGCCCTATATATTTTATAGTAGTAGTATAATTCCCAGCCCTATATAGTATAATAGTATAATTCCCAGCCCTATATAGTGTAGTAATAGTATAATTCCCAGCCCTATATAGCATAATAGTATAATTCCCAGCCCTATATAGTATAGTAGTAGTATAATTCCCAGCCCTATATAGTATAGTAGTATAATACCCAGCCCTATATAGTATAATAGTATAATTCCCAGCCCTATATAGTATAATAGTATAATTCCCAGCCCTATATAGTATAGTAATAGTGTAATTCCCAGCACTATATAGTATAGTAATAGTATAATTCCCAGCCCTATATAGTATAGTAGTAGTATAATTCCCAGCCCTATATAGTATAATAGTATAATTCCCAGCCCTATATAGTATAATAGTATAATTCCCAGCCCTATATAGTATAATAGTATAATTCCCAGCCCTATATAGTATAGTAGTATAATACCCAGCCCTATATAGTATAGTAATAGTATAATTCCCAGCCCTATATAGTATAATAGTATAATTCCCAGCCCTATATAGTATAATAGTATAATTCCCAGCCCTATATAGTATAATAGTATAATTCCCAGCCCTATATAGTATAATAGTATAATTCCCAGCCCTATATAGTATAGTAATAGTATAATTCCCAGCCCTATATAGTATAGTATTATAATACCCAGCCCTATATAGTATAGTAGTAGTATAATTCCCAGCACTATATAGTATAATAGTAGTATAATAGTAGTATAATTCCCAGCCCTATATAGTATAATAGTAGTATAATAGTAGTATAATTCCCAGCCCTATATAGTATAATAGTAGTATAATAGTAGTATAATTCCCAGCCCTATATAGTATAATTCCCAGCCCTATATAGTATAATAGTATAATTCCCAGCCCTATATAGTATAGTAGTAGTATAATTCCCAGCCCTATATAGTATAGTAATAGTATAATTCCCAGCCGTATATAGTATAGTAATAGTATAATTCCCAGCCCTGTATAGTATAATAGTAGTATAATTCCCAGCCCTATAAAGTATAGTAATAGTATAATTCCCAGCCCTATATAGTATAGTAGTAGTATAATTCCCAGCCCTATATAGTATAATAGTATAATTGCCAGCCCTATATAGTATAGTAGTATAATACCCAGCCCTATATAGTATAATTCCCAGCCCTATATAGTATAATAGTAGTATAATTCCCAGCCTATATAGTATAATAGTAGTATAATTCCCAGCCCTATATAGTATAATAGTAGTATAATTCCCAGCCCTATATAGTATAATAGTAGTATAATTCCCAGCCTATATAGTATAATAGTAGTATAATTCCCAGCCCTATATAGTATAATAGTAGTATAATTCCCAGCCTATATAGTATAATAGTAGTATAATTCCCAGCCCTCTATAGTATAGTAGTAGTATAATTCCCAGCCCTATATAGTAATAGTATAATTCCCAGCCCTATATAGTATAGTAGTAGTATAATTCCCAGCCCTATATAGTATAATAGTATAATTCCCAGCCCTATATAGTATAATAGTAGTATAATTCCCAGCCCTATATAGTAGTATTATAATTCCCAGCCCTATATAGTATAGTAATAGTATAATTCCCAGCCCTATATAGTATAATAGTATAATTCCCAGCCCTATATAGTATAGTAGTAGTATAATTCCCAGCCCTATATAGTATAGTAGTATAATACCCAGCCCTATATAGTATAATAGTATAATTCCCAGCCCTATATAGTATAATAGTATAATTCCCAGCCCTATATAGTATAGTAGTAGTATAATTCCCAGCCCTATATAGTATAATAGTATAATTCCCAGCCCTATATAGTATAGTAGTAGTATAATTCCCAGCCCTATATAGTATAATAGTATAATTCCCAGCCCTATATAGTAGTAGTATAATTCCCAGCCCTATATAGTATAATAGTATAATTCCCAGCCCTATATAGTATAATAGTATAATTCCCAGCCCTATATAGTATAATAGTATAATTCCCAGCCCTATATAGTATAATAGTAGTATAATTCCCAGCCCTATATAGTATAATAGTAGTATAATTCCCAGCCCTATATAGTATAATAGTAGTATAATTCCCAGCCCTATATAGTATAATAGTATAATTCCCAGCCCTATATAGTATAGTAATAGTATAATTCCCAGCCCTATATAGTATAGTAATAGTATAATTCCCAGCCCTATATAGTATAATAGTATAATTCCCAGCCCTATATAGTATAATAGTAGTATAATTCCCAGCCCTATATAGTATAGTAGTAGTATAATTCCCAGCCCTATATAGTAATAGTATAATTCCCAGCCCTATATAGTATAATAGTATAATTCCCAGCCCTATATAGTATAATAGTAGTATAATTCCCAGCCCTATATAGTATAGTAGTAGTATAATTCCCAGCCCTATATAGTATAATAGTATAATTCCCAGCCCTATATAGTATAATAGTAGTATAATTCCCAGCCCTATATAGTATAGTATAATAGTATAATTCCCAGCCCTATATAGTATAGTAGTATAATACCCAGCCCTATATAGTATAATAGTAGTATAATTCCCAGCCCTATATAGTATAGTAGTAGTATAATTCCCAGCCCTATATAGTAATAGTATAATTCCCAGCCCTATATAGTATAATAGTAGTATAATTCCCAGCCCTATATAGTATAGTAGTAGTATAATTCCCAGCCCTATATAGTATAGTAGTAGTATAATTCCCAGCCCTATATAGTATAATAGTAATATTCCCAGCCCTATATAGTATAATAGTAGTATAATTCCCAGCCCTATATAGTATAATAGTATAATTCCCAGCCCTATATAGTATAGTATAATAGTATAATTCCCAGCCCTATATAGTATAATAGTATAATTCCCAGCCCTATATAGTATAGTAGTATAATTCCCAGCCCTATATAGTATAATAGTATAATTCCCAGCCCTATATAGTATAGTAGTAGTATAATTCCCAGCCCTATATAGTATAGTAGTAGTATAATTCCCAGCCCTATATAGTATAGTATTATAATTCCCAGCCCTATATAGTATAGTAGTAGTATTATTCCCAGCCCTATATAGTATAATAGTAGTATAATAGTATATAGGGCTGGGAATTATACTATTATTCTATAGACTAATCAAAAAATGAGTCTAATCCAATGGGAGAGACTAATCAAAGGGAGAGACTAATCAAAGGGAGAGACTAATCCAAAAGGAGAGACTAATCCAAAGGGAGAGACTAATTCAAAAGGAGAGACTAATCAAAGGGAGAGACTAATCCAAAAGGAGAGACTAATCAAAGGGGAGAGACTAATCCAAAAGGAGAGACTAATCAAAGGGGAGAGACTAATCCAAAAGGAGAGACTAATTCAAAAGGAGAGACTAATTCAAAAGGAGAGACTAATCCAAAGGGAGAGACTAATCCAAAAGGAGAGACTAATCAAAGGGGAGAGACTAATCCAAAAGGAGAGACTAATCCAAAAGGAGAGACTAATCCAAAGGGAGAGACTAATCCAAAAGGAGAGACTAATCAAAGGGGAGAGACTAATCCAAAAGGAGAGACTAATCAAAGGGGAGAGACTAATCCAAAAGGAGAGACTAATCAAAGGGGAGAGACTAATCCAAAAGGAGAGACTAATCAAAGGGGAGAGACTAATCAAAGGGGAGAGACTAATCCAAAAGGAGAGACTAATTCAAAAGGAGAGACTAATTCAAAAGGAGAGACTAATTCAAAAGGAGAGACTAATCCAAAAGGAGAGACTAATTCAAAAGGAGAGACTAATCAAAGGGAGAGACTAATCAAAGGGAGAGACTAATTCAAAAGGAGAGTCTAATTCAAAAGGAGAGACTAATTCAAAAGTAGAGACTAATTCAAAAGGAGAGACTAATTCAAAAGGAGAGACTAATTCAAAAGGAGAGACTAATCCAAAAGGAGAGACTAATCCAAAAGGAGAGACTAATTCAAAAGGAGAGACTAATCCAAAAGGAGAGACTAATTCAAAAGGAGAGACTAATTCAAAAGTAGAGACTAATTCAAAAGGAGAGACTAATCAAAGGGGAGAGACTAATCCAAAAGGAGAGACTAATTCAAAAGGAGAGACTAATTCAAAAGGAGAGACTAATTCAAAAGTAGAGACTAATTCAAAAGGAGAGACTAATTCAAAAGGAGAGACTAATTCAAAAGGAGAGACTAATTCAAAAGGAGAGACTAATCCAAAAGTAGAGACTAATTCAAAAGGAGAGACTAATTCAAAAGGAGAGACTAATTCAAAAGTAGAGACTAATTCAAAAGGAGAGACTAATTCAAAAGGAGAGACTAATTCAAAAGGAGAGACTAATTCAAAAGGAGAGACTAATCAAAGGGGAGAGACTAATCCAAAAGGAGAGACTAATTCAAAAGGAGAGACTAATTCAAAGGGGAGAGACTAATTCAAAAGGAGAGACTAATTCAAAAGGAGAGACTAATTCAAAAGGAGAGACTAATTCAAAAGGAGAGACTAATCAAAGGGGAGAGACTAATCCAAAAGGAGAGACTAATTCAAAAGGAGAGACTAATCCAAAAGGGGAGAGACTAATTCAAAAGGAGAGACTAATCCAAAGAAAACTAAAAACTAAACTAGGTTTCCCCTTTTATCTTTGGGTAGAAAACACATGATTTTGTACGACTCAAAATGGGTAAGAATACTACAAAGATCCAGCATACAAAAAGGACCAAACTCATTTCAGGTCAAATAATTTACCAGGACAAATTAGCTAGCAACGAAATGCTAGCTACATCTCCATGAATGTTTCATGTGTCTTTCGACCTGTCTCCTAATTAATACAGTTGGTTCACAGTGGGTTTCGGTATTTTAACCTGCGTGTGGTGAACGTGCGCGTCTTGTGGGGGATAGACAAAAATCAACATCACATCTGATCTGATTGGTCAAAAGACCAATTAGTGTGTGTGTGGGGGGGGGGGGGGGGGGGGGGGGGGGAGAAGAAAAAAAAGATCAGAATTGGACTGCCTGTGTAAACGCAGCCTAAAACACTCTATCCAATAAACTGCCCCACTCCTTCATTGAATTCATGTTAAAAATATGGTAAAACAACCAGTGTACCTGATGAAGTCTCGCTCCGTGAAATGAAACGCACACAACAGATCCACCGTCTGAGAATGCAGCTCTTTGATTGGGTGCCGTGTGCGGGCGCGGACCTTGTCGATGCTATTTCGACCAATCTGGTTGAACTCCAGGTAGCTGACCTCCAGGAAGAGGGCGGAACCAAGGCCAGAGGAGCAGGACTGGAACAGCTCATTGGTCGAGATACCCACCTGGGAGAGACAAAGGGGATGAGGGTTAGACAGCAGTGGCTCAACTTGAACGATACCTAAAGGTGATAAATAACAGCTATTATGTTCCGGCTATCATTAAGTTTAACAACCAACCATCCATCCACACATACAGACCCTCTCCTCACCTGGAAGGATCCTGACTGGTTGCTGGCTCGGTCCACGGCAATGTGAAAGGTCGGCCACTCCACCTGAAGCTCAGAGCTCCACCACCAGGTGGCAGTAGTAGTCGTAGTAGTAGTAGTAGTAGTAACAACCCCATTCCCATCTCTATCCGTTAGGCTAGCATTAGCATTAGAATTGGCGGTTGCGTAGTCAATCTGCTCCAGGCGGAAGTGGAACGTTCCAGCGTACAGGAAGCAGGAGCAGTTGAACTCTAAAATCAAGTCAGATCAAAAGTGTATTTGTAATATTGGATACAGCGTAGTGTGTACATAGTTCAATGAAATGTTTGGGCCAACTTTTAGAATGAAATGAAATGCTTCCTACAACAGAGTACATGTACAGTATTTAGAGAGTTTGGCCAGCTTTTAGAATGAAATGAAATGCTTCCTACAACAGAGTACATGTACAGTATTTAGAGAGTTTGTCCAGCTTTTAGAGTGAATGAAATGTTAGCGCTTTACAGAGTTCTATTTCTCCATTCATGACGAGAATTTGGAATCTTGTACAAATTCAGAAAATTCTGTGAACTGCTATTGGTCAATATTGCCCATGAGGAGCCAACATGGCCGCCATGAAATGTAGTTTCACGTAAAATGCATCAATAATGCAGGAAACCTCAAATGTCCTCGCTAAATACACGGCTCCGACATTCAGTAAAAAAAAAAAAAAAGTATAAGGCTGGTTGTCTACAGACGATGTCATTAGACCAAGTAGAAACCAGAGCACTAACCTAATCTCCCCTCTGATTGGTTGGCCGGCAGGGTCCTGGTGAGCAGGGTGGCGTTCGTTTCCGTGTCAACCAGAGTTAGGGTCATGTTCCGGATGTCGGAGGAAGCATTGCGCTCTGCGGTGTCGTAGTTGAGGAACACACTGCTGTTGCTAAGGGCAACATGGACGGATGGCCACAGGTGGAGGCCAGCCATAGCTGTTCAGTCAGAGAAGGGAGCAGGTAGACAGTAAGAAAAATCATGTAGATTTTAGTCCATTTCATCAATTATGGTATCTCTGTGTTTGTTTGTCTGTCTGTCTGTCTGCCTCTGTGTCTCTGTCTGCCTCTCTGTCTCTGCATCTCTTTCTGTCCGTCTGTCTGTCTCTCAGTCAGTCTGTCTGAGTTTGTCTCGGTCTGTCTCTCTCTCTCTCTCTCTGCCTGTCTGTGTATCTGTGTCTCTCTGCCTGTCTCTGTGTATCCGTCTGTCTCTCTCTCTGCCTGTCTCTGTGTCTCTCTCTGCCTGTATCTGTCTCTCTCTCTCTGCCTGTCTCTGTGTCTCTCTCTACCTGTCTCTGTGTCTCTCTCTACCTGCCTCTCTGTCTCTCTCTACCTGTCTCTCTGTCTCTCTCTACCTGTCTCTCTGTCTCGCTCTACCTGTCTCTCTGTCTCTCTCTACCTGTCTCTCTGTCTCTCTCTACCTGTCTCTCTGTCTCTCTCTACCTGTCTCTCTGTCTCTCTCTACCTGTCTCTCTGTCTCTCTCTACCTGTCTCTGTGTGTCTCTGTCTCTCTCTATTTCTGTCCGTCTCTCTCTGTATCTTTGTAGTACAGGGCTGCAGTGGCATTGTGATGTGTGAATGCCTCTGTGTATAGGTCACATCCTGTCACACCCTACAAAGGGAAGAGGGTGGAGGAACAGACTGCCCCTCCCTTCAACCATCTCCCTCCATCTCTTCAACACTCTCTCTCTCCCTTCCCCTCTCTCCCTCTCTCCCTTCCCCTCTCTCTCTCCCTCTCTCCCTTCCCCTCTCTCCCTCCCTCCCTTTCCCTCTCTCCCTCCCTCCCTTTATTTCCTGTCCCAGTGGTCTTTCCTCTCTCAGCAGGGTTGAATGGGTTTGGTTGACCTTCATACTAAAAAGGTATGTCCCTATTGGCACCCTATACCGTATTTAGTGCACTACTTTTGACCAGGACCCATAGGGAATAGGGTGCCATTTGGGACAAAGATCAATAGCAAAAGGTAGAGTAGAACAAAGAGAACTGAGATTTTTTTTTAAAAAGTGTGTATTTATAGAAATCAACATGTGTGTTTATGTGCCTTCAGAAAGTCACACCCCTTGACTTTTTCCAGATTTTGTTGTGTTACAAATTGGGATTAAAATGGATTTAATTGTACTTTATTTATTTTCAACAATCTACACAAAATACAGTAATGTCAAAGTAGAAGAAAAATTCTAAAATAAAAAGTATATATATATATGTATATATGTGTGTAATATATGTATGTACATACAGTGGGGCAAAAAAGTATTTAGTCAGCCACCAATTGTGCAAGTTCTCCCACTTAAAAAGATGAGAGAGGCCTGTAATTTTCATCATAGGTACACGTCAACTATGACAGACAAAATGAGAAAAAAAATCCAGAAAATCACATTGTAGGATTTTTTATGAATTTATTTGCAAATTATGGTGGAAAATAAGTATTTGGTCAATAACAAAAGTTTATCTCAATACTTTGTTATATACCCTTTGTTGGCAATGACACAGGTCAAACGTTTTCTGTAAGTCTTCACAAGGTTTTCACACACTGTTGCTGGTATTTGAAAAAAAAACTAAGAGCTTTACACACCTGGATTGTGCAACATTTACCCATTATTCTTTTTTTAATTCTTCAAGCTGTCTAATTGGTTGTTGATCATTGCTAGACAGCCATTATCATAGATTTTCAAGCAGATTTAAGTCCTCTAGGATTTTGGAAGGAAAACCTGGTTCAGTCTGCTTTCCACCAGACACTGGGAGATGAATTCACCTTTCAGCAGGACAATAACCTAAAACACAAGGCCACATCTACACTGGGAGATGAATTCACCTTTCAGCAGGACAATAACCTAAAACACAAGGCCAAGTCTACACTGGAGTTACTTACCAAGACGACATTGAATGTTCCTGAGTGGCCGACGTTACAGATTTGACTTAAATCGGCATGAAAATCTATGACAAGACCTGAAAATGGCTGTCTAGCAATGATCAACAACCAATTAGACAGAGCTTGAAGAATTATATAATGGTGTACAATCCAGGTGTGTAAATCTCTTAGAGACTGACCCAGAAAGACTCACAGCTCTTAGAGACTGACCCAGAAAGACTCCCAGCTCTTAGAGACTGACCCAGAAAGACTCACAGCTCTTAGAGACTGACCCAGAAAGACTCCAAGCTCTTAGAGACTTACCCAGAAAGACTCACAGCTCTTAGAGACTTACCCAGAAAGACTCACAGCTCTTAGAGACTGACCCAGAAAGACTCCAAGCTCTTAGAGACTTACCCAGAAAGACTCACAGCTCTTAGAGACTGACCCAGAAAGACTCACAGCTCTAAGACACTGACCCAGAAAGACTCACAGCTCTTAGAGACTGACCCAGAAAGACTCACAGCTCTTAGAGACTGACCCAGAAAGACTCCAAGCTCTTAGAGACTTACCCAGAAAGACTCACAGCTCTTAGAGACTGACCCAGAAAGACTCACAGCTCTAAGACACTGACCCAGAAAGACTCACAGCTCTTAGAGACTGACCCAGAAAGACTCACAGCTCTTAGAGACTGACCCAGAAAGACACAGCTGTAATCGCTGCCAAAGGTGATTCTAACATGTATTGACTCTGGGGTGTGAATACTTATGTAAATGAGATATTTCTGTATTTCATTTTCACAACATTGTCAAAAAGTTCTAAAACCCTTTTCACTTTGTCATTATGGGGTATTGTGACGTCATTATGGGGTATTGTGACGTCATTATGGAGGTATTGTGACGTCATTATGGAGGTATTGTGACGTCATTATGGGGTATTGTGACGTCATTATGGGGTATTGTGATGTCATTATGGGGTATTGTGACGTCATTATGGAGGTATTGTGACGTCATTATGGGGTATTGTGACGTCATTATGGGGTATTGTGACGTCATTATGGGGTATTGTGATGTCATTATGGGGTATTGTGATGTCATTATGGGGTATTGTGATGTCATTATGGGGTATTGTGACGTCATTATGGAGGTATTGTGACGTCATTATGGGGTATTGTGACGTCATTATGGGGTATTGTGACGTCATTATGGGGTATTGTGATGTCATTATGGGGTATTGTGATGTCATTATGGGGTATTGTGATGTCATTATGGGGTATTGTGATGTCATTATGGGGTATTGTGTGTAGATGAGTGAGAAGAAACATCAATTTAACCCATTATGAATTCAGGCTGTAACAACATGTGGACTAATACTTTCTGAATGCAGTGTGTGTGTGTGTGTGTGTGTGTGTGTGTGTGCACAGTGCATGTGTCAAAAGGTAAATATGCGAAACAAAGAAAGTACATATCTACTTACAAGTCACTGACATTAAAAAGACAACATTGATAACGATCACATTTGGGAAAGAGGAAACAGTACCCGGCATAATTTATTTTCATTGTTTTGCATCCTGCTACCGAGCATCATAGCCTGCTACCGAGCATCACAGCCTGCTACCGAGCATCACAGCCTGCTACCGAGCATCACAGCCTGCTACCGAGCATCACAGCCTGCTACCGAGCATCACAGCCTGCTACCGAGCATCACAGCCTGCTACCGAGCATCACAGCCTGCTACCGAGCATTACAGCCTGCTACCGAGCATTAAAGCCTGCTACCGAGCATCACAGCCTGCTACCGAGCATCACAGCCTGCTACCGAGCATCACAGCCTGCTACCGAGCATCACAGCCTGCTACCGAGCATCACAGCCTGCTACCGAGCATTAAAGCCTGCTACCGAGCATCACAGCCTGCTACCGAGCATCACAGCCTGCTACCGAGCATCACAGCCTGCTACCGAGCATCATGTTCTGTTATAATCTCCACCCGGCACAGCCAGTAGAGGACTGGCCCACCCCTCAGAGCCTGGTTCCTCTGGTCTACCCAGTACAGCCAGTAGAGGACTGGCCCACCCCTCAGAGCCTGGATCCTCTCCACCCAGTACAGCCAGTAGAGGACTGGTCCACCCCTCAGAGCCTGGTTCCTCTCTACCCAGTACAGCCAGTAGAGGACTGGCCCACCGCTCAGAGCCTGGTTCCTCTCCACCCGACACAACCAGTAGAGGACTGGCCCACCCCTCAGAGCCTGGTTCCTCTGGTCTACCCAGCACAGCCAGTAGAGGACTGGTCCACCCCTCAGAGCCTGGTTCCTCTCCACCCGACACAGCCAGTAGAGGACTGGCCCACCCCTCAGACCCTGGTTCCTCTGGTCTACCCAGCACAGCCAGTAGAGGACTGGCCCACCCCTCAGAGCCTGGTTCCTCTCCACCCAGTACAGCCAGTAGAGGACTGGTCCACCCCTCAGAGCCTGGTTCCTCTCTACCCAGTACAGCCAGTAGAGGACTGGTCACCCCTCAGAGCCTGGTTCCTCTGGTCTACCCAGTACAGCCAGTAGAGGACTGGTCACCCCTCAGAGCCTGGTTCCTCTGGTCTACCCAGTACAGCCAGTAGAGGACTGGTCACCCCTCAGAGCCTGGTTCCTCTCTAGGTTTCTTCCTATATTCCCGCCTTTCTAGGGAGTTTTTTCCTAGCCACCGTGCTTCTACACCTGCATTGCTTGCTGTTTGGGGGTTTTAGGTTGGGTTTCTGTACAGCACTTTGAGATATCAGCTGATGTAAGAAGGGCTATATAAATACATTTGATTGATTGATATGACGCTCCATTCCAGCGTGGCCAATAGGAAGAGGAGCAGCTGTGTGGAACCCTGTGACAAAGTTTTGTTCCAGGCCAGCACTAAAACCCTCAAGCCCCTCCCACTCACCGTATCCCAGCGTGGCCAATAGGAGGACGAGCAGCGGAGTCGGCGTGGAACCCTGTGGCATTCCGATGCGTGAGCCCCGGAACCCCCACACTGTCACACCACATGACACTCCTCCTCCAACATCCTAAATGCTCTGAGGAAACACACACACAGACCAATCAGGACGCACCAATACAAACAAATATGGTGCTGCTAGTGATAGACAACATCCTCAGAATGTTACCTGGTGATATGGTGCTGCTAGACAACATACACAGAATGTTACCTGGTGATATGGTGCTGCTAGACAACACACCCAGAATGTTACCTGGTGATATGGTGCTGCTAGACAACATCCTCAGGATGTTACCTGGTGATATGGTGCTGCTAGACAACATCCTCAGAATGTTACCTGGTGATATGGTGCTGCTAGACAACATACTCAGAATGTTACCTGGTGATATGGTGCTGCTAGACAACATACTCAGAATGTTACCTGGTGATATGGTGCTGTTAGACAACATCCTCAGAATGTTACCTGGTGATATGGTGCTGCTAGACAACATACTCAGAATGTTACCTGGTGATATGGTGCTGATAGACAACATCCTCAGAATGTTACCTGGTGATATGGTGCTGCTAGTGATAGACAACACACTCAGAATGTTACCTGGTGATATGGTGCTGATAGACAACATCCTCAGAATGTTACCTGGTGATATGGTGCTGCTAGTGATAGACAACACACTCAGAATGTTACCTGGTGATATGGTGCTGCTAGTGATTGACAACATGTAGAGACAGAATACAGACAGAGGAAATTGCTTTGGGTTCATTTCAGTGTCTAGGTCTGAAAAATGAAACCTCATGTTAGCTGTTAGCTCCTAGTGCTAATGCCTCAGCTTTATCTCAGTGGGCTCAGTGCATAAAGTCAGTAATGGACATAGGTTATTATGTCGTTACTGTGTAAAGTGTCAAGGGTACAGCATTACCGTGTAATGTAAAGGGTACAGCATTATCGTGTAAAGTAAAGTGTACAACATTACTGTGTAAAGTGTCACAGCGTGACCCTCAGCTCAGTCACACTCACAGCGTGACCCTCAGCTCAGTCACACTCACAGCGTGACCCTCAGCTCAGTCACACTCACGGCGTGACCCTCAGCTCAGTCACACTCACAGCGTGACCCTCAGCTCAGTCACACTCTCTCCTAACTGAAATAAACGTAACATAACTGCCTGTAAGCACAATGGAGCTGCTCCCTTTCCTCCTCTCCCCCCTCCCTCCTTTTCCTTTCTCCCTCTCTCCCCTCTCTCTCCCCTCCCTCTCTCCTCCCCCCCCTCTCTCTCCCCTCCCTCCCTCCCTCCCTCTCTCCCCTCCCTCCTTTTCCTCTCTCCCCTCCCTGATATAGTTTTTCCATACAGTGTGGAAAAATAACTCTCTGTCTGGTGATAGAGGGAATACACTGTCTGTCTTTGTGTTTGCTTCCATTAAAGAACACCCTCTGTGTTCTGTTAGACAGGTAACTCTTTATCCACAATGTAGCAGGGGGTGTAAAGCCATTATAGCAGGGGGTGTAAAGCCATTATAGCAGGGGGTGTAAAGCCATTATAGCAGGGGGTGTAAAGCCATAACACAACCGTTTTTCCAGCAGCAGAATATGATTGATAATGTCAAAAGCTGCACTGAAGTCTAACAAAAACAGCCCCCAGAATAATTTTATCATCAATTTCTCTCAACCAATCATCATGTCATTTGTGTAAGTGCTGTGCTTGTTGAATGTCCTTCTCTATAAGCGTACTGAAAGTCTGTCGTCAATTTGTTTACTGTAAAACAGCATTGTATTTGGTCAAACACCATTTTTCCCCCAGAGGTTTACTAAGGGTTGGTAACAGGCTGATTGGTCGGCTATTTGAGCCAGTGAAGGGGGCTTTACTATTCTTAGGTAGTGGAATGACTTTAGCTTCCCTCCAGGTCTGAGGGCAACACACTTTCTAGTAGGCTTAAATTGAAGATGTGGCAAAAAGGAGTGGCAATATCGTCTGCTATTATCCTAAAACAAATTCCATCCAGATTGTCAGACCCTGGTGGCTTGTCATTGTTCATAAGGAATTCAAAATTACAATGCTTGACTTTCATAATTTGGTCAGTTATACTTGGATGTGTAGTGTTCAGCGTTTGTTGCTGGCATGTCATGCCTAAGTTTGCTAATCTTACCAATTAAAAAATAATTTAAAGTAGTTGGTAATATCAGTGGATTTTGTGATGAATGAGCCATCTCAGTGAATGATGGAGCTGAGTTTGCCTTTTTGCCCTAAATTTCATTTAAGGTGCTCCAAAGCCTTTTTACTGTTATTCTTTATGTCATTTATCTTTGTTTCATAGTGTAGTTTCTTCTTTTTATTCAGTTTAGTCACATGATTTCTCAATTTGCAGTACATTTGCCAATCCGCTAGCAAACAATTACCGCATTGGAACTCTGGATTGTCAATATTGTCTCGTAATAAAACACAGCTTCTACAGCACTGGAAACGTTCATTAGATATTCCAGGCCAAGCGGGCTCCATTGCAACCTAGCTCCATTGCAACCTAGCTAGCTGGTAGTAGGTGTTGACAGTTTTTGAGTTCTGAAATTTCTCAGGGTTGAATCGGTGTCGCCCTCGCGTCTGCTTCATCAAACCACTTCCGTATTGGGCACATCACTGGTACTTCCTGTTTGAGCTTTTGTTTGTAAACAGGAGAATGGAGTCATGGTCAGATGTACCAAAGGGAGGGCATTGTACGCGTTTCCGTGGGTAGAATAAAAGTGGTGTAGAATTGTATCACACCTAGTGGAGCAGGAGACATGTTGGTAGAAGTGAGGTAGTTACGGTTTTAAGTCTCCGCCCAGCAGAAACGGAGTCTCTGGGTGAGCGGTTTCCTGTTTGTTTCATGGCCCCATACAGTTGATTTGAGTGCCAGAGTGGTGTTGGCTTCTGGTGGAATGTAGACAGCCGTGATAATTACAAACTCTCGGTAGATAAAAGGATCTGTAATTTACCACACTCCCTCTCCTTTCCACTTCCCCGAAGCTGCTGTACAATCCTGCCGCTGCATGGAGAATCCACCGAGTACTACGTGCATAGCGTCATCATCCAGCCACGTTTCAGGAAGACGTAATATGGCAGTATTTTCAAGTCACTCTGATAGGAGACTCTCGAAACAAACAAAAAAACTCATCCATCTTATTCTCCAGTGACTGGGCATTTCAGCCAATAGAACAGAGGGGAGCTCCGTTCGGTTTTCTCTTCGCCAGGACTTTGTTTTCACCAGGACTCCACCTCGTCTCACGCGTCTACGCATGCTGTGTTTTGGTAGCCCATGGAACAAAGGAATAGGGTCCGGCATGAACAGTGGAACAGTCGGAGTTGAAAGTCGTATTCAAAGTCGAAAAAGGAGGTTCAGTAACTGTCGGTCTGATGTCCAGAAGTGCTTGGCGTTTTAAATAGTTATTCCAACCCTGTCCGGCGGCCATCTTGTCAATGTCAAGGCTTTGTGATACTAGTATGAACTTTGATAAAACACGATTAAAAAGTCAATAGCAAGTTGAAACTCTTAAGATGTCGCCCTTCTCCGTCAGGTAATAATTATTACTCCAACAGTGCAGTAATAATACCGAGCAATACGCACCACAGTGGGATGGTGGTACCTTAACTGGGGAGGATGGGCTCGTGGTAAGGAATGGAGTGGAATCAGTGGAATGGAATCAAATAGATCAAACACGTTTCCAGGTGTTTGATGCCATTCCGTTTGTTCCGTTCCGGCCATTATTAGGAGCCTTCACTGATACGCACATGATCCAAAAAGTAAAATGGAAGAAACTCTGAAATATTAGAATGAGCAATTATATAAATCCGGATTTTTTATATATATATATATATATATGAATAGAAAAGATGTGGACAGCAGTAGTTATATAGGATGAACCAGGACTAGAATACAGTATATACATATGAAGTGGACAGCAGTAGTTATATAGGATGAACCAGGACTAGAATACAGTATATACAGTTGAAGTTGGAAGTTTACATACACATTTAAACTCAGTTTTTCACAATTCCTGACATTTAATCCTAGTAAAAATGACCTGTCTTAGGTCAGTTAGGATCACCACTTTATTTTAAGAATGTTAAATGTCGGAATAATTGTCACGTCCTGACCAGCAGGTGGAGTAGGTGTATAAGTGTTGGTCAGGGCGTGGCAGAAGAAGTTGGGTTTTCTTTGTTCTGTCTAGGTTGGGTGTTTCTATGTAGAGGTAATTGGGGTGGACTTCCAATTGAAGGCAGCTGTGTGGTGTTGCCTTTGATTGGAAGTGCTATATTAGTTGGGTGTGTTTGTGGGGAATTGTTGTGAGCACTGCTTTTTTTGGTTTAGCCTGCTACACTGTCGTATCGTGAGTACTGTTCATTGTTTTGTTTATTGTTTTTTCAGTGGATGCTTTACTCCTTTCTTTGAAATTAAAATATGAGCATCCATATTCCCGCTGCGCCTTGGTCCTCCTTTCAACAGCACGATGGATTGTGACAATAATAGTAGAGAGAATTATTTATTTCAGCTTTTATTTATTTCGTCACATTCCCAGTGGGTCAGAAGTTTACATACACTCAAGTAGTTTTTGGTAGCATTGCCTTTTAATTGTTTAACTTGGGTCAAACGTTTTGGGTAGCTTTCCACAAGCTTCCCACAATAAGTTGGGTGAATTTTGGCCCATTCCTCCTGACAGAGCTGGTGTAACTGAGTCAGGTTTGTAGGCCTCCTTGCTCGCACACGCTTTTTCAGTTCTGCCCACAGATTTTCTATGGGATTGAGGTCAGGGCTTTGTGATGGCCACTCCAATACCTTGACTTTGTTGTCCTTAAGCCATTTTGCCACAACTTTGGAAGTATGCTTGGGATCATTGTTCATTTGGAAGACCCATTTGAGACCAACTTCCTGACTGATGTCTTGAGAAGTTGCTTCAATATATCCACAATTTCCGCTTCCTCATGATGCCATCAATTTTGTGAAGTGCACCAGTCCCTCCTGCAGCAAAGCACCCCCACAACATGATGCTGCCACCCCCGTGCTTCACGGATGGGATGGTGTTCTTCGGCTTGCAAGCCCCTTTTTCCTCCAAACATAACGATGGTTATTATGGCCAAACAGTTCTATTTTTGTTTCCTCAGACCAGAGGACATTTCTCCAAAAAGTACGATCTTTGTCCCCATGTGCAGTTGTAAACCATAGTCTGGCTTTTTTATGGCAGTTTTGGAGCAATGACTTCTTCCTTGCTGAGCAGCCTTTCAGGTTATGTCGATATAGGACTCGTTTTACTGTGGATATAGATACTTTTGTACCTGTTTCCTCAGCATCTTCACAAGGTCCTTTGCTGTTGTTCTGGGATTGATTTGCACCAAAGTACGTTCATCTCTAGGAGACAGAACGCGTCTCCTTCCTGAGCGGTATGACGGCTGCGTGGTCCCATGGTGTTTATACTTGCGTACTATTGTTTGTACAGATGAACGTGGTACCTTTAGGCTTTTGTAAATTTCTCCCAAGGATGAACCAGACTTGTGGAGGTCTACAATTTTTCTGAGGTCTTGGCTGATTTCTTTGGATTTTCCCATGATGTCAAGCAAAGATGCACTGAGTGTGAAGCTAGGCCTTGAATGCATCCACAGGTACACCGCCAATTGACTCAAATGATGTCAATTAGCCTATCAGAAGCTTCTAAAGCCATGACATCATTTTCTGGAATTTTCCAAGCTGTTTAAAGGCACAGTCAACTTAGTGTATGTAAACTTCTGACCCACTGGAATTGTGATTAAGTGAAATAATCTGCCCGTAAACAATTGTTGGAAAAATTACTTGTGTCATGCACAAAGTAGATGTCCTAACCAACTTGCCAAAACTATAGTTTGTTATCAAGAAATGTGTGGAATGGTTGAAACACTTAGGTTGGAGTCATTAAAACTAGTTTATGTAAACTTCCGACTTCAACTGTACATATAAGTTGTAGTAGTAGTATGTAAACATTAGTAAAAAGTGGCCAGTGATTCCATGTCTATGTACATAGGGCAGCAGTCTCTAAGGTGCCGAGTTGAGTAACTGGGTGGTAGCTGGCTAGTAACAGTAACTAAGGTTCAGGGCAGGGTACTGGGTGGAGGCTGGCTAGTAACAGTAACTAGGTTCAGGGCAGGGTACTGGGTGGAGGCTGGCTAGTAACAGTAACTAAGGTTCAGGGCAGGGTACTGGGTGGAGGCTGGCTAGTAACAGTAACTAAGGTTCAGGGCAGGGTACTGGGTGGAGGCCGGCTAGTAACAGTAACTAAGGTTCAGGGCAGGGTACTGGGTGGAGGCCGGCTAGTAACAGTAACTAAGGTTCAGGGCAGGGTACTGGGTGGAGGCTGGCTAGTAACAGTAACTAAGGTTCAGGGCAGGGTACTGGGTGGAGGCTGGCTAGTAACAGTAACTAAGGTTCAGGGTACTGGGTGGAGGCTGGCTAGTGACAGTAACTAAGGTTCAGGGTACTGGGGGAGGCTGGCTAGTGACAGTACTAAGGTTCAGGGTACTGGGGGGCTGGCTAGCGATGGCTGTTTAACAGTCTGATGGCCTGGAGATAGAAGCTGTTTATCAGTCTCTCTGTCCCAGCTTTGATGCACCTGTACCGTGTCCGTCTTCTGGATGATAGCGGTGTGAACAGGCGGTGGCTATAGTCTCCTGTTGTCCACGATCAGCTAATTCCTTTTGTTGACATTGAGGGAGGTTCATTTCCTGGCACCACTCCGCCTCGGGGCTCTCACCTCCTCCCTATAGCCAGTCTCATCGCTAATCAGGCCTACCACTGTTGTGTCATCAGCAAACTTGATGATTGAGTTGGGAGGCGTGCGTGGCCATGCAGTCATGGGTGAACAGGGAGTGCAGGAGCACAGTGTCTGTCTGACCGTCTGTATCTCAGTCTCACAGTAACCCAAAACGGAATTGATTAAAGACATTCTCTGGAACCTTGGCGACTACATGAGTATTATTATTTTTTTTTTAACGTCCCACTTTGGGCTGAATGTGTCAATGTGTAGTTCATACATAAATAACTTATGAGCAGAATTACTGTTTTACCTCAATTAACCACAAACTCCCTGGTTTAAAAGTGACTGTTTTCTGTGGTGTCATTTTGAGTACGGCAAGCTGGGGTCCCGTGGGCCGGTTTCCGTGGGCCGGCCCCCTAGCAACAGGTGTTCCAGTCCCTCGCCATTTGAGTGACAGCTAGTAAGATGCACATTGACCAGTTAGACAGTGACAGAAGAAGACCCTGTGTTTTAGTACACATATCTGCACAGTGACATGGCTCTTTAAGAAATGGTTCTGCTGGTTGTACTCACCAGTACTACTGCTGGTTGTACTCACCAGTACTACTGCTGGTTGTACTCACCAGTACTGCTGCTGGTTGTACTGCTGCTGGTTGTACCACCAGTACTGCTGCTGGTTGTACTCACCAGTACTACTGCTGGTTGTACTCACCAGTACTACTGCTGGTTGTACTGCTGCTGGTTGCACTCACCAGTACTACTGCTGGTTGTACTCACCAGTACTGCTGCTGGTTGTACTGCTGCTGGTTGTACTCACCAGTACTGCTGCTGGTTGTACTCACCAGTACTGCTGCTGGTTGTACTCACCAGTACTGGTTGGAAAGTGGAAAGTCACGATCCTGTTCAAGCTGAATGTACAAACAGTAGGCCAAATCAAATTCAGCAGTTATAAAACCTGTCCAACAGGTGTTGAAGCCTGGGGACCTATAGCAACCCACCGCCGCAATCTCTATCTCTTATCTCCTGCTCAAATACTATTCTACAAGTCTGTGAGGTGAATCAGAGATCAGAGTTGACAGGTTAATTATTCTCAGGTAGCCTAAGTTATTACTAGTAACAGAGATCACATGATATTCATTCCAATAGCGACAGCAGCAGAAAACACATTTGTGTTTACTTTGCTATTATATTACATAGAATATTCACCTACAAGAGCCTGGGATTGTTACTGAGGAACACTCACATTGTCTTGGCCTTATTGTCTTGTAGATGAGGAGAAAAGGCTGTCGTCTGGTATGAAACAGAGAGAGCTCAGCCAACTTTATACAACACAGGAGGCTGGTGGAGGGGAGCTACAGGAGGACGGGTTCATTGTAATGGCTGGAATGGAATAAACGTAACAGAGTCAAACATGTGGTTTCCATGTGTTTGATACCGTTCCATTCATTGCAACGAACCCGTCCTCTTAAACCTCCTCCCACCAGCCTCCTCTGCTACACACACACACACACACACACAGGCCAACTCTGCTCACAGGCCAACTCTGCTCACAGGCCAACTCTGCTCACAGGCCAACTCTGCTCACAGGCCAACTCTGCTCACAGGCCAACTCTGCTGCTGTGTCCGTCCAACAAAACCCACTGACTCCAAGTTTCTCCCTGCCACACACACATATCACTGTCCATGTGAACTACAAGACAGGCCAAACCCACAGCCAGCTCATCTCACTGTTCATATCAATTATAAACAGACACATTAGGATATATATATATTAAAATAAATACAATTCAAATTAGGCTATATATATATATATATATATATATATATATATATATATATAAAAGAAAAAAGTGTTTTAAAAAGTATTTATTTTAATTTGATTTATTTAATCAGGGGTGTAGAGCTGCCGGTGCACAGCGGAGCGACTCTGCGCCACCTCTCAGAATTGTGCTGGCTCGCAAGATCCCGTAATGACGATTATTCTACCAAACAAACTGAATATAAACAGCACAATCAAATCTACGTTTATTTGTCAGGTTACTGTTAGACCCCCAAAAACACCATGACATTTCTTAGAACAATTTAGGATGATTGTGTTGAACTGTTGAATTTGGTTTCTCATGCGGAGACCGTGTTTAACGCCATCCGTTCTATAATGTGTTTCGTTCGGCCCGGTTAGCCACCCTTATCATTCAACAAGATCAACATGTGCATATTCCCATGAAACTGATGGTGGGGGAATCATTTACATTTTACATTTACGTCATTTAGCAGACGCTCTTATCCAGAGCGGATCAAACGGTTGGCATGCAGCATGGACGTTTCAGCTGTAAAACGTGAAGAATTATATCATTCACGATTTGACAGTGACGATGGCCTAATTTATAATAAGGTAGGTCTAACTTGGTGTTTTAGGATTTAAAACAATATTAAATGTTCCTTTAGCCACTGCCATCGGAATACACTGTGTTACCATAGTAATATAATACAGTATGTGTTACCATAGTAATAGAATACAGTATGTGTTACCATAGTAATAGAATACAGTATGTGTTACCATAGTAATAGAATACAGTATGTGTTAACATAGTAATAGAATACAGTATGTGTTAACATAGTAATAGAATACAGTATGTGTTACCATAGTAATAGAATACAGTATGTGTTACCATAGTAATAGAATACAGTATGTGTTACCATAGTAATAGAATACAGTATGTGTTAACATAGTAATAGAATACAGTATGTGTTAACATAGTAATAGAATACAGTATGTGTTACCATAGTAATAGAATACAGTATGTGTTAACATAGTAATAGAATACAGTATGTGTTACCATAGTAATAGAATACAGTATGTGTTACCATAGATAGTCTTTTAAAATATTATTGTAACAGTAATCTCATATCGGGTTACTGACCACCATCCATTGAATTCAGAATAATAAGTGGTGACTATCTGGCCTTGGGGAGAGAGAGCACAGCCCTACAGGAAGAACACACAGCTCTACAGGAAGAACACACAGCCCTACAGGAAGAACACACAGCTCTACAGGAAGAACACACAGCCCTACAGGAAGAACACACAGCTCTACAGGAAGAACACACAGCCCTACAGGAAGAACACACAGCTCTACAGGAAGAACACACAGCCCTACAGGAAGAACACACAGCTCTACAGGAAGAACACACAGCTCTACAGGAAGAACACACAGCCCTACAGGAAGAACACACAGCCCTACAGGAAGAACACACAGCTCTACAGGAAGAACACACAGCTCTACAGGAAGAACACACAGCTCTGCAGGAAGAACACACAGCCCTACAGGAAGAACACACAGCGCTGCAGGAAGAACACACAGCTCTACAGGAAGGGCTGCAGGAAGAACACACAGCTCTACAGGAAGAACACACAGCCCTACAGGAAGAACACACAGCGCTGCAGGAAGAACACACAGCTCTACAGGAAGAACACACAGCTCTACAGGAAGAACACACAGCTCTACAGGAAGAACACACAGCTCTACAGGAAGAACACACAGCTCTACAGGAAGAACACACAGCCCTGCAGGAAGAACACACAGCGCTACAGGAAGAACACACAGCCCTACAGGAAGAACACACAGCCCTACAGGAAGAACACACAGCTCTACAGGAAGAACACACAGCCCTACAGGAAGAACACACAGCTCTACAGGAAGAACACACAGCCCTACAGGAAGAACACACAGCCCTACAGGAAGAACACACAGCTCTACAGGAAGAACACACAGCCCTGCAGGAAGAACACACAGCCCTACAGGAAGAACACACAGCCCTACAGGAAGAACACACAGCCCTACAGGAAGAACACACAGCCCTACAGGAAGAACACACAGCCCTACAGGAAGAACACACAGCCCTACAGGAAGAACACACAGCCCTGCAGGAAGAACACACAGCTCTACAGGAAGAACACACAGCCCTGCAGGAAGAACACACAGCTCTACAGGAAGAACACACAGCGCTACAGGAAGAACACACAGCCCTACAGGAAGGGCTGCAGGAGGAACACACAGCTCTACAGGAAGAACACACAGCCCTACAGGAAGAACACACAGCCCTACAGGAAGAACACACAGCTCTACAGGAAGAACACACAGCCCTACAGGAAGAACACACAGCCCTACAGGAAGAACACACAGCTCTACAGGAAGAACACACAGCCCTACAGGAAGAACACACAGCTCTACAGGAAGAACACACAGCTCTACAGGAAGAACACACAGCCCTACAGGAAGAACACACAGCCCTACAGGAAGAACACACAGCTCTACAGGAAGAACACACAGCCCTACAGGAAGAACACACAGCCCTACAGGAAGAACACACAGCTCTACAGGAAGAACACACAGCCCTACAGGAAGAACACACAGCTCTACAGGAAGAACACACAGCTCTACAGGAAGAACACACAGCCCTACAGGAAGAACACACAGCCCTACAGGAAGAACACACAGCCCTACAGGAAGACCACACAGCGCTACAGGAAGGGCTGATTGTTGAGTTGTCGCAGTCAGTGAACAGCAGGTAGGTATTTCGCAATATTTTAAAAATACAATTGCGGTTAGAATCTGTTTGAATAGATGAGTGCCACTGGAAAGTTGGACTATAATCTCCTCCTCATATTGTAGGCCTGAGATCTGGGTCCACTCTTTTCATTGGCCTATGATCAGTGGCGGTTCTAGACCATTTCAACTGGTGGGGGGCCAAGCTGGGGGCCAGTTGTACTGTTAGAGGGGCCAGTTACATTAGACGTTATTGTTGTCATATCGTTTTCTTCACTGCATTAGCAGGTAAAAGACCATGTTCATAATCATCATCGTTGCCGCTGTCTAATAACGGATGTAAAAAAAAAAAGAACGATAGCAAAAATCTGTTATGTAAAAATGATTTCATACTCCACATTTAGGGGGGCCACAAGGGGGTCCAAAATTGTTGTCACAGGGGCACTGCCCCCCAGAACCGCTAGTGCCTATGATATTCGTTGCCTTTAAGACATTGGTCGTCGCTTTTATTGATCTAAGTATTTAAAATGTCAGAGTAGTTTGTCATTTTGATCATTTGTGTGGTATAAAAAAATATATATATATATTGTAACGTCTCCAATAACTGGTGACAGCCCACAGCCCTGGCTTGCATGCTAGTAGTTCCTATAAACTTCCAGTCATTGTGCTAACACTAGTTAGCATCGGCTCGCAAAACTGTCTTCTTCTCTTCATACTGGAAGCAGACAGCCTAAATATAAACAAATAGTATGCAGGACTTCATCTGGCTCTGGAGGAAGTAGATTAAAAGGGCCTCTCCACTGCTTATTTCAACTTCTGTTGAATGTCTTTGGAATTGACGTGGAAACAACGTTTGACTCAACCAGCGTGTGCCCAGTGGGTCATTGCCAAAATCCTGAACTATCCCTTTAAGCTCATAAGGACATTAGCCTACATAACATATAGCCTAATGTTTTCTCAATGTTTGCTTAAAATGAATAGGCCAATTTAGAGATGTTAGTCTTTCTGTCCCTCAGGAAATAATGACCAGTCAGACTTATTCCAAAACGGGGTCGGCGTACACGTTTTAGACTACCTGTCATTCTCAATTGACTATGACCACATTTCGCGTACTTACATTTCCTGTAGAGTCAGAAAAGGCATTGATTATTCCCAACGAAACCTCCATCAATCGTCTCGACTCATCCGTGGAAACGTCATTCCGTCCGTTTCTGATCGTCAACCTCCACAGATGATAAATTACCGTCACCCGCCGAACAGCAGCTCGATTACAGATCAACTTCAGAGAGAGAGAGAGAAGAAGCAGAGCAGAGACCGGGGAGCCACGGAAATCCCTTTGCGCGCGTCCGTGCGGTGAGCGGACAGAGCGGAGCCAGGGTGACCGCGCATTCCCGTGCCGCTCGTCCTCTGTTACTGCCCGTTATCCGCGGCGATAACAACCGATGAGGTTGTACGTGGCCCTCCGTGCTGTCAATCAGTTGTGTTTCAATTAATGTATTGATCTCAAACACATCTCAAAGTTTGCGCCAAGAACAGAAGTAAAAGGTTTAAAAGATGAATAAAAAGACAGAATACATGACTTAAATGACAAAGGATTTTTTTTCTTTCATATTTAACGAGGGTAATAAAAGCAGGAAATATAAGGTAGGCTGTAGCTTATTGGGTTCCAAAGAAAATACTCAGCACACAGAATAATATTTTTTTCCCCCCATTTAGGACGTGTTGAACACAGCAGAGTAATGCAGAAGCCTGGGACTACCTGAGGACTACCTGAACACTGCAGAGAAACGTTTAGGTGGTTGAATCACTGACGAGCACCAGGCTACAACCTGTACCAGCGATATCAACAGGGTGATACAACACTGACTAACAGAGATGTAAAGCCCTGTACATTAACGATAAATCCCAGTGTCATCTAAGAACCTATGAGACAGTCAGAGAGTTCAAAACCACAGACAGGCACCAGTAGAAGTAGACAGGAGAGGTGTAGGGCGATGGGTTGGGCATTGCCTGAGTCATGTTAAATTGCAGTAAGCAAGCTTTGAAACAGCTAAATATATCATTCTGGAACCTGCCGTTGCTGTATAGGCCTAAATGTGACGATTGATGGGGCGGGAACAGCTGAAATGGGTCTTGAACCATCGAGTGAGGTAACAGGGCAACTACACTGCCTCCTGTACCTTAATGACATTATTATTATTAAATAATGGTCCTTACAGTCTGTTATGATATGATTATATGACAGGCTGTCACAACAAGGTCACAGAGGACTGGACTAGGAGGATCACAGCTTTGTGTGTGTGTGTGTGATGTATTTTACCAAGTACATTGACTGAGAACACATTCTCTACATCAATGACCTGGGGAATAGTTACAAATATAAAAACATTTTATTAATCACACGCAGCAAATACAACTGATGTAGACTTTACAGTGACATGCTGGCTTTCGAACTTTTCCCAACGATACAGAGTAACAAAATAAACAAGAGGCAAAAGAAATGGAGCTATATACAGGAAGTACCAGATCAATGAGGAGCTATATACAGGAAGTACCAGTACCAGATCAATGAGGAGCTATATACAGGAAGTACCAGATCAATGTGGAGCTATATTCAGGAAGTACCAGATCAATGAGGAGCTATATACAGGAAGTACCAGATCAATGAGGAGCTATATACAGGAAGTACCAGATCAATGAGGAGCTATATACAGGAAGTACCAGATCAATGAGGAGCTATATACAGGAAGTACCAGATCAATGAGGAGCTATATACAGGAAGTACCAGATCAATGAGGAGCTATATACAGGAAGTACCAGATCAATGAGGAGCTATATACAGGAAGTACCAGATCAATGAGGAGCTATATACAGGAAGTACCAGATCAATGAGGAGCTATATACAGGAAGTACCAGATCAATGAGGAGCTATATACAGAAAGTACCAGATCAATGAGGAGCTATATACAGGAAGTACCAGTACCAGATCAATGAGGAGCTATATACAGGAAGTACCAGATCAATGAGGAGCTATATACAGGAAGTACCAGATCAATGTGGAGCTATATACAGGAAGTACCAGATCAATATGGAGTTATATACAGGGAGTACCAGATCAATGTGGAACTATATACAGGGAGTACCAGTACCAGATCAATGTGGAGCTATATACAGGGAGTACCAGATCAATGTGGAGCTATAGACAGGAAGTACCAGATCAATGAGGAGCTATATACAGGAAGTACCAGATCAATGTGGAGCTATAGACAGGGAGTACCAGTACCAGATCAATGAGGAACTATAGACAGGAAGTACCAGATCAATGTAGAGCTACAGTTGAAGCCGGAAGTTTACATACACTTAGGTTGGAGTCATTAAAACTCGTTTTTCCAATCACTTCACAAATTTCTTGTTAACAAACTTTAGTTTTAGCAAGTCGGTTAGAGGTCTACAATATTTTTCTGAGATCTTGGCTGATTTCTTTAGATTTTCCCATGATGTCAAGTAAAGAGGCACTGAGTTTGAAGGTAGGCCTTGAAATACATCCACAGGTACACCTCCAATTGACTCAAATTATGTAAATTAGCCTATCAGAAGCTTCTAAAGCCATGACATCATTTTCGGGAATTTTCCAAGCTGTTTAAAGGCACAGTCAACTTAGTGTATGTAAACCTCTTACCCACTGGAATTGTGATACAGTGAATTATAAGTGAAATAATCTGTCTGTAAACAATTGTTGGAAAAATGACTTGTGTCATGCACAAAGTAGAGGTTTCGGGTAGCTTTCCACAAGCATCCCACAATAAGTTGGGTGAATTTTGGCCTTTCCTCATGACAGAGCTGGTGTAACTGAGTCAGGTTTGTAGGCCTCCTTGCTCGCACACACTTTTTCAGTTCTGCCCACACATTTTCTATGGGATTGAGGTCAGGGCTTTGTGATGGCCACTCCAATACCTTGACTTTGTTGTCCTTAAGCCATTTTGCCACAACTTTGGAAGTATGCTTGGGGTCATTGTCCATTTGGAAGACCCATTTGCGACCAAGCTTTAACTTCCTGACTGATGTCTTGAGATGTTGCTTCAATATATCCACATAATTTTCCTGCCTCATGATGCCATCTATTTTGTGAAGTCCCTCCTGCAGCAAAGCAACCCCACAACATTATGCTGCCACCCCCGTGCTTCACGGTTGGGATGGTGTTCTTCGGCTTGCAAGCCTCCCCCTTTTTCCTCCAAACATAACGATGGTCATTATGGCCAAACAGTTCTATTTTTGTTTCATCAGACCAGAGGACATTTCTCCAAAAAGTACGATCTTTGTCCCCATGTCCAGTTGCAAACCGTAGTCTGGCTTTTTTATGGCTGTTTTGGAGCAGTGGCTTCTTCCGTGCTGAGCGGTCTTTCAGGTTATGTCGATATAGGACTAGTTTTACTGTGGATATAGATACTTTTGTACCTGTTTCCTCAGCATCTTCACAAGGTCCTTTGCTGTTGTTCTGGGATTGATTTGCACTTTTTGCACCAAAGTACGTTCATCTCTAGGAGACAGAACGCGTCTCCTTCCTGAGCGGTATGACGGCTGCGTGGTCCCATGGTGTTTATACTTGCGTACTACTGTTTCTATAGATGAACGTGGTACCTTCAGGCATTTGGAAATTGCTCCCAAGGATGAACCAGACTTGTGGAGGTCTACCATTTCTTTTCTGAGGTCTTGGCTAATTTCTTTTGATTTTCCCATGATGTCAAGCAAAGAGGCACTGAGTTCGAAGGTAGGCCTTGAAATACATCCACAGGTACACCTCCAATTGACTCAAATTATGTCAATTAGCCTATCAGAAGCTTCTAAAGCCATGACATCATTTTCTGGAATCTTCCAAGCTGTTTAAAAGCACAGTCAACTTAGTGTATGTAAACCTCTGACCCACTGGAATTGTGATACAATGAATTATAGGTGAAATAATCTGTCTGTAAACAATTGTTGGAAAAATTACTTGTGTCATTCACAAAGTAGATGTCCTAACCGACTTGCCAAAACTATAGTTTGTTTACAAGACCTTTGTGAAGTTATTGAAAAACTAGTTTTAATGACTCCAATCTAAGTGTATGTAAACTTCCGACTCCAACTCTATGTACAGGGAGTACCAGATCAATGAGTTCTCCTTTGTTGGGACACACACACTACCGGTCAAAAGTTTGGACACACCTACTCATTCCAGGGTTTTTCTTTTCTTTTTACAATTTTCGACATTGTAGAATAATAGTGAAGACATCAAAACTATGAAATAACACATATGGAATCATGTAGTAACCAAAAAAACGAACTTCAAATAGCCTTGATGACAGCTTTGCATTCTCTCAACCATCTTTGAGGTAGTCACCTGGAATGCTTTTGACTGGTACTGTTGTGAGGCTGGTTGGATGTACTGGCAAAAGCTCTAAAACACCATTGGAGGCGGTTTATGGTAGAGAAATGACCATTCAATTATTTGGCAATAGCTCTGGTGGGCATTCCTGCAGTCAGTATACGAATTGCACGCTCCCTCAAAACCTGACACATCTGGCATTGTGTTGTGTGACAAAACTGCTCATTTTAGAGTGGCTTTTATTGTCCCCAGCCCAAGGTGCACCTGTGTAATGATCATGCTGTTTAATCAGCTTCTTGATATGCCACACCTGTCAGGTGGATGGATAATCTTGGCAAAGGAGAAATGCTCACTAACAGGGATGTAAACAAATTTGTGCAAGATATTTTTTGTGCTTATGTAAAATTTTTGGGATCTTTTATTTCAGCTCATGAAACATGGGACCAACACTTTACATGTTGTGTTTATGTTTTTGTTCAGTGCATACATTATGACATAACTGATTACATAATATATTACATATAATCAGTTATTCTCCAACCCTGACTGTGAGTCATAGCTTCCTTCCACTGCATTGTACTGGTGTGTGTGTGTGTGTGTGTGTGTGTGTGTGTGTGTGTGTGTGTGTGTGTGTGTAGTGTGTGTGTATGCGTGTCTGCCTTTGTGTGTGTCATACATTAGCTCCCGTCTCTACAGGGGTCTACACACTTTACCCCTACCTACATTATATTACCTCTACTACCTGGTACCCCTACCTACATTATATTACCTCTACTACCTGGTACCCCTACCTACATTATATTACCTCTACTACCTGGTACCCCTACCTACATTATATTACCTCAACTACCTGGTACCCCTACCTACATTATATTACCTCTACTACCTGGTACCCCTACCTACATTATATTACCTCTACTACCTGGTACCCCTACCTACATTATATTACCTCTACTACCTGGTACCCCTACCTACATTATATTACCTACAACTACCTGGTACCCCTACCTACATTATATTACCTCTACTACCTGGTACCCCTACCTACATGTACATATTACCTCAACTACCTGGTACCCCTGGTACCCCTACCTACATTATATTACCTCTACTACCTGGTACCCCTACCTACATTATATTACCTACAACTACCTGGTACCCCTACCTACATGTACATATTACCTCTACTACCTGGTACCCCTACCTATTCAGCATTTCACTGTAAGGTCTACTACACCTGTTGTATTCAGCATTTCACTGTGAGGTCTACTACACCTGTTGTATTCAGCATTTCACTGTGAGGTCTACTACACCTGTTGTATTCAGCATTTCACTGTGAGGTCTACTACACCTGTTGTATTCAGCATTTCACTGTGAGGTCTACTACACCTGTTGTATTCAGCATTTCACTGTAAGGTCTACTACACCTGTTGTATTCAGCATTTCACTGTGAGGTCTACTACACCTGTTGTATTCAGCATTTCACTGTGAGGTCTACTACACCTGTTGTATTCAGCATTTCACTGTGAGGTCTACTACACCTGTTGTATTCAGCATTTCACTGTGAGGTCTACTACACCTGTTGTATTCAGCATTTCACTGTGAGGTCTACTACACCTGTTGTATTCAGCATTTCACTGTAAGGTCTACTACACCTGTTGTATTCAGCATTTCACTGTAAGGTCTACTACACCTGTTGTATTCAGCATTTCACTGTGAGGTCTACTACACCTGTTGTATTCAGCATTTCACTGTGAGGTCTACTACACCTGTTGTATTCAGCATTTCACTGTGAGGTCTACACCTGTTGTATTCAGCATTTCACTGTAAGGTCTACTACACCTGTTGTATTCAGCATTTCACTGTAAGGTCTACTACACCTGTTGTATTCAGCATTTCACTGTGAGGTCTACCTACACCTGTTGTATTCAGCATTTCACTGTGAGGTCTACTACACCTGTTGTATTCAGCATTTCACTGTCAGGTCTACTACACCTGTTGTATTCAGCGTTTCACTGTGAGGTCTACTACACCTGTTGTATTCAGCATTTCACTGTAAGGTCTACTACACCTGTTGTATTCAGCGTTTCACTGTAAGGTCTACTACACCTGTTGTATTCAGCATTTCACTGTGAGGTCTACTACACCTGTTGTATTCAGCATTTCACTGTAAGGTCTACTACACCTGTTGTATTCAGCATTTCACTGTAAGGTCTACTACACCTGTTGTATTCAGCATTTCACTGTAAGGTCTACTACACCTGTTGTATTCAGCATTTCACTGTGAGGTCTACCTACACCTGTTGTATTCAGCATTTCACTGTGAGGTCTACTACACCTGTTGTATTCAGCATTTCACTGTCAGGTCTACTACACCTGTTGTATTCAGCGTTTCACTGTGAGGTCTACTACACCTGTTGTATTCAGCATTTCACTGTAAGGTCTACTACACCTGTTGTATTCAGCGTTTCACTGTAAGGTCTACTACACCTGTTGTATTCAGCATTTCACTGTGAGGTCAACTACACCTGTTGTATTCAGCATTTCACTGTGAGGTCTACTACACCTGTTGTATTCAGCATTTCACTGTAAGGTCTACTACACCTGTTGTATTCAGCATTTCACTGTGAGGTCTACTACACCTGTTGTATTCAGCATTTCACTGTGAGGTCTACTACACCTGTTGTATTCAGCATTTCACTGTGAGGTCTACTACACCTGTTGTATTCAGCATTTCACTGTGAGGTCTACTACACCTGTTGTATTCAGCATTTCACTGTAAGGTCTACTACACCTGTTGTATTCAGCATTTCACTGTAAGGTCTACTACACCTGTTGTATTCAGCATTTCACTGTAAGGTCTACTACACCTGTTGTATTCGGCACACGTGACAAATTAAAATTGAATTGATTCTACTCAAAGTCTTCAGGTTTCCTCCCAGTTCAGTTTAATCCATTCACTTAAATTGATGCCCCACATGGAGGACACAGCAGGCTAATATAACCTGGGGTACGCCATGTGCTCCCACGCTCCCAGACTACGTGTGTGTTCATATATATATATATATATATGTGTGTTTATATGCTGCTCTGCTCCCCAGCCTTCCCTCATGGTCAAAAGTAGCACACTATATTGGGAATAGGATTGAATTTGGGACAAGGCCTAATAGTCTCTAGCTTGCTGATCACAGGAAGCTGGTCTACAGGGTATTGGGCCTGTATCTGACTGCTGATCACAGGAAGCTGGTCTACAGGGTAATGGGCCTGTATCTGACTGCTGATCACAGGAAGCTGGTCTACAGGGTAATGGGCCTGTATCAGACTGCTGATCACAGGAAGCTGGTCTACAGGGTAATGGGCCTGTATCAGACTGCTGATCACAGGAAGCTGGTCTACAGGGTAATGAGCCTGTATCAGACTGCTGATCACAGGAAGCTGGTCTACAGGGTAATGGGCCTGTATCAGACTGCTGATCACAGGAAGCTGGTCTACAGGGTAATGGGCCTGTATCTGACTGCTGATCACAGGAAGCTGGTCTACAGGGTAATGGGCCTGTATCAGACTGCTGCTCTAGGATCAGGAAGCTGGTCTACAGGGTAATGGGCCTGTATCTGACTGCTGATCTAGGATCAGGAAGCTGGTCTACAGGGTAATGGGCCTGTATCAGACTGCTGATCACAGGAAGCTGGTCTACAGGGTAATGGGCCTATCTCAGACTGCTGATCTAGGATCAGTTGTGAATTTTTAGGTCATAATGAATAAGACCTGGTCCTATTAACACCGTAAAGTAGCCTGGCTCAACAGACTCAAAGGATCAGAGACAGACAGATAGACAGACTAGCTAGCTAGACAGATAGACAGCCTAGCTAGCTAGCCAGATAGACAGCCTAGCTAGCTAGACAGATAGACAGCCTAGCTAGCTAGACAGATAGACAGACTAGCTAGCTAGACAGATAGACAGACTAGCTAGCTAGACAGATAGACAGACTAGCTAGCTAGACAGATAGACAGACTAGCTAGCTAGACAGATAGACAGCCTAGCTAGCTAGACAGATAGACAGACTAGCTAGCTAGACAGATAGACAGACTAGCTAGCTAGCAGATAGACAGACTAGCTAGACTGACTAGCTAGACAGCCTAGCTAGCCAGATAGACAGACTAGCTAGCCAGACAGACTAGCCAGACAGAAAGACAGACAGGCAGGCTAGCTAGCCAGACAGACAGACAGGCAGGCTAGACAGACAGGCTAGCTAGCTAGACAGACTAGACATAGACAGACAGACAGGCTAGCTAGACAGACAGGCTAGCTAGCCAGCCAGCCAGCCAGCCAGCCAGCCAGGCAGGCAGACAAGCTGATATAAGTACAGTTACAGTTGAATAACTAATTCACTTTGAATTAAGGAACACGTTAACCATTATGTGACATAGAGTCTTTATAACGTAAAGGAACACATGGTATGAGGTGATGGGTACAACGCGAGAGTTATTTAACATTCTCTTCAAAAAGGGAGGTTTCAGACGTTCTGAGACTTTCCACCTGTAAAAGGTTTCAACAGCCGCCCTGTAAAACACACTTTACTTTAAGAGGAGAAGTTTGGTATTTTACAACCTAGTTCCATAGGTGTTGGATCAAGGTAACAATACAATACAGTACAATGTTGATGACGACGACGATGATACAGACATGATATCAAACTGAAAGCACTGAGACAGACAACGTTAACCTTATTATCCAATACAAAAAAAACCTTAACCAACTAGATTATTATTGTCTGGGACTCAGAGACCAGATATATTCTGATATATTTGACTTTCCTCGAGCTCTCTCTAAAAAAAAAAAAGGCCCAAACGTCTCTAGAGAGTCCAGGGAACAGTCAGATGGGGAAACAGCCTTTGTGATAGCAAGGTGAGGTCTGGGTTACCCTTCTCTTTCCTACTGTATCAACACAACACAGGATGCCATGGATACAGAGGGCTCTACTACAATGGGAAGATCAACAAACTAACTTTGATAAACAACAAGAAATATCTATTGACTTTCTGATTCATTAAGAAAAGCTAAACTCAGAGATGATCTGAATCCTATTACTAGACCATGCAGATTTTAAAATGTATCTTTCTAAAAAAAAAAAAAAAAAAAAGCATGTAGAGAATATAATTTCAGAATATTTTGACAAGTTAGCTGGCTAACTCATTGATCCTGCTTTGTCGTATACCCGGTACAACTGAGAAGTTGGGTTTTGGTTTGCCAGTCGTTGATCGAACACATTTCAACCCACAACACTGAGCTGTCCTCAGATCAGACATGAGTGGAGAAGAGTTTTGGTAGAACCAATATAGTGCACTAAAAATCCTATGGACCCCGAGTCAAAAGCAGTGCACTATAATTGGGACTAGGGTGCTATTTGGGACACGTTTACATCAAGCCTGACTGTTGAAAAGGTTCGGGTAGAACCGTAGTCCTTCCACAGAGTCGTCTCTACACAGGTGACCCATCTTCTCTGCTAGTAACAACCTGAGAGACAGAGAGACAGGGAGAGAGAGACAGAGAGAGAGACAGAGAGAGAGACAGAGACAGAGAGAGAGACAGAGAGAGACAGAGACAGAGAGAGACAGAGAGAGACAGAGAGAGACAGACAGAGACAGAGAGACAGAGACAGAGAGAGAGCAGAGACAGAGACAGAGAGACAGAGAGAGAGACAGAGAGAGAGACAGAGAGAGACAGAGAGAGACAGAGAGAGGAGGGATAGATAGAAAGATGTCAGAACAAACTACTGAATAATAAACTGTAATAATAATTTCTAATACACTATATTTACAAAAGTATGTGGACACCCCTTCAAATTAGTGGATTCGTCTTTCAGCCACACCCGTTGTGGACAGGTGTATAGAAATCGAGCACACAGCCATGCAATCTCCATAGACAAACACTGGTAGTAGAATGGCCCCGTACTGAAGAACTCAGTGACTTTCAACGTGGCACCGTCATAGGATGACACCTTTCCAACAAGTCAGTTAGTCAAATTTCTGCTAGAGCTGCCCTGGTCAACTGTAAGTGCTGTTATTGTGAAGTGGAAATGTCTAGGAGCAAAAACGGCTCAGCCACAAAGTGGTAGGCCACACAAGCTCACAGAACGGGACGGCCGAGTGCTGAATCGCGTAAAAATCGTCGACCCTCGGTTGCAACACTCACTACTGAGTTCCAAACTGCCTCTGGAAGCAACGTCAGCACAAGAACTGTTCGTCGGGAGCTTCATAAAATGGGTTTCCATGGCCGAGCAGCTGCACACAAACCTAAGATCACCATGAGCAATGCCAAGCGTTGGCTGGAGGGGAGTAAAGCTCACCGCCATTGAACTCTGGAGCAGTGGAAACGCGTTGTCTGGAGTGATGAATCACGCTTCACCATCTGGCAGTCCGACGGACGAATCTGGGTTTGGCGGATGCCAGGAAAACTCTACCTGCCCGAATGCATAGTGCCAACTGTAAAGTTTGGTGGAGGAGGAATACTGGTCTGGGGCTGTTTTTCATGGTTCAGGCCCCTTAGTTCCAGTGACGGGAAATCTTAACGCTACAGCATACAATAACATTCTAGATGATTCTGTGCTTCCAACTTTGTGGCAACAGTATGGGGAAGGCCCTTTCCTGTTTCAGCATGACAATGCCCCTGGGCACAAAGAGAGGTCCATGCAGAAATGGTTTGTTGAGATCGGTGTGGAAGAACTTGACTGGCCTGCACAGAGCCCTGACCTCAACCCCATCGAACACCTTTGGGATGAATTGGGACGCCGACTGTGAGCCAGGCCTAATCGCCCAACATCAGTGCCCGACCTCACTAATGCTCTTGTGGCTGAATGGAAGCAAGTCCCCTCAGCAATGTTCCAACATCTAGTGGAAAGCCTTCCCAGAAGAGTGGAGGCTGTTATAGCAGCAATGTTCCAACATCTAGTGGAAAGCCTTCCCAGAAGAGTGGAGGCTGTTATAGCAGCAATGTTCCAACATCTAGTGGAAAGCCTTCCCAGAAGAGTGGAGGCTGTTAGAGCAGCCATATATATATTTTTTTTTAATGTTTTTTTTAAATCTTTATTTAACTAGGCAAGTCAGTTAAGAACAAATTCTTATTTACAATGACGGCCTACTGGGGAACAGTGGGTTTAACTGCCTTGTTCAGGGGCAGAATGACAGATTTTTACCTTGTCAGCTCGGGGATTCGATCTAGCAACCTTTTGGTTACTGGTCCAACACTCTAACCACTAGGCTACCCGCCGCCCCTCCAAGCTAACCACTAGGCTACCCGCCGCCCCGCCCCTCCACTCTAACCACTAGGCTACCTGCCGCCCCGCCCCTCCACTCTAACCACTAGGCTACCTGCCGCCCCTCCACTCTAACCACTAGGCTACCTGCCGCCCCGCCACTCTAACCACTAGGCTACCCGCCGCCCCTCCACTCTAACCACTAGGCTACCCGCCGCCCCTCCACTCTAACCACTAGGCTACCCGCCGCCCCTCCACTCTAACCACTAGGCTACCCGCCGCCCCTCCACTCTAACCACTAGGCTACCCGCCGCCCCTCCACTCTAACCACTAGGCTACCCGCCGCCCCTCCACTCTAACCACTAGGCTACCCGCCGCCCCTCCACTCTAACCACTAGGCTACCCGCCGCCCCTCCACTCTAACCACTAGGCTACCCGCCGCCCCTCCACTCTAACCACTAGGCTACCTGCCGCCCCGCCCCTCCACTCTAACCACTAGGCTACCTGCCGCCCCGCCCCTCCACTCTAACCACTAGGCTACCTGCCGCCCCTCCACTCTAACCACTAGGCTACCTGCCGCCCCGCCCCTCCACTCTAACCACTAGGCTACCTGCCGCCCCGCCCCTCCACTCTAACCACTAGGCTATCTGCCGCCCCTCCACTCTAACCACTAGGCTACCTGCCGCCCCTCCACTCTAACCACTAGGCTACCTGCCGCCCCCCCACTCTAACCACTAGGCTACCTGCCTCCCCTCCACTCTAACCACTAGGCTACCTGCCTCCCCTCCACTCTAACCACTAGGCTACCTGCCTCCCCTCCTCTCTAACCACTAGGTTACCTGCCGCCCCTCCACTCTAACCACTAGGCTACCTGCCGCCCCTCCACTCTAACCACTAGGCTACCTGCCTCCCCTCCACTCTAACCAATAGGCTACCTGCCGCCCCTCCACTCTAACCACTAGGCTACCTGCCGCCCCTCCACTCTAACCACTAGGCTACCTGCCGCCCCTCCGCTCTAACCACTAGGCTACCTGCCACCTATGATTTTGGAATGAGATGTTTGACGAACAAGTGTCCACATACTTCTGGTCATGTAGTGTATTATCAACAACAATCAGACAGCTGTAGTTCAATCCAGTGGGTGACGATGGGAGTTGTAGTTCTATATCCAGTCAGGGACTAGAGAGTGAGTGGTGCTACCTACCTTTCTTTAGACAGAAGAACAGAGAGACCGAGCAGCTTGGCAAACTCCTCAGCTGTCAGAGAGCCTTTATCAGTTACCTACGGGAGGGAGGGAGACAGATGAGTAGGGTGGGAGAGAGAGATGAGTAGGGGGAGAGAGATGAGTAGGGAGGGAGAGAGATGAGTAGGGAGGGAGAGAGAGATGAGTAGGGAGGGAGAGAGAGATGAGTAGGGAGAGAGAGAGAGATGAGTAGGGAGAGAGAGAGATGAGTAGGGAGAGAGAGATGAGTAGGGAGGGAGAGAGAGGGAGAGAGAGGGGGAGAGAGAGAGAGAGAGAGAGAGAGATGAGTAGGGAGAGAGAGATGAGTAGGGAGGGAGAGAGAGATGAGTAGGGAGAGAGAGATGAGTAGGGAGAGAGAGATGAGTAGGGAGGGAGAGAGAGGGAGAGAGAGGGGGAGAGAGAGAGAGAGAGAGAGAGAGAGAGAGAGAGATGAGTAGGGAGGGAGAGAGTATACAAAGTCACATTGTGTTTGGCTGGTTACAGTAAGTCAGTAGTTACTATAAAGCCATGGTTACAGTAAGTCAGTAGTTACTATAAAGCCATGGTTACAGTAAGTCAGTAGTTACTATAGAGCCATGGTTACAGTAAGTCAGTAGTTACTATAGAGCCATGGTTACAGTAAGTCAGTAGTTACTATAGAGCCATGGTTACAGTAAGTCAGTAGTTACTATAGAGCCATGGTTACAGTAAGTCAGTAGTTACTATAGAGCCATGGTTACAGTAAGTCAGTAGTTACTATAGAGCCATGGTTACAGTAAGTCAGTAGTTACTATAGAGACATGGTTACAGTAAGTCAGTAGTTACTATAGAGCCATAGTTACAGTAAGTCAGTAGTTACTATAGAGCCATGGTTACAGTAAGTCAGTAGTTACTATACAGCCATGGTTACAGTAAGTCAGTAGTTACTATAGAGCCATGGTTACAGTAAGTCAGTAGTTACTATAGAGCCATGGTTACAGTAAGTCAGTAGTTACTATAGAGCCATGGTTACAGTAAGTCAGTAGTTACTATAGAGCCATGGTTACAGTAAGTCAGTAGTTACTATAGAGCCATGGTTACAGTAAGTCAGTAGTTACTATAGAGCCATGGTTACAGTAAGTCAGTAGTTACTATAGAGCCATGGTTACAGTAAGTCAGTAGTTACTATAGAGCCATGGTTACAGTAAGTCAGTAGTTACTATAGAGCCATGGTTACAGTAAGTCAGTAGTTACTATAGAGCCATGGTTACAGTAAGTCAGTAGTTACTATAGAGCCATGGTTACAGTAAGTCAGTAGTTACTATAGAGCCATGGTTACAGTAAGTCAGTAGTTACTATAGAGCCATGGTTACAGTAAGTCAGTAGTTACTATAGAGCCATGGTTACAGTAAGTCAGTAGTTACTATAGAGCCATGGTTACAGTAAGTCAGTAGTTACTATAGAGCCATGGTTACAGTAAGTCAGTAGTTACTATAGAGCCATGGTTACAGTAAGTCAGTAGTTACTATAGAGCCATGGTTACAGTAAGTCAGTAGTTACTATAGAGACATGGTTACAGTAAGTCAGTAGTTACTATAGAGCCATGGTTACAGTAAGTCAGTAGTTACTATAGAGACATGGTTACAGTAAGTCAGTAGTTACTATAGAGCCATGGTTACAGTAAGTCAGTAGTTACTATAGAGCCATGGTTACAGTAAGTCAGTAGTTACTATAGAGCCATGGTTACACATGTTACAGTAAGTCAGTAGTTACTATAGAGCCATGGTTACAGTAAGTCAGTAGTTACTATAAAGCCATGGTTACCGTAAGTCAGTAGTTACTATAGAGACAGGCTTACAGTAAGTCAGTAGTTACTATAGAGCCATGGTTACAGTAAGTCAGTAGTTACTATAGAGCCATGGTTACAGTAAGTCAGTAGTTACTATAGAGCCATGGTTACAGTAAGTCAGTAGTTACTATAGAGCCATGGTTACAGTAAGTCAGTAGTTACTATAGAGCCATGGTTACAGTAAGTCAGTAGTTACTATAGAGCCATGGTTACAGTAAGTCAGTAGTTACTATAGAGCCATGGTTACAGTAAGTCAGTAGTTACTATAGAGCCATGGTTACAGTAAGTCAGTAGTTACTATAGAGCCATGGTTACAGTAAGTCAGTAGTTACTATAGAGACATGGTTACAGTAAGTCAGTAGTTACTATAGAGCCATGGTTACACATGTTACAGTAAGTCAGTAGTTACTATAGAGCCATGGTTACAGTAAGTCAGTAGTTACTATAAAGCCATGGTTACCGTAAGTCAGTAGTTACTATAGAGACAGGCTTACAGTAAGTCAGTAGTTACTATAGAGCCATGGTTACAGTAAGTCAGTAGTTACTATAGAGCCATGGTTACAGTAAGTCAGTAGTTACTATAGAGACATGGTTACAGTAAGTCAGTAGTTACTATAAAGCCATGGTTACCGTAAGTCAGTAGTTACTATAGAGACAGGCTTACAGTAAGTCAGTAGTTACTATAGAGCCATGGTTACAGTAAGTCAGTAGTTACTATAGAGACAGGCTTACAGTAAGTCAGTAGTTACTATAGAGCCATGGTTACCGTAAGTCAGTAGTTACTATAGAGCCATGGTTACAGTAAGTCAGTAGTTACTATAGAGACATGTCTGTAATTCCATTTTTCTTATCGGTATTCATGATCCACCCGAGTTGGTCCGGATGCAGAATGAAAACAAATGTCATGGGTCTGGGTCGTATCCCATATGATATGATATATGATATGGTATATGATATGATATATGATATGATATATGATATGATATATGATAGGATATATGATAGGATATATGATATGATATATGATATGATATATGATATATGATATGGTATATGATATGGTATATGATATGATATATGATATGGTATATGATATGGTATATGATATGACTGATATGGTATATGATATGATATATGATATGATATATGATAGGATATATGATATGGTATATGATATGATGACTGATATGACTGATATGATATATGATATGATATATGATATGACTGATATGATATATGATATGATATATGATATGGTATATGATATGGTATATGATATGATATATGATATGATATATGATATGATATATGATATGGTATATGATATGGTATATGATATGGTATATGATATGATATATGATATGGTATATGATATGGTATATGATATGATATATGATATGATATATGATATGATATATGATATGGTATATGATATGGTATATGATATGATGACTGATATGACTGATAGGATATATGATAGGATATATGATATGATATATGATATGATATATGATATGATATATGATATGGTATATGATATGATATATGATATGGTATATGATATGATGACTGATATGACTGATAGGATATATGATAGGATATATGATATGATATATGATATGGTATATGATATGATGACTGATATGACTGATAGGATATATGATAGGATATATGATATGATATATGATATGATATATGATATGATATATGATATGGTATATGATATGATATATGATATGGTATATGATATGGTATATGATATGGTATATGATATGATGACTGATATGACTGATATGATATATGATAGGATATATGATATGATATATGATATGACTGATATGATATATGATAGGATATATGATATATGATATGATATATGATATGATATATGATAGGATATGATATATGATATGATATATGATATATGATAGGATATATGATATGATATATGATATGACTGATATGATATGATGACTGATATGACTGATATGATATATGATATGATGACTGATATGGTATATGATATATGATATGATATATGACTGATATGATATATGACTGATGTGATAGTCGAAGATGAACGCAGAATTCATAGATGAAGCCTCCCAAAAAGTATTGTGATGAAATTAATTTATATTAATTAATGAAAAAAACATGTAAAAATGTATCAGCAAGTTAAAAGAGAACGAATCTCCAGGGAATGATGGCCTTATCAGTGAGATCTATAAATATTTTCAGGAGGATAATTGTTTAATTTATATGTAATGTTTTTAAGGAGGTAATTGATTTAGGGGGTCCTGCCTTGTTTCTATGACACAAGGCCTTATTTCCGTAATCACCAAACCAAAACAAAGATTCTATGATGTTAGAAAATTGGAGACCAAATCACATTGATGAACAATGATGGAAAGCTACTTGCATCCCTCTTTATAGAAAGACTTAAAGGTCTTGACCAAATCATTGACGATACCCAGTCTGGTTTTATGAAGGGCAGACATACAATAATATGTAATAATATTCGACTAGTATTGGACTTGATTACAATGAGCACATTATGGAAGATGGCTTTATTTGATTTGTAGACTTTTACAAGGCTTTTGATACAGTTGAACATTGTTATTTTTGAGATTTTTTTGGGGGGGGGTTTTGGTCCAATATTTTCAAAGTGTAATTAAGACACTTTACATTAATAGTAACAGCTCTGTTAAATTATCCCATGGCAGTTCACAGAGATTCAACATTAGACGTGGAATTAAACAGGGACGTCCAATTTCTCCTTTCTTATTTGTCACACAAGTTACGGCACTTCATATCAATAAGGATAGTGTTAGGGCTGTTATGACACTTCATATCAATAAGGATAGTTTTAGGGGTGTTATGACACTTCATATCAATAAGGATAGTTTTAGGGGTGTTATGACACTTCATATCAATAAGGATAGTTTTAGGGGTGTTATGACACTTCATATCAATAAGGATAGTTTTAGGGGTGTTATGACACTTCATATCAATAAGGATAGTTTTAGGGGTGTTATGACACTTCATACCAATAAGGATAGTTTTAGGGGTATTCAGATGCAAGATAAAATGTTCAATTGTCCGACGACGCCACCCTTTTTTGAAAGATCATAATGAAGCCAGGAAGGCTATTGAGTGTATTAATGCCTTCTCACATGAAATCAGGTTTATCTCTGAACATTAGGAAATGTGAATTATTTGCATTGAAAAGATGCAACTTTAACTCAGTATGTAATATCCCTGTAAAAGATGTGATCACATATATGGTGTATTAAATGTATTAAAGTTATCAAAGATCAGAAAGAAAAAAGGACCAACTTAAATTTCTCTCATATTGTTGAGAAAATTGGAAAGAGATCTTTCTTTATCTGGACGTGTACTTTTGTCAAAATCTGAAGGTCTGTCCAGATTAGTTTATTACCTCCCTTGTCTTGGATGTTCCTCTGTCAAGTAACTAAAATGGTTGATACTAAAATGATTTAACTTCATATGGAGGAATAAACCTCATTATTTAAGAAAAGCGGTAATATGTATCACCCAAAGTGAAGGAGGGTTGAATGCTCTGGATTTTAAAACCTCTAATATAATCTTTAAGATTAAATGGATAGAAAAACTATTTAAGAAATGAGGATTTGCATTTGGAATTTAATCCCTGATTTAATATTCCAACTGATTGGTGGTCAAGAATTCTTACTAAAATGCAACTTTGATTTGGGTAAAATCCCTATTAAGCTTGCAAACTTTCATAAACAAGTACTTCTAATGTACAAAACACAATTTTTCCCCACATAGGTATACAATCTGTAATAATAAAGACATAAAATACAAAAACAAGTCTTTGTTTTTCCAGAACTGGTTTGATAACAACATTATCTGGGTTAAAACAATTATTGAATAATGACGGACAACTATATGATTATCCAGAATTTATGAGAACACACAATGTTACATTCACTCCTGAGGAGTATCTAATTGTTGTTAGAGCTGTCCCTAAAAAGGTGCTATTCTTCTTTTAGGAGGATATAACAATACTCCAAGTGCAACCGTTGACGATTTTGTAGCCTCAATACAACTAGAAGGAATTGACATTTTTAAACTTTACATGTAAACAAGAAAACGTTGTCAATTTGTTACTATTCCCTCTGCTAAAATGTACCGGAATACAGCCCTTAGGACAAGTGAACTGGAACAACGTCTCGTTGTTGTCTGGCAAATATTGTACATCTAATAAGGTGAAAGAAAGTATCCATACAAACTCATTCATAGAATCTACCCTGTAAGGACCTTTCATTATACACAGATTCTAAATAGCTATTGATAACAAATGTGTATTTTGTGGTTGTGACCCCAGAGACGCTTGACCATTTATTTTTGAGGACTGTTCTTATGTCAGAAGATTTTGGAGTTAGAAGATATTTTTGAGTTAGAAGATTTTATTTTAATAAGAAACGACTGTTAATGTCTCAGATATTATGTTTTATTTTGATCCAAATTATATTGAACCTGATTTTAACTTTCATTGTTCATCTTTCACGGAAGATTGTTTATCCATGAAATGAAGTGGACGGAGAACAAACCCCTTTTCACATTATTTAAGATAATGTCTTAAATAATATTTAAATTTTATCAGTAAGTATAAACAAATAAAAAATAAAAAGCAAAAACGCACCATAAGACTTTTTGACAAATTGAAAATGTATCTGGATATGTAATATGTGAGGTTTATATACTTTAGTTTGTATATTTCTGTTTTTGTATTTGTTGTGTTCATAATAATAAAATAATTGTATTTAAAAAATATATATTGTCACGGGTATGTGTAATTTTAACTGACTTGTCCGGAAGGACCCGTACAGATCCAAATGTGACTGCTGCAGTAGAGAGACAGAGACATGGTATAATTTATGCTGCTGCTCTTGCTTTTCACGAGAGTGGAGTGTGTAGTTTGTCGTTGGCCAATCAGAATATATCGTATATCTCACTGGTCACCCCAAAGCCAATTCCTCCTTTGGCCACCTTTCCTTCCAGTTCTCTGCTGCCAATGACTGGAACGAACTACAAAAAAAAAAAATCACTGTAGCTGAAGACTCATATCTCCCTCACTAGCTTTAAGCACCAGCTGTCAGAGCAGCTCACAGATCACTGCACCTGTACATAGCCCATCTGTAAACAGCCCATCCTACTCCTACCTCATCCCCATACTGTATTTATTTATTTATCTTGCTCCTTTGCACCCCAGTATCTCTACTTGCACATTCATCTTCTGCACATCTACCATTCCAGTGTTTAATTGCTATATTGTAATTACTTCGCCACCATGGCCTATTTATTGCCTTAACTTGCCTCATTTGCACTCACTGTATATAGACTTTTTGTTTTCTTTTGTTCTACTGTATTATTGACTGTATGTTTGTTTTACTCCATGTGTAACTCTGTGTTGTTGTATGTTGTCGAACTGCTTTGCTTTGTCTTGTCTTGGCCAGGTCGCAGTTGTAAATAAGAACTTGTTCTCAACTAGCCTACCTGGTTAAATAAAGGTGAAATAAAAATAAATAAAGAAGTCACCAAAGCGACAATAGGCTACAGTCACAGAGCCTCCGTGTGGTAAATTACGAGATATCTAATCAGTGGAAGATGGAATTAAAATGACGGCATTAAAAGATAAAGGAGAAGGACAGCTAACAGCGACCAAGAGTCAACAGGTAGGCTTCTACTTAATATTCTGAATGGAGTTATTTGTAACTGTAGGATGAGAAAGGCATGCACTGCATCCTCAATTACCCCAGTTAGCTAGCTTAACTAGCTTCTCCCAGTCACTGCATCCTCAATTACCCCAGTTAGCTAGCTTAACTAGCTTCTCCCGGTCACTGCAGTCTCAATTACCTCACGCTGCTACGCTCCCGGACCGGCCTCTACCCAGGCTAGCTCTCTCGGCCCAGCCCCCGTGCAGCTCGCCCCGGCACTGCCCTCAATTACCCCAGTTAGCTAGCTTAACTAGCTTCTCCCGGTCACTGCATCCTCAATTACCCCAGTTAGCTAGCTTAATTGGCTTCTTCCAGTCACTGCATCCTCAATTACCTCAGTTAGCTAGCTTAACTAGCTTCTCCCGGTTACTACGGCCTTCAGTTAGCTAGCTTAACTAGCTTCTCCTGGTCACTGCAGCCTCAATTACCCCAGTTAGCTAGCTTAACTAGCTTCTCCCGGTCACTGCATCCTCAATTACCCCAGTTAGCTAGCTTAACTAGCTTCTCCTGGTCACTGCAGCCTCAATTACCCCAGTTAGCTAGCTTAGCTAGCTTCTCCCGGTCACTGCAGTCTCAATTACCTCAGTTAGCTAGCTTAACTAGCTTCTCCCGGTTTGATGCAGTCAAGACAGGTACTACGTAATCATATTGGATGATGAATAACCTAGGCAGCTATTAGTCTGCTATAGTGCGAGTCGGCTTGGTCGGTTGCTGTCTCTCTCTCCCTGTTCCCTGTGTCACTCCCTCACAGTATGGCCCCTCCCCGGCCTACTAAATCAAATTTCAAATCAAATGTATTTATACAGCCCTTCTTACATCAGCTGATATCTCAAAGTGCTGTACAGAAACCCAGCCTAAAAACCCCCCAAACAGCAAGCAATGCAGGTGTAGAAGCACGGTGGCTAGGAAAACCTCCCCTAGAAAGGCCAAAACCTTAGGAAGAAACCTAGAGAGGAACCAGGCTATGAGGGGTGGCTAGGAAAACCTCCCCTAGAAAGGCCAAAACCTTAGGAAGAAACCTAGAGAGGAACCAGGCTATGAGGGGTGGCCAGTCCTCTTCTGGCTGTGCCGGGTGGAGATTATAACAGCACATGGCCTAGATGTTCAAATGTTCATAAATGAAGTCAGTCAGTAACACAAGAGTAAGTGTCAGTTGGCTTTTTCATAGCCGATCTTTAGAGATCGGCACCTCTCTCTCCCTCCTCTCACGCTTTTATCAGCTCCGCTTAATAAAGTAGCTTAAAAAAATATAAATTATTTTTCTGCTGCTTCCCTCACCCGGATCGTAAAACGGGTCTGGATCCAACCAGGTCTATATGGAACGGGTGTAGTTGTCCTCTGGTTTGTTCGGGAACAAACTTAATATTTAAAAAAAATGTATTGATGCATATTGGGTCCGGGTTGGAAAGCCCCCCCCCAAGGTCCAATTCCTCTAATTTGTCTATCAGTAGCAGCACCAACTCACTGTGTCATTCTGGGCAAATGTTCTTGGTGAATAAAAGTGATGGTGATTCTTACGTTGTCCAGGGCCGAGGAGATCATCTCCTCCTCACTGTGGGACTGCAGCTGAACCACCATCACACCACTGTCGAAGACACGCAACCTGGAGAGAGAGAGAGGGGGGACGGACGGAGGGAGAGAGAAAGGAGGGAGATGGGGACGGAGGGAGGGAGAGAGAAAGGAGGGAGATGGGGACGGAGGGAGGGAGAGAGAAAGAGAAGGAAGAAGGGAGATGGGGACGGAGGGAGGGAGAGAGAAAGAGAGAGGGGGGACGGACGGGACGGAGGGAGAGAGAAAGAGAAGGAAGAAGGGAGATGGGGACGGAGGGAGGGAGAGAGAAAGAGAGAGGGGGGACGGACGGACGGAGGGAGAGAGAAAGGGGACGGAGGGAGATGGGGACGGAGGGAGGGAGAGAGAAAGAGAAAGAGAAGGAAGATGGGACGGAGGGAGGGAGAGAGAAAGAGAAGGAAGAAGGGAGGATGGAGGGAGGGAGAGAGAGAGAGAGAGAGGAGAGAGAGAGAGAGGGGGGACGGACGGAGGGAGAGAGAAAGGGGACGGAGGGAGGGAGAGAAAGAAGGGAGATGGGGATGGAGAGAGAGAGAGAGAGAGAGAGCGAGAGAAAGGGGAAGGAGGGAGATGGGGATGGAGGGAGAGAGAGGGGGGATGGAGGGAGAGAGAGGGGGATGGAGGGAGAGAGGGGGACGGAGGGAGAGAGGGGGACGGAGGGAGAGAGGGGGGACGGAGGGGGAGAGAGAGGAGAAGAAGGGAGAGGGAGGGAGAGAGAGAGAGAGAGAGAGAGAGAGAGAGAGGGGGGACGGACGGAGGGAGAGAGAAAGGGGACGGAGGGAGGGAGAGAAAGAAGGGAGATGGGGATGGAGAGAGAGAGAGAGAGAGAGAGCTAGAGAAAGGGGAAGGAGGGAGATGGGGACGGAGGGAGAGAGAGGGGGATGAGGGAGAGGGGATGGAGGGAGAGAGGGGACGGCGTGGGAGAGAGAGGAGAAGAAGGGAGAGGGGGGACGGAGGGTGGGAGAGTAGAAGATAAAAAAAAGGGGGAGAAAGAGGGAAGGGGGTGATGGAAACAGAGTTAAAATGAAAAGAATGAAGTTTAACAGGGAGTTGGTAAAGTAACACAGTGAGGATCGTAGAAGACAGTCTGTCTTTTAGACAGTTGTTCAACTACAACGGTTTTCCTGTTGCTCTAACACAGAGTCAGTAGGTTTTCATTTTAAGCAAGTAGACGGACCAGGTACGAGTCCCAAACGGCACCCCATTCCCTATATAGTGCACTACTTTTGAAAACAACCCTATGGGCCCTGGTTAAAAGTAGTGCACTATATAGGAAATAAGGTAACAATTGGAAAGTGGCCTGAGTCTGAGTTCTCTGTTTTCTTTTGAATCTCTGGGAAGGGGCAGGAAGTGACACGGCCACAGGAAACAGCCTCCAACAACAGGAAGTCAAACAGGAAGAGCTCGGCCGATTCCTCTATGACACACACACACACACTGACCTCAGTGGTAGCTTCAGCGACTCAAACAGCTTACAGGCATTCACCAAATCCTCTGGAGACAGCAGCTAAGAGGAGAGGACGAGAGAGGAGAGAGGAGAGAGGAGGAGAGAGGATGAGAGAGAAGAGGGGAGAGAAGAGAAGAGGGGAGAGAAGAGAAGAGGGGAGAGAAGAGAAGAGGGGAGAGAAGGGGAGAGAAGGGGAGAGAGGAGGAAAGAGGACGAGAGAGGAGAGGGGACGAGAGAGGAGAGGGGACGAGAGAGAAGAGGGGACGAGAGAGAAGAGGGGACGAGAGAGAAGAGGGGACGAGAGAGAAGAGGGGGAGAGAGAGAAGAGGGGAGAGAGAGAAGAGGGGAGAGAGGACGAGAGAGAAGAGGGGAGAGAGGACGAGAGAGAAGAGGGGAGAGAGGAGAGAGGACGAGAGAGAAGAGGGGAGAGAGGAGAGAGGACGAGAGAGGAGCGGGAAAAGATGGGAGAGAGGACGAGAGAGAAGAGGGGAGAGAGGACGAGAGAGAAGAGGGGAGAGAGGAGAGAGGACGAGAGAGGAGCGGGAAAAGATGGGAGAGAGGACGAGAGAGAAGAGGGGAGAGAGGACGAGAGAGAAGAGGGGAGAGAGGACGAGAGAGAAGAGGGGAGAGAGGACGAGAGAGAAGAGGGGAGAGAGGACGAGAGAGAAGAGGGGAGAGAGGACGAGAAAGAAGAGGGGAGAGAGGAGAGAGGACGAGAGAGGAGCGGGAAAAGATGGGAGAGAGGACGAGAGAGAAGAGGGGAGAGAGGACGAGAGAGAAGAGGGGAGAGAGGGACGAGAGAGGAGCGGGAAAAGAGGGGAGAGGACGAGAGAAGGAGAGAGGACGAGAGAGAAGCGGGAAAAGAGGAGAGAGGAGTAAGAAAAGAGGGGAGAGAACAATAAAGATAGGGAGCTATTGTTTATAAAAATGTAACACTGAACAAAAATATAAAAACGCAACAATTTCAAAGATTTTCCTGAGCTACAGTTCATATTAGGAATTAACTAAATTCATTAGGTCCTAATCTATGGATTTCACATGACTGGGAATACAAATGCACATCCGTCAAAGATACCTTAAAAAAAGGTAGGGGAGTGGATCAGAGAACCAGTCAGTATCTGGTGTGACCACCATTTGCCTCATGCAGTGTGACACATCTCCTTCACATAGAGTTGATCAGGCTGTTGATTGTGGCCTGTGGAATGTTGTCCCACTCCTCTTCAATGGCTGTGTGAAGTTCCTGGATATTGGCGGGAACTGGAACACGATGTCGTACACGTCGATCCAGAGCATCCCAAACATGCTCAATGGGGGACATGTCTGGTGAGTATGCAGGCCATGGAAGAACTGGGACATTTTCAGCTTCCAGGAATTGTGTTCAGATCCTTGTGACATGGGGTTGTGCATTATCATGCTGAAACATGAGGTGATGGAGGAGGATGAATGGCACGACAATGGACCTCAGGATCTCATCACGACATCTCTGTGCATTCAAAATTGCCATTGGTAAAAATGCAATTATCTTCGTTGTCCGTAGCTTATGCCCGCCCCATACCATAACCCCACCGCCACCATGGGGCGCACACGGTCTGACAGCATGTTCCAGTTCCCGCCAATATCCCGGTGCATTTGAAACCGGAATTCATCCGTGAAGAGCACACTTCTCCAGCGTTCCAGTGGCCATCGATGGTGAGCATTTTCCCACTGAAGTCGGTTACGACGTCGAACTGCTGTCAGGTCAAGACCCTGGTGAGGACAACGAGCACGCAGGTGCGCTTCCCTGAGACGGTTTCTGACAGTTTTGTTTAGAAATTCTTCAGTTGTGCAAAACCCACAGTTTCATCAGCTGTCCAGGTGGCTGGTCTCAGACGACCCCCAACAGGTGAAGAAGCAGGATGTGGAAGTCAATTCGCTCTGGTGAACATTCCTGTAGTCAGGATGCCAATTGCACACTCCCTCAAAATGTGAGACATCTGTGGCATTGTGTTGTGTGACAAAACTGCACATTTTAGAGTGGCCATTTTTATTGTCCCCTAGCACAAGGCCTAAAATGAACACCTGCCAAATGCAGGCAGATTTTGGCATTGGTGTCTATTTCAGCAGCCACGTTGGCAGGCGGGCAGGGCTCCACAGTGTGAGCATTTAATTCGCATTTGTGAATAAAAAGTCAAGTATGATCACATTTATAGTTAAATAAATGCTGCAGTAGCTGTTTTCAAAGTATTTCTGCCATTTTGTTTCATAGCTGGTAAATGAATCAAAGAACTATGAATCCTATATAACCCACTTCGCACTTAGAAGTACTGAGTAAAATAATTATTTTTTTTAGAAGCTCCTGCACACACACGTATAAAAGTTGTCTTACATTTACTTGAAAGGAAAATCTACTGAAGTTTTTTTTGTTGTTGGGCTAAATACATTGTTTTGTTCAAGCTAGGTTGTTTTTCTATATTTGAGTTGCTAGCGAAGAGAAGCTAACGCTTGTACCAGTCGGACTCAATCTCACAAACATGACTCGTTACCACAGTAACCTCCTGCCCTTAAAGGGGCAGGTGAACATTTGTCTCATCTTTGATATAATCCTCCCAGATTTCCTCATGGAACAGACCAGACGGATACAGATCCCAGATTTCCTCATGGGGGGGGACCAGATGGAGACAGATACCAGATTTCCTCATGGGGGGGGACCAGATGGAGACAGATACCAGATTTCCTCATGGGGGGGACCAGATGGAGACAGATCCCAGATTTCCTCATGGGGGGGGGGACCAGGTGGAGACAGATCCCAGATTTCCTCATGGGGGGGGACCAGATGGAGACAGATCCCAGATTTCCTCATGGGGGGGGACCAGACGGATACAGATCCCAGATTTCCTCATGGGGGGGGGGGACAATAACAACTCCATCCATGTTATTAAGGAACAGTCTACCTGTTGGCTGTTGGTGTTGTAGCCTGTCCTTCTCTCAACTTTTAGTTCTGTCATTTTAATTCTTCCATCGATTAGTTTGATTTATCTCTTAATAATAACTTGCCACACAGAGGCTGTAACTCAGTGGTCACCGACTGGTCGATCCGCCAAAGGGTTAGGGTTAGGGTTACTGACTAGTCAATCATCAAACATTTCTGGAAAGGAAAAAAAACAACGATAAACCATCGCGTTCCTTTTTTAAAAAAACAAATTTTGTTTAACGCTGTTGGCGGTAGGAGCACTTGATTCAGTTGCCCCAAGCACCAGAAAGGTAAAGTATTCCTTATTTTGAACCATTTTAAATGTGTCTGAAGGTAGAACTCTGCCTACCCAGCTGGCCCAGAGAGCAAATCAAGTGCACCTATATTCCTACCGCTGGCCAATCAGCTCAGGTCACCGTGTCTGAACAGTTTTCTTCGCACCATAGACTGTAAAAAGAAACCTTGAACGCACAGCAAAGCTAAAGATGCCGTGTCAGTGTGTGTGTATATGTGTGTGTGTATATGTGTGTGTGTGTGTGTGTGTGAGTGAGTGAGTGTCCTCAGCTCACCTCCATACCCCTAGCTCGGTTTACCAGACAGTACACTTCAGTTAGAGCCATCATCCCACCACGCTCCTACATACACAGGGACAGAGAGAAAGAGATACATAGTTAACCTACAACACAAGGCCAAGTCTATATGAGTTGATTACCAAGAAAACACTGAATGTTCCTGAGTGGACGAGTTACAGTTTGACTTAAATCTGCTTGAAAATGTACGGCAAGATAATGGCTGTCTAGCAATGATCAACAACCAACTTGACAGAAGAATTTAGAAGAAGAAAAAAAAAAAAGAACAGACAAATACTACAATCCAGGTGTGTAAAGCTCTTAGAGACTGACCCAGAAAGACTCCCAGCTCTTAGAGACTGACCCAGAAAGACTCCCGGGTCTTAGAGACTGACCCAGAAAGACTCCCGGCTCTTAGAGACTGACCCAGAAAGACTCCCGGCTCTTAGAGACTGACCCAGAAAGACTCCCAGCTCTTAGAGACTGACCCAGAAAGACTCCCGGTCTTAGAGACTGACCCAGAAAGACTCCCGGCTCTTAGAGACTGACCCAGAAAGACTCCCGGCTCTTAGAGACTGACCCAGAAAGACTCCCGGCTCTTAGAGACTGACCCAGAAAGACTCCCGGCTCTTAGAGACTGACCCAGAAAGACTCCCGGCTCTTAGAGACTGACCCAGAAAGACTCCCGGCTCTTAGAGACTGACCCAGAAAGACTCCCGGCTCTTAGAGACTGACCCAGAAAGACTCCCGGCTCTTAGAGACTGACCCAGAAAGACTCCCGGCTCTTAGAGACTGACCCAGAAAGACTCCCGGCTCTTAGAGACTGACCCAGAAAGACTCCCGGCTCTTAGAGACTGACCCAGAAAGACTCCCGGCTCTTAGAGACTGACCCAGAAAGACTCCCGGCTCTTAGAGACTGACCCAGAAAGACTCCCGGCTCTTAGAGACTGACCCAGAAAGAGACTCACAGCTCTTAGAGACTGACCCAGAAAGAGACTCACAGCTCTAAGACACTGACCCAGAAAGAGACTCCCAGCTCTTAGAGACTGACCCAGAAAGAGACTCCCAGCTCTTAGACACTGACCCAGAAAGAGACTCCCAGCTCTTAGAGACTGACCCAGAAAGAGACTCCCAGCTCTTAGAGACTGACCCAGAAAGAGAGTCACAGCTCTTAGACACTGACCCAGAAAGACTCCCAGCTCTTAGAGACTGACCCAGAAAGACTCCCAGCTCTTAGAGCCTGACCCAGAAAGAGACTCACAGCTGTAATGGCTGCCAAAGATGATCCTAACATGTATTGACTCAGGAGTGCGAATACTTATGTAAATGAGACAGTGTGTGAATACTTATGTAAATGAGATAGTGTGTAGATAATAAAGGAGTGTGAATACCTTCTGAAGACACTGTAAAGTTAGCACAATGCTAGTTAGCATCCCAAACTATCCCTTTAATGCATGTAAAGTTAGCACAATGCTAGTTAGCATCCCAAACTATCCCTTTAATGCATGTAAAGTTAGCACAATGCTAGTTAGCATCCCAAACTATCCCTTTAATGCATGTAAAGTTAGCACAATGCTAGTTAGCATCCCAAACTATCCCTTTAATGCATGTAATGTTAGCACAATGCTAGTTAGCATCCCAAACTATCCCTTTAATGCATGTAAAGTTGGCACGATGCTAGTTAGCATCCCAAACTATCCCTTTAATGCATGTAAAGTTAGCACAATGCTAGTTAGCATCCCAAACTATCCCTTTAATGCATGTAAAGTTAGCACAATGCTAGTTAGCATCCCAAACTATCCCTTTAATGCATGTAAAGTTAGCACAATGCTAGTTAGCATCCCAAACTATCCCTTTAATGCATGTAAAGTTAGCGCAATGCTAGTTAGCATCCCAAACTATCCCTTTAAAGCATGTGAAGTTAGCACAATGCTAGTTAGCATCCCAAACTATCCCTTTAATGCATGTAAATTTAGCACAATGAAAAACTACCTTCATACCAGAAATAGAAAAAAAAAAATGGTATTCACGAGTCTATCCGACTCTGAGGAAGTAGATAAAAGGGCCTCATTGCCAAAATCCCAAACTATCCCTTTAATGCATGTTGCGTTTGTAATACTGAAACCTGCTCGATCTAGAACACTGATATATCCTAGCTAACCCAATGATCTCATGTGTTTGAACAAACTCCAGAGAGAAATGTGACTTCCAGGGTGACGTACTTCCTGTCGTTCTCGGACACACGATGAGAGCCAGCAGACTACAGCAGGATGCTACAAACCACTGAAACACACACACACACACAGTGTACTTTCGATCACAATACCTCTAGCGGTGCCAGCAGAATGTCTCCCAGCTGCTTGGCCAGCTGGAGGTGGTAGTGGGTACCCGAGCCGTGCGTCTCCCTGGTAACGGGGTTGGCTATACCCATACTGAGCAGGTAGGATTTGAACCGGATAGTCTAGTAGGTAGAGAGAGAGAGAGACAGAGAGAGAGAGGCAGAGAGAGAGAGAGAGGCAGAGAGAGAGAGGAAGAGAGAGAGAAAGACAGAACGAAAGAGAGACAGAGAGAGAGAGAGAGACAGAGAGAGACAGAGAGACAGAAGTAGAGGCAGAGAGAGAGAGAGAGAGAGAGAGAGAGAGAGAGACACAGAGAGAGAGAGAGAGGTAGAGGTAGAGAGAGGACAATGGAGGTATTAAGATGGACAGTGTGTGTTTTTTGGTTGTGAGACCGAAGGGTTAGGGGAGACAGAGAGAGAGAGACAGAGAGAGAGACAGAGAGAGAGAGACAGAGAGAAAGAGACAGAGAGACAGAGAGACAGAGAGACAGAGAGACAGAGTGACAGAGTGACAGAGTGACAGAGTGACAGAGTGACAGAGTGACGGAGTGGTTAGGGTTACAATTAGGGCGCCCTAACCGGATGGTCTGGTAGAGAAAACAGACAGAGCGATATTAGGCCCAGACGGACGACTGATTAATTCATTAGCAGACCAGACGTTCTGCTTCAAATCAAGATTCCATTGATGGTATTTGGTGTACAAACAAAGACAGTCTTTGCCAAATGAATGTCTGGTTACTGGCAGTTCTGTCTTAGTGGACAGGCTACTGTGAAATTCTATCACGACGGAGTGTGTGTGTGTGTGTAACACCAGCCAAATCCATGGTAGGTAAGTCTGTCATGTTTGGAGGACAAACACACACACACAGGTGTCCCTTCAACTGCCTGTCTGCAATTCTCTGTCCCCTCTCTACCTCACAGTCAGCACACAACATCTCATACATGGATGTGTGTGGTGTGGGTTGGTTCTTCTATCCTTGTGTGGGACCTAAAAATCCCTCAAAACGTCCCCACAAGGATATAGTAAATCAAGAAAAATTCTACCTTGTGGGGAAATTTCCCAACATCCCCATGAGAACAAAGGCTATTCTTAAGCATAGGGATCACGGTTACAATTAGGGTTTTGGTAAGGGGTTAGGCAATAGGTAACACAAGACATTTACATAACAATAACGAGGCTATATACAAGGGGGTACCGGTACCGAGTCAGTGTGAGGGAGTACAGGTTAATCGAGGTAATTTTGTAAAGTGATTATACATAGATAATAAACTGCGAGTAGCAATAGTGTAAAAACAAGGGGGGGGGGGGGGGGTGTAGTCATTGTAAATCGGGTTACGGGTTAAGGTTAGGGAAAATAGGATTTATGGAAATGTATTTTAGGTCCCCCCCGAGGATAGAAGAACATAACAGTGTGTGTGTGGTGTGTGTGTGTGTGAGAGCAGTCCACTCACATACTATGGTGTGGGTACAGCCAGCTAAATCCTTGCCCATTAAGTTTGATTATTAGAGTACAAGCAGATCACATGGGAAATCTCTGTCTGTGTGTGTGTGTGTGTGTGTGTGTGTGTG
>NC_138301.1:122788012-122800512 GCF_965601325.2 Salmo salar | reverse complement strand
TTGTTACGTTAAAGCCTTATTCTAAAATGGATTAAAACTGGGGGGTTTTCACCCTCAAACTACACACAATACCCCATAATGACAAAGTAAAAACAGGTTATAAAACGTTGCTCATTTATATATTTAAATATCACATTTCCGTAAGTTTTCAGATCATTTACTCAGTATTTTGTTGAGGCTGTAATCGCTGCCAACGGTCCTTCGAGTCTTCCTGGGTATGATGCTACAAACGTGGTACATGTTTATTTGGGGAGTTTCTCCCATTCTTCTCTGCAGATCCTCTCAAGCTCTGTCAGGTTGGATGGGGAGTGTCGCTGCACAGCTATTTTAATGTCTCTCCAGAGATGTTCGATCGGGTTCAAGTCCGGGCTCTGGCTGGGCCACTCAAGGACATTCAGAGACTTGTCCCAAAGCCACTCCTGCCTTGTCTTGGCTGTGTGCTTAGGGTGAATGTCCTGTTGGAAGGTGAACCTTCGCCCCAGTCTGAGGTCCTGAGCGTTCTGGAGTAGGTTTTCATCAAGGATCTCTCTGTACTTTATTTTTTCCCTCGATCCAGACTAGTCTTACAGTCCCTGCCGCTGAAAAACATCTCTACAGCATGATGCTGCCAACACCATGCTTCACCGTAGGGATGGTGCCAGGTTTCCTCCAGACGTGACGCTTGGCATTCAGGCCAAAGAGTTCAGTCTTGGTTTCATCAGACCAGTGAATCTTGTTTCTCATGGTCTGAGAGTCCTTTAGGTGCCTTTTGGCAAACTCCAAGTGGGCTGTCATGTGCCTTTTACTGAGGAGTGGCTTCCGTCTGGCTACTCTACCATAAAGGCCTGATTGGTGGAGTGCTGCAGAGATGGTTGTCCTTCTGGATGTTTCTCCCATCTCCACAGAGGAACTCTGGAGTTCTGTCAGAGTGACCATCGGATTTTTGGTCACCTCCCAGACCAAGGCCCTTCTCCCCCTGATTGCTCAGTTTGGCCGGGCGGCCAGCTCTAGGAAGAGTCTTGTTGGTTCCAAATTTCTTCCATGTAAGAATGATGGAGGCCACTGTGTTCTTGGGGACCTTCAATGTAGCAGAAATGTTTTGGTACCATTACCCAGATCTGTGCCTCGACACAATCCTGTCTCAGAACTCTACAGACAATTCCTTCGACCTCATGGCTTGGTTTTTGCTCTGACATGCACTGTCAACTGTGGTACCTTATATAAACAGGTGTGTGCCTTTCCAAAGCATGTCCAATCAATTGAATTTACCACAGGTGGACTCCAATCAAGTTGTAGAAACATCTCAAGGATGATCAATGGAAACAGGATGCACCTGAGCTCAATTTAGAGTCTCATAGCAAAGGGTCTGAATACTTATGTAAATAAGGTATTTCTGTTTTTATTTTTAATACAGTTGCAAAAATAACTAAAAAACGGTTTTCGCTCTGTCATTGTGGGGTATTGTGATGTCATTGTGGGGTATTGTGATGTCATTGTGGGTTATTGTGACGTCATTGTGACGTCATTGTGGGTTATTGTGACGTCATTATGGGGTATTGTGACGTCATTGTGGGGTATTGTGATGTCATTATGGGGTATTGTGATGTCATTGTGGGGTATTGTGTGTAGATTGATGAGAAAAAGCAACTATTTAATCCATTTTAGAATAAGGCTGTAACATAACAAAATGTGGAAAAAGCCAAGGGGTCTGAATACTTTCCAAATGCACTGTATACTATTTTAAAAGTCATTCCAGTATCCCCCCTCGCCTGTAGCTGCCTCCAACCACACATCCTCTTATATACGTATTGTGGGGTATTCGTGTTGGACTCCATCCTCTTACCAAATCAAAACATAGAAATAAAATCTGTTTCTGTGTTCCTAAAATGCAATACAAGACTAGCACACATCAATGGGGAGGTCTTTGAGATCCAAAACACAATGGCTTCTCCCCAGTGAATCTGTTCCATTCACTTCTCTCTTTCTACCCTGTCTGTCTCTCCTCCTCTCTTTCTACCTGGTGTCTCTCCTCCTCTCTTTCTACCCTGTCTGTCTCTCCTCCTCTCTTTCTACCCTGTCTGTCTCTCCTCCTCTCTTTCTACCCTGTCTGTCTCTCCTCCTCTCTTTCTACCCTGTCTGTCTCTCCTCCTCTCCTCCTCTCTTTCTACCCTGTCTGTCTCTCCTCCTCTCTTTCTACCTGGTGTCTCTCCTCCTCTCTTTCTACCTGGTGTCTCTCCTCCTCTCTTTCTACCCTGTCTGTCTCTCCTCCTCTCCTCCTCTCTTTCTACCCTGTCTGTCTCTCCTCCTCTCCTCCTCTCTCACCCTGTCTGTCTCTCCTCCTCTCCTTCTACCCTGTCTGTCTCTCCTCCTCTCCTTCTACCCTGTCTGTCTCTCCTCCTCTCTTTCTACCCTGTCTGTCTCTCCTCCTCTCTTTCTACCCTGTCTGTCTCTCCTCCTCTCTTTCTACCCTGTCTGTCTCTCCTCCTCTCTTTCTACCCTGTCTGTCTCTCCTCCTCTCTTTCTACCCTGTCTGTCTCTCCTCCTCTCTTTCTACCCTGTCTGTCTCTCCTCCTCTCTTTCTACCCTGTCTGTCTCTCCTCCTCTCTTTCTACCCTGTCTGTCTCTCCTCCTCTCTACCCGGTGTCTCTCCTCCTCTCCTTCTACCCTGTCTGTCTCTCCTCCTCTCTTTCTACCCTGTCTGTCTCTCCTCCTCTCTTTCTACCCTGTCTGTCTCTCCTCCTCTCTTTCTACCCTGTCTGTCTCTCCTCCTCTCCTTTCTACCCTGTCTGTCTCTCCTCCTCTCTCTTCTACCCTGTCTGTCTCTCCTCCTCTCCTTCTACCCTGTCTGTCTCTCCTCCTCTCTTTCTACCCTGTCTGTCTCTCCTCCTCTCTTTCTACCCTGTCTGTCTCTCCTCCTCTCTTTCTACCGTGTCTCTCCTCCTCCCCGTCTGTCTCTCCTCCTCTCCTTCTACCCTGTCTGTCTCTCCTCCTCTCCTTCTACCCTGTCTCTCTCTCCTCCTCTCTTTCTACCCTGTCTGTCTCTCCTCCTCTCCTTCTACCCTGTCTGTCTCTCCTCCTCTCTTTCTACCCTGTCTGTCTCTCCTCCTCTCCTTCTACCCTGTCTGTCTCTCCTCCTCTCCTTCTACCCTGTCTGTCTCTCCTCCTCTCCTTCTACCCTGTCTGTCTCTCCTCCTCTCTTTCTACCCTGTCTGTCTCTCCTCCTCTCTTTCTACCCTGTCTGTCTCTCCTCCTCTCTTTCTACCCTGTCTGTCTCTCCTCCTCTCTTTCTACCCTGTCTGTCTCTCCTCCTCTCCTTCTACCCTGTCTGTCTCTCCTCCTCTCCTTCTACCCTGTCTGTCTCTCCTCCTCTCTTTCTACCCTGTCTGTCTCTCCTCCTCTCTTTCTACCCTGTCTGTCTCTCCTCCTCTCTTTCTACCCTGGCTGTCTCTCCTCCTCTCTTTCTACCCTGTCTGTCTCTCCTCCTCTCTTTCTACCTGGTGTCTCTCCTCCTCTCTTTCTACCCTGTCTGTCTCTCCTCCTCTCTTTCTACCCTGTCTGTCTCTCCTCCTCTCTTTCTACCCTGTCTGTCTCTCCTCCTCTCCTTCTACCCTGTCTGTCTCTCCTCCTCTCCTGTCTGTCTGTCTCTCCTCCTCTCCTCCTCTCCTGTCTGTCTCTCCATCTTCTTTCCTTTCTCACCTCTGAGATGTTTTTCTCTGTCTCTTTCCTCCTCTCCTCTATCTTCCTCTCGATGCCGACGATGCCCACCGCTCGCGTCCTTCCTGTCTGCAGGACGACCAGAGAGAGGAGACGTTATTTACACACACACACACACACACACACACACACACACACACACACACACACACACACACACACACACACACACACACACACACACACACACACACACACACACACACACACAAACCATCAGGCACATAGAGAGAGAATCGCAGAGAGAGAGAGAGAGAATCGCAGGGGAGAGAATCACAGAGAGAGAGACTGCCTTGAAGAGCTCTGACCCAACACACAACACACACAAAGCAACAATAGTCCCAGTATGTGAAAGGAAGGAAAGGGCTCAGGAACAACAGCACATCCCTGATCCATATTTTAACAACCAGGGGCCCATAAGGCAACAGTCCAAAAAACTCCCTAGTCCATCATCCATTAACTTCCTAAGGACACCGGTTCAAATTAGTGGATTCGGCGATGTCAGCCACGCACTTTGCTGACAGGTGTATAAAATCGAGCACACAGCCATGCAATCTCCATAGACAAACATTGGCAGTAGAACGGGCCTTACTGAAGAACTCAGTGACTTTAAACGTGGAACCGTCATAGGATATCACATTTCCAACAAGTCAGTTAGTCAAATTTCTGCCCTGCTGCCATTGGACTCTGGAAAGATGAATCACGCTTCACCATCTGGCAGTCCAACAGATGAATCTGGGTTTGGTGGATAACCAGGAGAACTCTACCTGCCCCAATGCATAGTGCCAACTGTAAAGTTTGGTGGAGGAGGAATACTGGTCTGGGGCTGTTTTTCATGGTTCAGGCTCCTTAGTTCCAGTGAAGGGAAATCTTAACGCTACAGCATACAATGACATTCTAGATGATTCTGTGCTTCCAACTTTTTGGCAACAGTTTGGAGAAGGCCCTTTCCTGTTTCAGCATGACAATGCCCCCCTGCACAAAGTGAGGTCCATACAGAAATGGTTTGTTGAGATCGGTGTGGAACAACTTGACTGTCCTGCACAGAGCCCTGACCTCAACCCCATCGAACACCTTTGGGATGAATTGGAACTGCGACTGCGAGCCAGGACTAATCACCCAACATCAGTGCCCGACCTCACTAATGCTCTTGTGGCTGAATGGGAGCAAGTCCCCTCAGCAATGTTCCAACATCTAGTGGAAAGTCTTCCCAGAAGAGTGGAGGCTGTTATAGCAGCAATGTTCCAACATCTAGTGGAAAGCCTTCCCAGAAGAGTGGAGGCTGTTATAGCAGCAAATGGGGGACCAACTCCATATTAATGTCCATGATTTTGGAATGAGATGTTGGACGAGCAGGTGTCCACATACTTTAGACCATGTAGTCTATGTCAGTCACTCAATTAGTCCTTGTCAGCTCCATTTTACACTAGCAGCAAGCTGACTAAACTTAGTAACCAGCTGACTAAACTTAGTAACCAGCTGACTAAACTTAGCAACCAGCTGACTAAACTTAGCAACCAGCTGACTAAACTTAGCAACCAGCTGACTAAACTTAGCAACCAGCTAACTAAACCTAGTAATCAGCTAACTAAACTTAGTAATCATTGTTGAAATAGCATCCAGAGATCCTCATTGATTTTGTTAGTCAGTCTCACTCAGACATCATATTAAAAACTGCAAACATTTCTCTCCGCCCCATGGCAAAATATGTAGAATCGCATTAAATTAGCGTATAACATTACAAAATCTTCTCTCCACCCCCCATGGCAAAATGTGTAGAATTGCAGCAAACTTGCTTTAAAACTGCAACATTGTCAGATGTTTTGTGACCCCAACCACCATCAAATGTTCCCTGCTATAAACTCACTGTACATTATCATTAGTCATTTATAAAATTATAATTCCGGTCGATCCAGACACTGCTCCGTTGTTTTATGACTGACGAGATTTGTTCAAATCTGAAAATTGACTTCCTCCCCAAATTATACAAATTGCCCTATAGACCGATAAGCGTGACCGGTCAAATGTATTTTGGGAGGTTAAACGTCAATTAACATCCTAGCTGAAACACCAAGCCACTGTATTCCTGGGTGTCTTTCCATCTGAGTCAGACATTACATCAGAATATAAGAGATGCTTTACCAACAGAGCCACACAAGGACATGACAGAATAGACTAGGAAGTTCAGTAGAGTATAGCAGAGGAGAGTATAGCAGAGGGGAGTATAGCAGAGGAGAGGAGAGTATAGCAGAGGAGAGGAGAGTATAGCAGAGGAGAGGAGAGTATAGCAGAGGAGAGGAGAGCAGAGGAGAGGAGAGCAGAGGAGAGTATAGCAGAGGAGAGTATAGCAGAGGAGAGTATAGCAGAGGAGAGTATAGCAGAGGAGAGTATAGCAGAGGAGAGGAGAGTATAGCAGAGGAGAGGAGAGTATAGCAGAGGAGAGGAGAGTATAGCAGAGGAGAGTATAGCAGAGGAGAGTATAGCAGAGGAGAGTATAGCAGAGGAGAGTATAGCAGAGGAGAGGAGAGTATAGAAGAGGAGAGGATAGCAGAGGAGAGGAGAGTATAGCAGAGGAGAGTACAGCAGAGGAGAGTACAGCAGAGGAGAGTATAGCAGAGGAGAGTATAGCAGAGGAGAGGAGAGGAGAGTATAGAAGAGGAGAGGATAGCTGAGGAGAGGAGAGTATAGCAGAGGAGAGGAGAGTATAGCAGAGGAGAGGAGAGTATAGCAAAGGAGAGTATAGCAGAGGAGAGGAGAGTATAGCAGAGGAGATTGTCTGTTCTATGACGACCTCTGACCTGTGAGTTGGTTGCCGTAGGGATGGGTTGTGACATGGGCGTACTCTCCCATCTCTTCTGGCTCAACTCCTCGGTCAGCCTTCGGAAGAACTACCCACACACAGACAGACACCATGATGGCTCAGAGTCAGTATAGAAAAACAAACACGATGCCATTTTGGCTCTAAATCTGCACGTATCGGACTACAGTTTCACTCACTGCTCATTCAATGGTATTTTCCATTTGGGTACATTTACATTTCAGTCATTCAGCAGATGCTCTTATCCAGAGAGACTTACAGGATTAATTAGGGTTAAGTCCCGTTGCTCAAGGGAACAGACAGATTTTTTTCACCTCGGGGATTGGAACCAGTGACCTTTTGGTTACAGTCTGTTCACGAGATTAACAACTGAGCCACACAAGACCAATCACATATTTACAGTGTCACGAGCCAGTATCCAATGGTATTACACTCATCACATATTTACAGTGTCACTAGGCAGTACCCAATGGTACTACTCTCATAGTATCACTAGCTACTGTGTTGTGTACAGTAATTCAGCTTTTACAAATACAGCCTATAATAACAATAAATGTCTACTGACTACCAAGTACGATGACTGCACTGGATAGATAAGAGCATCTGCTAAATGACTAAAATGCAAATGTAAGTACGGCCTACATATAATAATACTATAATAATAATACTACTATAATAATAATACTACTATAATAGTAATAATAATACAATTAATAATAATAATAATATTAATACTACTACTACTACTAATAATAATAATACTATTAATAATAATAATACTATGAATAATAATAATACTATAATAATAATAATAATAATAATAATGCCATCAATAATAATAATACTATTAATAATAGTGTGTTTTGACCCTACGGGGGCGTGTTTTGACCCTACGGAGACGGGGGCGGTACCAGGAGTTTTTTTCCCTGACGTCCTCAAGGTTGAAGATACCCAGGTTAGGACAAGTAATGCTTTAGAAAATAAACAGCGTCATTGATGACTAGCATATTATAATACTAATAATAATAATACTATAATAATAGTAATATAAATTATACTATAATAATAATAGTAATAATAATAATATTATAATAGTAATATAATAATACTATAATAGTAATAATACTATAATAGTAATAATAATAATACTATATTATTAGTATTACTACCTCTATCTGTCCATGCTCTTTGAAGGACAGTTTGAAGTAGGAGAACTTGCTCTGCTGGTAGGGTCCTGGCTCCTTATTGGCCGGGGAAGCGTGCAGGTGGACCACTATCTTGGCACTGCAGCGTCAGATACAGACAGAGAGAAAGAGAGGAGATGTTCTGTTCTTATCCAAGCGACTTACAGTAGTCACAAGTACATACATGTGACATGTGAGTTGTCCTGCTACAAAGTGGTGGGTATTGTTTCAATAGGCTACGTGGTTTAATTAGGAGTCACCTCTTTCCGATACCCGCAGCTTGTTCCTCAAAGTAGATGATCTGAGAAAGGGGTATGGCTATGCAGCATTCCTACACACACACACACACACACACACACACACACACACACACACACACACACACACACACACACACACACACACACACACACACACACACGTTAAGAGAGTAAATACTAGACACCATCATATCAGGAACATGGAAAAGGTCATGAAAAGCATCAAAAATCACTCTGGCTAATATGCAGATAAAGCTGTTGGTGGGTGTTACTCATATATTGTATATTTTTATGAAGTGTCATTTTACATGATTCTTCAGGTCCCTCCATATTAACTGGTGAGTACTCAGCAGAACAATTCCAACATCCAACTTGGCCTGGTGGAAAGACAGAGCGAGAGAGGGACAACAAACGGTCAGATATATATGGGTCATGCAGAAATGTGTATTTAGTCTGACAGCACTGTTGTAAACATCAACAATGACCTCGTAAACATGTTTGTCAAGGCAAAAAAAAAAACACACAAAAAGACACGCCCATGCAACCAACCAGTTTTATTTTTACAGTTTTATATTTAATTTCTGATTAGCTAGTTGACTAGATTTATTCCACTATTTCAAAATAAACACATTTAGCTAGATGGCTAGCTAACAATGTAACGTTGGCTAACTAGCTGTTTTCCTTGCCTGGCAATGCGAGCTAGTTAACATCATACCTTGTCTTCTCCGTCATAAAGTTTGACACCTCGTTGTTGAATCACCAATGTTTCATTCATTTCCAGAAGACCATTTGACCATGTGAATCTGTCCATGTTTTACTTGAATCAAAACAAAATACAAGTATAAATAAATATTTGCCAAGTTCTCACAGATCCGACGACATTTTCGTTTCTACTTCCTCAAGGGTGTTCAAAAATGTGCCTGTTTGCGCCCCGCTGCCTGAATAAAAATGATGATCAATAAATCTATTATTTCACAGTATCTGCCTAAATAAAATATGAGAATACAATGGTCCTATCATAATTTGTGTTAATATATAGTTCCACTTCAAAACAAAAAATATTTGTTTTGAGAAAGTGATATTTTTACTCATGTTTTTGAATGGGGTCCTAACAAAGGAAGTTGTCGCAGCGGTGTTAGCGGCTTGTTTTTTTTTATTGTGGCTGTTATGTACAGTTCAAAAATATGTCGATAAACTAAATGTACATACGATAGACATTGTCAAACGCTTCGGTTGGATGAATTAATTGATGTATTCATTTTCCATAGAGCATTTGACACCTTTCTGCTCTGAGCTAACAAACTGCAGAGTTAAGCTAACATTAGCCAAAGCTGTCAAGTAGCCGTTCTACACAGCTTTGCAACACTTTCTTGCTAGCTAACTAGCTAGATTTTTTTTTTAAACGAGGACAACAAAGAAAACGTCGCAAATACTGTGCCGTTTGTGAATATACTTTGTCTTAAAGTCACATTATGAAGTGTATAGCTCTATTGTAATAGTAAGTTACCGGTAGTTTGTCCGTTTTTAGATTATGTCAGTTATATTGATTGTACTGTAACGTTAGCTAACTCACGTCCACTGACTCAAGCTAAGACAGGCAGGTGGCTATTTATCAAGAGGTAACACTGAGAAGCAGAGATCGTGTTATCTAATCAAACATGGATAAGAAATCATTCGACATCGTGTTAGACGAAATCAGGAAGGTAAGTTTGGTTCAGTTAACTAGCCAAGTGGCTAATAAAATACTTTTTTTACACCTAAACGAGAATCTGGGTTTACACGAGTCAGGAGACTGAATATGGCAATAATACTTTTAAGCCGAGAAAGCAGCCATTCAACTTGCCATTTTCAAGCTTGATACAGTTCAAATACGTTAGGTACTTACCAAATCATTTCTCGATGAGCAACTACAGTCTTTACGGCCGGTATGTACTTCCAAAAAAGATACATAATGACGATAGAACTCCATTCTTTGTTAAGTATCGAAAGTATTTTTGACATTATTACGCTTGAAAAGCTGGTAAATGGCAAGCTGACTGGCTTAAAGGAGAATCGCCATATTCAACACCTCCTGTAAGCCCAGATTCTGGTTCACGGCTCAGCTATCTGGCTATGGAGAGCATAGCAGACGTTATCCACACCACTGACTGATTTCTGTACACTAGGAGTCATTTCCAATGGTTTTTACTGGGCTTCTTCTTCTCTCTGCAGTGCGTGCTAACAGATCAGCGGATTAAGGCGATAGAGCAGGTGCATGGGTACTTCTCCAGCGAACAGGTACAGTAGCTAGCAAACAGAGAAGGTTGATGAACAGGTACAGTAGCTAGCAAACAGAGAAGGTTGATGAATGACACCCAGTCACTGAGAAGGTTGATGAATGACAGTCAGTCACTGAGAAGGTTGGTGAAGGACAGCCAGTCACAGAGAAGGTTGATAAATAACAGCCAGTCACTGAGAAGGTTGATGAATGACAGCCAGTCACAGAGAAGGTTGATAAATAACAGCCAGTCACTGAGAAGGTTGATGAATGACAGTCAGTCACTGAGAAGGTTGATGAATGACAGCCAGTCACAGAGAAGGTTGATGAAGGACAGCCAGTCACAGAGAAGGTTGATGAAGGACAGCCAGTCACAGAGAAGGTTGATAAATGACACCCAGTCACAGATGAGTTTGTGGAATGACAGCCAGTCACAGAGAAGGTTGATGAAGGACAGCCAGTCACAGAGAAGGTTGATAAATGACACCCAGTCACAGAGAAGGTTGATGAAGGACAGCCAGTCACAGAGAAGGTTGATGAAGGACAGCCGGTCACAGAGAAGGTTGATGAAGGACAGCCGGTCACAGAGAAGGTTGATGAAGGACAGCCGGTCACAGAGAAGGTTGATGAAGGACAGCCGGTCACAGAGAAGGTTGATGAAGGACAGCCAGTCACAGAGAAGGTTGATGAAGGACAGCCGGTCACAGAGAAAGTTGATGAAGGACAGCCAGTCACAGAGAAGGTTGATGAAGGACAGCCAGTCACAGAGAAGGTTGATGAAGGACAGCCAGTCACAGAGAAGGTTGATGAAGGACAGCCAGTCACAGAGAAGGTTGATGAAGGACAGCCGGTCACAGAGAAGGTTGATGAATGACAGCCGGTCACAGAGAAGGTTGATGAAGGACAGCCAGTCACAGAGAAGGTTGATGAATGACAGCCGGTCACAGAGAAGGTTGATGAAGGACAGCCGGTCACAGAGAAGGTTGATGAAGGACAGCCAGTCACAGAGAAGGTTGATGAATGACAGCCAGTCACTGAGACATGCTAACCCTTCCCCCTTTCTCCCTGCAGGTAATGGACATGCTGAAGTACTTCTCCTGGGCAGAGCCTCAGATCAAAGCTGTCAAAGCTCTTCAACATGTGAGTGACAACAACAACTCTAAAGTTTTGTGTATTACTGTGTAAACAGTAGATAGACGGCGCATTCTGAAAGTATTCAGACCCCTTGACTTTTTTCACATTTTGTTACGTTACAGCCTTATTCTAAATGGATTAAATATAAAATTTTCCTCATCAATCAACACACAATACCCCATAATGAGAAAGCGAACACAGGTTTTTATACATTTTTGCAAAAAGCAGCTATGAGGTTGAAGGAATTGTCCTTAGAGCTCCGACACAGGATTGTGTCGAGGCACTGATCTGGGGAAGGGTACCAAAATATTTCTGCAGCATTGAAGGTCCCCAAGTACACGGTGGCCTCCATCATTCTTAAATGGATGAAGTTTGGAACCACCAAGACTCTTGCTAGATATGGCCAAACTGAGCAACATCTCTGGAGAGACCTGAAAATAGCTGTGCAGTGACTCTCAACCATCCAACCTGACAGAGCTTGAAAGGATCTGTAGAGAAGAATGGGAGATACTCCCAAAATACGGATGTGCCAAGTTTGTAGCGTCATACCCAAGAAGACTCGAGGCTTTAATCGCTGCCAAAGGTGCTTCAACAAAGTACTGAATAAAGGGTGTGAATACTTATGTAAATATGAATTTTCCATTTTTTTTTAAATAATCAATAAATGTATACATTTGCAAAAATGTCTAAAAACCTGTTTTTGCTTTTTCATTATGGGGTATTGTGTGTTGATTCATGAGGGGGGGGGGGGGGGACGACGATTTAATCCATTTTAGAATAAGGCTGTAACGTAACAAAGTGTGGAAAAAGTCAAGGGGTCTGAATACTTTCCGAACACACTGAACAAAAATATACAATTTAAATGGGACAATGTTTCAAGTTGTTTGCAGACAGGCCATGTGTAGCCAATGTGATTTAATAGGATATTAATTTTTATCTGGATATTTTCTACCTGCAGGGCTGCAATGTTTTTATTTGTTGGCTTCATGTCGGCTATTACATAGTTGACAATGGAACTTTCTTTTTAGGTTTGTATCATTTCCATTTAGATTTGGATAGAATTTTGATTACCGTAATTTCCGGACTGTTGAGCACACCTGAATATAAGATTTTTTTTTTTTTTAAAGTTGCGGCTTATAGTCCGGAAATTACGG
>NC_138301.1:122768012-122783012 GCF_965601325.2 Salmo salar | reverse complement strand
CATACACACGCGCGCACGTGTGTTGTAGATCCTCATACTGTATGTGTGCTGAGTAACTCTACTTCTGGGCTGTATTCATTAGTTCACACTGTAGCAAAACATTGTGCAACAGAAAAACAACAAAAAAAAACATTTCTTATTGGACTAGTTCTGATTGCTTCCATGAATGGGCCTAAACCTTACTTGATATAGGAAGGCTGGGACATCCTTGAATTGATTGCGCTTGAATGTGCTAATGACTTTAAATCTAATCAGTTTATGGATCGTATGTTGTAATGTATTCTAACTGTGTTGTAATGTATTCTAACTGTGTTGTAATGTATTCTAGCTGTGTTGTGATGTATTCTAGCTGTGTTGTAATGTATTCTAGCTGTATTGTAATGTATTCTAACTGTGTTGTGTTGTAATGTATTCTAGCTGTGTTGTGATGTATTCTAGCTGTGTTGTAATGTACTCTAGCTGTGTTGTAATGTATTCTAGCTGTGTTGTAATGTATTCTAGCTGTGTTGTGATGTATTCTAGCTGTGTTGTAATGTATTCTAGCTGTGTTATAATGTATTCTAGCTGTGTTGTAATGTATTCTAGCTGTGTTGTAATGTATTCTAGCTGTGTTGTAATGTATTCTAGCTGTGTTGTAATGTATTCTAGCTGTGTTGCAATGTATTCTAGCTGTGTTGCAATGTATTCTAGCTGTGTTGCAATGTATTCTAGCTGTGTTGCAATGTATTCTAGCTGTGTTGTAATGTATTCTAGCTGTGTTGTAGATGTATTCTAGCTGTGTTGTAATGTATTCTAGCTGTGTTGTAATGTATTCTAGCTGTGTTGTAGATGTATTCTAGCTGTGTTGTAATGTATTCTAGCTGTATTGTAATGTATTCTAACTGTGTTGTGTTGTGATGTATTCTAGCTGTGTTGTAATGTATTCTAGCTGTGTTGTAATGTATTCTAGCTGTGTTGTAATGTATTCTAGCTGTGTTGTAATGTATTCTAGCTGTGTTGTGATGTATTCTAGCTGTGTTGTGATGTATTCTAGCTGTGTTGTGATGTATTAGTTTATGGATCATAACAGCTACTTGATTAGTTAGTTAATCGATTAGCAGATTGATTGGTTAATTAACAACTCCGGTGGGTTGTGTTCTTCTGCCAGGAACATCTCTGATGCCCAGAACTACCGTCCCGTAGAGGACCTGTTCCGTATTCACCTGTCTGAGAAGAAACGGGCCCGCAGGATCCTAGAGCAGGTAACACACACACTGTCCTGTACTGTTCCAGCTGTGTTGTGTTGTAATGTATTCTAGCTGTGCTGTAATGTATTCTAGCTGTGCTGTAATGTATTCTAGCTGTGTTGTAATGTATTCTAGCTGTGTTGTAATGTATTCTAGCTGTGTTGTAATGTATTCTAGCTGTGTTGTAATGTATTCTAGCTGTGTTGTAATGTATTCTAGCTGTGTTGTAATGTATTCTAGCTGTGTTGTAATGTATTCTAGCTGTGTTGTAATGTATTCTAGCTGTGCTGTGTTGTAATGTATTCTAGCTGTGTTGTAATGTATTCTAGCTGTGTTGTGTTGTAATGTATTCTAGCTGTGTTGTGTTGTAATGTATTCTAGCTGTGCTGTGTTGTAATGTATTCTAGCTGTGTTGTGTTGTAATGTATTCTAGCTGTGTTGTAATGTATTCTAGCTGTGTTGTGTTGTAATGTATTCTAGCTGTGCTATAATGTATTCTAGCTGTGTTGTAATGTATTCTAGCTGTGTTGTGTTGTAATGTATTCTAGCTGTGTTGTAATGTATTCTAACTGTGTTGTGTTGTAATGTATTCTAGCTGTGCTGTAATGTATTCTAGCTGTGTTGTGTTGTAATGTATTCTAGCTGTGCTGTAATGTATTCTAACTGTGTTGTGTTGTAATGTATTCTAGCTGTGTTGTAATGTATTCTAGCTGTGTTGTAATGTATTCTAGCTGTGTTGTGTTGTAATGTATTCTAGCTGTGTTGTGTTGTAATGTATTCTAGCTGTGTTGTAATGTATTCTAGCTGTGTTGTAATGTATTCTAGCTGTGTTGTAATGTATTCTAGCTGTGCTGTAATGTATTCTAGCTGTGCTGTAATGTATTCTAGCTGTGCTGTAATGTATTCTAGCTGTGTTGTAATGTATTCTAGCTGTGTTGTAATGTATTCTAGCTGTGCTGTAATGTATTCTAGCTGTGTTGTAATGTATTCTAGGTGTGTTATGTCATGCTATGGCATACTGTATTCTAGGTGTGTTGTGTCATGTTATGGCATACTGTTTTCTATATGTGTTATGTCATGTTATGGCATACTGTATTCTAGGTGTGTTATGTCATACTGTATTCTAGGTGTGTTATGTCATGTTATGGCATACTGTATTCTAGGTGTGTTATGTCATGTTATGGCATACTGTATTCTAGGTGTGTTATGTCATGTTATGGCATACTGTATTCTAGGTGTGTTATGTCATACTGTATTCTAGGTGCGTTATGTCATGTTATGGCATACTGTATTCTAGGTGTGTTATGTCATACTGTATTCTAGGTGCGTTATGTCATGTTATGGCATACTGTATTCTAGGTGTGTTATGTCATGTTATGGCATACTGTATTCTAGGTGCGTTATGTCATGTTATGGCATACTGTATTCTAGGTGTGTTATGTTATGACATACTGTATTCTAGGTGTGTTATGTCATGTTATGGCATACTGTATTCTAGGTGTGTTATGTCATACTGTATTCTAGGTGCGTTATGTCATGTTATGGCATACTGTATTCTAGGTGTGTTATGTCATGTTATGACATACTGTATTCTAGGTGTGTAAGGTGGGCTGCAAGGCTCCAGTAGCCATGATCTCTTCATGTGGGATGATCCCAGGGAACCCTTACCCTAAAGGCAAGCCCAGCCAGACCACTGGCACCTTCCCTGTAAGTAATATAACCTGTGTGTGTGTGTGTGTGTGTGTGTGTGTGTGTGTGTGTGTGTGTGTGTGTGTGTGTGTGTGTGTGTGTGTGTGTGTGTGTGTGTGTGTGTGTGTGTGTGTGTGTGTGTGTGCGCGCATCTATACTGAACAACAAAATGAAAGCAACATGCAAAGTGTTGGTCCCATGTTTCATGGGCTGAAATAAAGGATCTCAGAAATGTTCCATACACACAAAATGCTTTTTTTTTCTCTTAAATGATGTGCACAAAGTTATTTACATCCCCTTTTGTGAGCGTTTCTCCTTTGCCAAGCTGATTTAAACAGCATGATCATTACACAGGTGCACCTTGTGCTGGGGACAACAACAAAAAAGGCCACTCTAAAATGTGCTGTATTGTCACACAACACAATGGCCACAGATGTCTGTAGTTTTGAGGGAGCGTGCAGTTGGCATGCTGACTGCAGGAATGTCCACCAGAGCTGTTGCCAGAGAATTTAATGTTCAATTCTCTACCATAAGCCACCTCCGTTGTTTTAGAGAATTTGGCAGTACGTCAGCGTATGTGGGAACTCCTTCAAGACTGTTGGAAAAAGCATTCCTCATGAAGCTGGTTGAGAGAACGCCAAAGAGTGCAAAGCTGTCATCAAGGCAAGCATTTCTTATTGGACTAGTTTTGATTGCTTCCATGAATGGGCCTAAACCTTACTTGATATAGGAAGGCTGGGACATCCTTGAATTGCTTGCTCTTGAATGTGCTAATGACTTTAAATTTAATCAGTTTATAGATCATAGCAGCAACTTGGTTAGTTAGTTAATTGAATAATCAAAAATATATTTTGATTTGTTTAACTCTTTTTGTTTGGTTACTACATGATTCCATATGTGTTATTGAGATTTTTAATTTTGATGTCTTCACTTATTACTCTACAATGTAGAAAATAGTCAACCTAAAGAAAAACCCTGGAATGACAAGGTGTGTCCAAACTTTTGACTGGCACTGTATATTTTTGAAGAGAAATGCCATGCTGCCGCAGTGCAACTTAGGAAATGGCACGAAAAACCTGCAATCCGCGACCAATACATTTTCACCCACGACGTCGTTTTCAAAGTAGCCCATATTTTGCAGAATCCTATTTTCTACGCTTTCAGCTGAGCAGCTTCCACGAGCGCTGCAGATCACCCCAGCTGGAACTTAGACTTCATTGAAAATGAATGGGGCCACCGCCACGCATTGTCTGTCAGTAGACCAACAGGAATTGTATTTGAATTCTTTTAATTTTGAATTTCTATTAGTCTTAACTCCAGTTAGACACATGTTATTCTAATGACTATTGTTGCTGGAGACTAACACAAACTAGCACGAACTAGCACGAACTAGCACAAACTAGCACAAACTAGCACAAACTAGCACGAACTAGCACGAACTAGCACGAACTAGTACAAACTAGCACGAACTAGCACGTCTTAAGGTCTCAGTCAATGTTCTCATCACATAAGTGTGGATCACCAAACCTCGCTCTTTTGATGAGTAACGTTGCTGTATCTTAAAGACTTGGTCTAACAGACTGGCATTTATTTATTGCTTTAACTTACCTCATTTGCACTCACTGTATATAGACTTCTTGTTTTCTTTGTTCTACTGTATTATTGACTGTATGTTTTGTTTATTCCATGTGTAACTCTGTGTTGTTGTATGTTGTCGAACTGCTTTGCTTTATCTTGGCCAGGTTGCAGTTGTAAATGAGAACTTGTTCTGAACTGGACTACCTGGTTAAATAAAGGACTTGTTCTCAACTAGCCTACCTGGTTAAATAAATGTGAAATAAATAAACTGGCATCTGTGATGAGTAACGTTGCTGGGTCTTATAGACTTGGTGTACCAGACTGTCATCTGTGATGAGTAACGTTGCTGGGTCTTATAGACTTGGTGTAACAGACTGTCATCTGTGATGAGTAACGTTGCTGGGTCTTATAGACTTGGTGTAACAGACTGTCATCTGTGATGAGTAACGTTGCTGGGTCTTATAGACTTGGTGTAACAGACTGTCATCTGTGATGAGTAACGTTGCTGGGTCTTATAGACTTGGTGTACCAGACTGTCATCTGTGATGAGTAACGTTGCTGGGTCTTATAGACTTGGTGTACCAGACTGTCATCTGTGATGAGTAACGTTGCTGGGTCTTATAGACTTGGTGTACCAGACTGTCATCTGTGATGAGTAACGTTGCTGGGTCTTATAGACTTGGTGTACCAGACTGTCATCTGTGATGAGTAACGTTGCTGGGTCTTATAGACTTGGTGTAACAGACTGTCATCTGTGATGAGTAACGTTGCTGGGTCTTATAGACTTGGTGTAACAGACTGTCATCTGTGATGAGTAACGTTGCTGGGTCTTATAGACTTGGTGTAACAGACTGTCATCTGTGATGAGTAACGTTGCTGGGTCTTATAGACTTGGTGTAACAGACTGTCATCTGTGATGAGTAACGTTGCTGGGTCTTATAGACTTGGTGTACAGACTGTCATCTGTGATGAGTAACGTTGCTGGGTCTTATAGACTTGGTGTACCAGACTGTCATCTGTGATGAGTAACGTTGCTGGGTCTTATAGACTTGGTGTACCAGACTGTCATCTGTGATGAGTAACGTTGCTGGGTCTTATAGACTTGGTGTACCAGACTGTCATCTGTGATGAGTAACGTTGCTGGGTCTTATAGACTTGGTGTACCAGACTGTCATCTGTGATGAGTAACGTTGCTGGGTCTTATAGACTTGGTGTAACAGACTGTCATCTGTGATGAGTAACGTTGCTGGGTCTTATAGACTTGGTGTACCAGACTGTCATCTGTGATGAGTAACGTTGCTGGGTCTTATAGACTTGGTGTACCAGACTGTCATCTGTGATGAGTAACGTTGCTGGGTCTTATAGACTTGGTGTAACAGACTGTCATCTGTGATGAGTAACGTTGCTGGGTCTTATAGACTTGGTGTACCAGACTGTCATCTGTGATGAGTAACGTTGCTGGGTCTTATAGACTTGGTGTAACAGACTGTCATCTGTGATGAGTAACGTTGCTGGGTCTTATAGACTTGGTGTAACAGACTGTCATCTGTGATGAGTAACGTTGCTGGGTCTTATAGACTTGGTGTACCAGACTGTCATCTGTGATGAGTAACGTTGCTGGGTCTTATAGACTTGGTGTAACAGACTGTCATCTGTGATGAGTAACGTTGCTGGGTCTTATAGACTTGGTGTAACAGACTGTCATCTGTGATGAGTAACGTTGCTGGGTCTTATAGACTTGGTGTACCAGACTGTCATCTGTGATGAGTAACGTTGCTGGGTCTTATAGACTTGGTGTAACAGACTGTCATCTGTGATGAGTAACGTTGCTGGGTCTTATAGACTTGGTGTACCAGACTGTCATCTGTGATGAGTAACGTTGCTGGGTCTTATAGACTTGGTGTAACAGACTGTCATCTGTGATGAGTAACGTTGCTGGGTCTTATAGACTTGGTGTAACAGACTGTCATCTGTGATGAGTAACGTTGCTGGGTCTTATAGACTTGGTGTACCAGACTGTCATCTGTGATGAGTAACGTTGCTGGGTCTTATAGACTTGGTGTAACAGACTGTCATCTGTGATGAGTAACGTTGCTGGGTCTTATAGACTTGGTGTACCAGACTGTCATCTGTGATGAGTAACGTTGCTGGGTCTTATAGACTTGGTGTAACAGACTGTCATCTGTGATGAGTAACGTTGCTGGGTCTTATAGACTTGGTGTAACAGACTGTCATCTGTGATGAGTAACGTTGCTGGGTCTTATAGACTTGGTGTAACAGACTGTCATCTGTGATGAGTAACGTTGCTGGGTCTTATAGACTTGGTGTACCAGACTGTCATCTGTGATGAGTAACGTTGCTGGGTCTTATAGACTTGGTGTACCAGACTGTCATCTGTGATGAGTAACGTTGCTGGGTCTTATAGACTTGGTGTAACAGACTGTCATCTGTGATGAGTAACGTTGCTGGGTCTTATAGACTTGGTGTAACAGACTGTCATCTGTGATGAGTAACGTTGCTGGGTCTTATAGACTTGGTGTAACAGACTGTCATCTGTGATGAGTAACGTTGCTGGGTCTTATAGACTTGGTGTACCAGACTGTCATCTGTGATGAGTAACGTTGCTGGGTCTTATAGACTTGGTGTACCAGACTGTCATCTGTGATGAGTAACGTTGCTGGGTCTTATAGACTTGGTGTAACAGACTGTCATCTGTGATGAGTAACGTTGCTGGGTCTTATAGACTTGGTGTAACAGACTGTCATCTGTGATGAGTAACGTTGCTGGGTCTTATAGACTTGGTGTACCAGACTGTCATCTGTGATGAGTAACGTTGCTGGGTCTTATAGACTTGGTGTAACAGACTGTCATCTGTGATGAGTAACGTTGCTGGGTCTTATAGACTTGGTGTACCAGACTGTCATCTGTGATGAGTAACGTTGCTGGGTCTTATAGACTTGGTGTACCAGACTGTCATCTGTGATGAGTAACGTTGCTGGGTCTTATAGACTTGGTGTACCAGACTGTCATCTGTGATGAGTAACGTTGCTGGGTCTTATAGACTTGGTGTACCAGACTGTCATCTGTGATGAGTAACGTTGCTGGGTCTTATAGACTTGGTGTACCAGACTGTCATCTGTGATGAGTAACGTTGCTGGGTCTTATAGACTTGGTGTACCAGACTGTCATCTGTGATGAGTAACGTTGCTGGGTCTTATAGACTTGGTGTACCAGACTGTCATCTGTGATGAGTAACGTTGCTGGGTCTTATAGACTTGGTGTAACAGACTGTCATCTGTGATGAGTAACGTTGCTGGGTCTTATTGACTTGGTGTACCAGACTGTCATCTGTGATGAGTAACGTTGCTGGGTCTTATAGACTTGGTGTACCAGACTGTCATCTGTGATGAGTAACGTTGCTGGGTCTTATAGACTTGGTGTAACAGACTGTCATCTGTGATGCTCCTCAGCCTGACGTGTTACCACTTGTGTAATTGAAGAAGGCCTTTTTTTTTATAGCACAATGGGTTGATTTGCTTCAGGAGGGCGGTCACGTGTGTTTGCCAAGTCAGAAGTCCTGAGTTTCAAGTCTCGGTATGAGCTGAATCAGGGGGGGAAACTCGTTAAGCAAGCAGCGTATCGTCTTTTACCTGAGCTTCCTGAACTTATGCCTATAGGCATTAGCTAAGTGGGTCAACACAGTCTTGTAACATGTAGGGAGACCTGGTTCAAACCCAGTCAGTCACAAGAGCAAGATTTAAATACGGAGTGGATTGCCTATTCAGCTATATTCTTATGGGGGGGGGGGGGGGTCAAATTGTGTGTTTTGTGACGCTCCCTTCTAACGCAGCCTGTAATCCTCATCGAGGGGGAACAGAAGACACGTCCATGCTACAGGGAGACTTAGCTTTCAGGAATTGGGTCATAATAGCTCATAGCCAAAGCGGTTCAAACGCTAGAGCCAAATTCATAGGGAGAAAATAAATTCAACATGCCACATTATTGGCTTCAGAAACCACCAGAAGCTTCTGTTAATTCTATCTGTTCTCCTCTACTGTTCCTGGCTGGCAAAGTACCAGGATGTTTTCTCTGGTTTTGAATCTGAATTTAAAAAACTGAATCTGAAAATTAAAAGTTGAATATTATGAAACGTTGATTAACTTGGAAATTATAGTTTGTAAACTTGATACACAGACAATGAATGCAATATTTAACATATTGACAATATAAATATTGAATTTGAATATCAGATTAAATTGAAATTGTATTTTTTAAACTGAATTCAATATACATTTTAGTCATTTAGCAGACGCTCTTATCCAGAGCGACTTACAGTAGTGAATGTATACATTTCATACATTTATTTTTTTCATACTGGCCCCCCGTGGGAATCGAACCCACAACCCTGGCGTTGCAAACACCATGCTCTACCAACTGAGCTACAATTCAGTTTAAATCAGGAAATACAAGTTCAATTTGTGCATTAAAACATTCACAAATGTTAAATTCAAATTCAATATCCTAATACAAATTCAAATGTATAAAATTCAAATACAATTTCTGTTGCCACTGAAATCACTCCATAGTAGTGACCTCGTTAGTGACCTCGTTAGTGACCTCGTTAGTGAGCTCGTCAAGACCCCATTGGTTTTTAAAGTGGGATAACATCACTGAAAGTTTGCCCTAGCTGAGTCTGAGGCACCGTTCGGTTTCCATAATCAAAGAGGAAGTTGTGGATCACTAACTTGATGCTTGAGGACGTTTATTTATTTTTTTTTTATGGTACTTTTCAGCTTTTTTACATTTTTATTTTCTGAGAAATGTGAGAAGTGGCATCTGTTGAAAAGTAAATCAACTTTGTATGGCCTAATTGAATTTAATTTTTTATAAATGTCAGTACAGTATTGTCATTTGAGATGATACAACAACCATTTTTGTTTTCTATTTCTCCTGTCAGGGAACTCCTGCGAAGAAGGAGGGAGACGAGACTCCTGCCAACACAGAGGGGAAAGGAATCGCAGCCCGCATCATTGGACCATTCAAACCAGTAAGGAAGAGGCTGTACTTTCATTCTCAACCACTAGATGGAGCTCTTTATTTCAAAACAAGTCTGAAACAAGTCGAAAATGGCACCCTAATTCCCTTTTTATAGTGCACTACTTTTGACCCGGGCTCACTTTGTAGGGAATAGAGTACCATTTGGGAAGACGCATCACCTTTCACAAGATCCATTTACAAAATGTTTGTAAACATTTTATTTATTTTTAAAGACAAAAGTTGAATCGAACCACTGTGAGACTTAGTTTTCTGCTTCAGGAAGTCAGATTCATTATTTTGATTGGTTAGTGAGTCAGATTCATTATTTTGATTGGTTAGTGAGTCAGATTCATTATTTTGATTGGTTAGTGAGTCAGATTCATTATTTTGATTGGTTAGTGAGTCAGATTCATTATTTTGATTGGTCAGTGAATAATTTATCATTATGTTTGTTTTTCTTCCTCTCTCCTCCAGTCTCCGTCGTCCTACAACCCTCAGCGGCCGGTTCCTTACCCCATTCCCCCCTGCAGACCTCACGCCACCATCGCACCGAGTAAGACCCCCTTAATACTCAACACAGACCCCCTGCATACTAAACACAGACCATAACACAGACCACCTGAATACTAAACACAGACCACCTGAATACTCAACACAGACCATAACACAGACCACCTGAATACTAAACACAGACCATAACACAGACCACCTGAATACTAAACACAGACCACCTGAATACTAAACACAGACCACCTGAATACTAAACACAGACCACCTGAATACTAAACACAGACCATAACAGACCACCTGAATACTAAACACAGACCACCTGAATACTCAACACAGACCATAACACAGACTACCTGAATACTAAACACAGACCACCCTAACCCTCAACACAGACCACCCTAACCCTCAACACAGACCACCCTAACCCTCAACACAGACCACCCTAACCCTCAACACAGACCACCCTAACCCTCAACACAGACCACCCTAACCCTCAACACAGACCACCCTAACCCTCAACACAGACCACCCTAACCCTCAACACAGACCACCCTAACCCTCAACACAGACCACCCTAACCCTCAACACAGACCACCCTAACCCTCAACACAGACCACCCTAACCCTCAACACAGACCACCCTAACCCTCAACACAGACCACCCTAACCCTCAACACAGACCACCCTAACCCTCAACACAGACCACCCTAACCCTCAACACAGACCACCCTAACCCTCAACACAGACCACCCTAACCCTCAACACAGACCACCCTAACCCTCAACACAGACCACCCTAACCCTCAACACAGACCACCCTAACCCTCAACACAGACCACCCTAACCCTCAACACAGACCACCCTAACCCTCAACACAGACCACCCTAACCCTCAACACAGACCACCCTAACCCTCAACACAGACCACCCTAACCCTCAACACAGACCACCCTAACCCTCAACACAGACCACCCTAACCCTCAACACAGACCACCCTAACCCTCAACACAGACCACCCTAACCCTCAACACAGACCACCCTAACCCTCAACACAGACCACCCTAACCCTCAACACAGACCACCCTAACCCTCAACACAGACCACCCTAACCCTCAACACAGACCACCCTAACCCTCAACACAGACCACCCTAACCCTCAACACAGACCACCCTAACCCTCAACACAGAACACCCTAACCCTCAACACAGACCACCCTAACCCTCAACACAGACCACCCTAACCCTCAACACAGACCACCCTAACCCTCAACACAGACAACCCTCAACACAGACCACCCTAACCCTCAACACAGACAACCCTCAACACAGACCACCCTCAACACAGACCACCCTCAACACAGACCACCCTAACCCTCAACACAGACCACCCTCAACACAGACCACCCTAACCCTCAACACAGACCACCCTAACCCTCAACACAGACCACCCTAACCCTCAACACAGAACACCCTAACCCTCAACACAGACCACCCTAACCCTCAACACAGACCACCCTAACCCTCAACACAGAACACCCTAACCCTCAACACAGACCACCCTAACCCTCAACACAGACCACCCTAACCCTCAACACAGACCACCCTAACCCTCAACACAGACCACCCTAACCCTCAACACAGACCACCCTAACCCTCAACACAGACCACCCTAACCCTCAACACAGACCACCCTAACCCTCAACACAGACCACCCTAACCCTCAACACAGACCACCCTAACCCTCAACACAGACCACCCTAACCCTCAACACAGACCACCCTAACCCTCAACACAGACCACCCTAACCCTCAACACAGACCACCCTAACCCTCAACACAGACCACCCTAACCCTCAACACAGACCACCCTAACCCTCAACACAGACCACCCTAACCCTCAACACAGACCACCCTAACCCTCAACACAGACCACCCTAACCCTCAACACAGACCACCCTAACCCTCAACACAGACCACCCTAACCCTCAACACAGACCACCCTAACCCTCAACACAGACCACCCTAACCCTCAACACAGACCACCCTAACCCTCAACACAGACCACCCTAACCCTCAACACAGACCACCCTAACCCTCAACACAGAACACCCTAACCCTCAACACAGACCACCCTAACCCTCAACACAGAACACCCTAACCCTCAACACAGACCACCCTAACCCTCAACACAGACCACCCTAACCCTCAACACAGACCACCCTAACCCTCAACACAGACCACCCTAACCCTCAACACAGACAACCCTCAACACAGACCACCCTCAACACAGACAACCCTCAACACAGACCACCCTCAACACAGACCACCCTCAACACAGACCACCCTAACCCTCAACACAGACCACCCTCAACACAGACCACCCTAACCCTCAACACAGACCACCCTCAACACAGAACACCCTAACCCTCAACACAGACCACCCTAACCCTCAACACAGACCACCCTAACCCTCAACACAGAACACCCTAACCCTCAACACAGACCACCCTAACCCTCAACACAGACCACCCTAACCCTCAACACAGACCACCCTAACCCTCAACACAGACCACCCTAACCCTCAACACAGACCACCCTAACCCTCAACACAGACCACCCTAACCCTCAACACAGACCACCCTAACCCTCAACACAGACCACCCTAACCCTCAACACAGACCACCCTAACCCTCAACACAGACCACCCTAACCCTCAACACAGACCACCCTAACCCTCAACACAGACCACCCTAACCCTCAACACAGACCACCCTAACCCTCAACACAGACCACCCTAACCCTCAACACAGACCACCCTAACCCTCAACACAGACCGTGTGCAGTAGATCAAATAAAATTGTCAGGAAAAGGAACAGAGAATGCGGTGAGAGGTGATTGGACGACCACTCTCTGACAACGTTCCTATTGGTCTGTTCTTGCCCTTAAACGTAGACCTCCTCCTCACCACAGTGGCTCTTCTGTGACAGATAACAGAGAGAGAGAGATCAGGAAAGGAAAGAAGAGAGTGATAGCATTTTTTAAATTCTGTTCCTCTCAGTATGCTCTGAGTTCAGACCGTAGCCTTGACGTGGTTCAGTAGTGTGTGTGTGTGTGTGTGTGTGTAGCAGTGTTAATGTGTGTGTGTGTGTGTGTAGCAGTGTTAATGTGTTACCATGCATCTCAGGTAGGTACAACAACGCAGGGCTGGTATCAGTGGGCGGGGTCATAACGGCCAGCGTTCTCCCCCCACCCTACAGCGCCAGCACCAAGCCCACAGGTACGACCGGGGGACTTTGGGGGTGTGTGAGACAGAGAGATGGAGAGAAAGTCTGTCTGTCTGTGAGAGTGTGTGTGTGTGTGTGTGTGAATGAGCATCTCTCTCAGCTTGCTGCCTAACCTCCTGGCTTACCTGCACTTCTCAGAGGAAACTATCCTTGGACCTGTAGAGCTCTGTCTTGTCTATATCCCATACATCTCTATGGCTACCAGCTTCACCGCCACTAAATACTGTGCTAGGTGGAGTGAGAATTAACCGGCTGATACAGTGTCTTAGACCTCACCTCTCTGTTTCCTGTTTCCTGTTTCCTGTTCTAATAGAAGGTTATTGGTTAACCAGCTGACACAGTGTCTGAGACCTCACCTCTCTGTTTCCTGTTTCCTGTTCTAATAGAAGGTTATTGGTTAACCAGCTGACACAGTGTCTTAGACCTCACCTCTCTGTTTCCTGTTTCCTGTTCTAATAGAAGGTTATTGGTTAACCAGCTGACACAGTGTCTTAGACCTCACCTCTCTGTTTCCTGTTTCCTGTTCTAATAGAAGGTTATTGGTTAACCAGCTGACACAGTGTCTTAGACCTCACCTCTCTGTTTCCTGTTTCCTGTTCTAATAGAAGGTTATTGGTTAACCAGCTGACACAGTGTCTTAGACCTCACCTCTCTGTTTCCTGTTTCCTGTTCTAATAGAAGGTTATTGGTTAACCAGCTGACACAGTGTCTTAGAAGGTTTCCGCTGACACAGTGTCTAGACCTCACCTCTCTGTTTCCTGTTTCCTGTTCTAATAGAAGGTTATTGGTTAACCAGCTGACACAGTGTCTTAGACCTCACCTCTCTGTTTCCTGTTTCCTGTTTCCTGTTCTAATAGAAGGTTATTGGTTAACCAGCTGACACAGTGTCTGAGACCTCACCTCTCTGTTTCCTGTTTCCTGTTCTAATAGAAGGTTATTGGTTAACCAGCTGACACAGTGTCTTAGACCTCACCTCTCTGTTTCCTGTTTCCTGTTCTAATAGAAGGTTATTGGTTAACCAGCTGATACAGTGTCTTAGACCTCACCTCTCTGTTTCCTGTTTCCTGTTCTAATAGAAGGTTATTGGTTAACCAGCTGATACAGTGTCTTAGACCTCACCTCTCTGTTTCCTGTTTCCTGTTCTAATAGAAGGTTATTGGTTAACCAGCTGACACAGTGTCTTAGACCTCACCTCTCTGTTTCCTGTTTCCTGTTTCCTGTTCTAATAGAAGGTTATTGGTTAACCAGCTGACACAGTGTCTTAGACCTCACCTCTCTGTTTCCTGTTTCCTGTTCTAATAGAAGGTTATTGGTTAACCAGCTGACACAGTGTCTTAGACCTCACCTCTCTGTTTCCTGTTTCCTGTTCTAAGTAAATAATCATAACAAACTAGATTACACATTACTCATCAGTGTGCGTCTCAAATGGCACCCTATTCCCTATATAGTGCACTACTTTAGACCAGGGCCCTATGGTACCCTATTCCCTATATAGTGCACTACTTTAGACCAGGGCCCTATGGCACACTATTCCCTATATATAGTACACTACTTTAGACCAGAGCCCTATGGTATCATGGGGCCATTGAGAGGTATGCTAGTCTTACTGTTGACTGGTTCCTAGATCACAACACCTCTGATTCATCTCAGTAGCTATAAAGGGCCCTTCAAAATCAGTTA